>NC_020497.1:17896805-18112154 GCF_000184155.1 Fragaria vesca subsp. vesca
TTTCATCAACCGCGCATGTCCAAACTCCAATCTCCATCTAATTCCTCTGTCAAGTGATAACTTGATATCAAGAAGAAAGAAAAAAGAAAAATAGACAAATTGCATTCAATCCCACCAAAATCACCAAGGTTAGGGGGTTGTGATGGGAACGAAGATGTGAATCAATATGGGGAGAAAATGGTCTGAAAGGTAACTTTCAGAATTTGACTTTCTTCTTGATATCAAGTCATCACTTAACAAAAAATTGGATGGAGATTGGAGGTTTGGACATGCGCGACTGATGAAAATTGAGAGTTGAGGGGTGTTTTTGATGAAATTGAAAGAATAATGACTAACATGATGATCGACCTAAAGTTGATGGGGGTAAACTGAAATTAGTCCTTTAATAAAAGTCAAAGATTGCTCTTGGGCTCTGTTGATTAAATCTGAATTTAATTTTTGAACAATTAATATTATTTAATTTAATTATTAATTCCGATAAATATTAAAAAGACATAACTGTCTGAACAGTCACAACTATCTGAACAATTATGCATGTTCGAATTGACTTTTATATAAGGACGACTTCTGCCGTTGTTTTTCATCATCGAATCATTCTTCTTCTTCCTCCCCAAAACTATTTCTTCTAAAGCATAAAGTAAATTCGCCAGGGGTCAAGTTTTTGTGCAAGAACTTGAATCGGATAGTTGTATCCTCTAGATAGACGTCTGAAACTACAGCACAAGCGAGGACGAATTTCTGTCTTAAGTCACCGCACGGCAAGCCTCTATTTAATCAATCAAGTTAGTGTTTTTTGTTTTATTTCGTTGTTATTTTTAATTTCGTTTTAATATCATTATTTTATATATACTGTTTTGAACGAATATTATTGGATTGGTTCTAACAATATTCACCAATTCAGTTGCTAGTTAACTAATGCAATCACTGTCAAAGCATTCAAAAGGGTTAAATGAGTGATTATTGAAACAGCAAACACATCTTAACATCAGCATTATTGAATCAGTAGCTTACAACAGTATTAAGTTGCTGACTAATGAAGGGATTCGATAATTTGCTGATCTTATAGCATGGAATACTGTTCTTCTTGCATGCAGAACTGTTCATCTAGCTTTGCCTTTTATTGGGTTTTAATTTTGGGCAATGGGTATACACATTTTCATTAATGGGTGGGTATGAGTATGTTAAAAAACCCATGGGTGTGATAAACTGGGTAGGGGTAATACCTGTGGTACCCAGATAACACCCACATACCCAAAATATCTCTGCTCGGTTCTCACGCGCGATCCAGAACGTCCACCTGGCGCTCCTCGACCTCGGGATCTGTAAGATCGCCGTCTCCACCACCTTCCCCTTCGTCAACGTCGTCACGGCGCCGTTCCCTCCCTCTGCCGCGCAGTTCATCGACGCGCCGCTCTAGACGGTGATCCGGCCGCTCCTCCAGTTCCTCCGCGACACCAACTCCTCCTTCTTCGTCAACGTCTACCCTTACAACCTCTACCGCCTCCGGAGCGAGATTCCAATCGGGTTCCCTCTCTTTCAGGAGCACCCCTTCAGCTTCCGTGACAACATGGCCACCAGAGTCCACTACTGGAACCTCTTCAGCATGATGGTCGACGCCGTCATCTCCGCCATGGCCGTCGCGGGGCACGAGAACATTCCTCTGATTGTGACTGAAACGGGTTGGCCCAGCTCAAGCACCGACCCGAGAGAAGTACAAGAACATTAACTCGCTTTGAGTCTGATAGCACTCTTGGAGGTATGGGCTTCTTGAATATGGTGGTTGGTCAAGTCTTGGTCTTTGCTTTCCTCTTGCGTAGTAATGCTGCTATTTCTCTGCTCTGATTTTAGGGTTCTGTTTGAACTGACCTGCAAATTTACAACAGCCCCCCTCGATAGAAATGGGTAATTGGGTGTAGGTATGAGTTTTACCCATTTAAACAATATTTTGTAAATGGGTATTACCTGTGAATTTTTCTTGGGTAGGTATAAACCTACGGATATTTCCTAATGGGTTTCAATGCCAACCTTATTTGTGATTTCATCATTTCATGCATAACTCATATGATATTGTATGGTCAAGTCCCAAAGTATAAGGGGCCTGCAGCAGAGTAAAAGCAATGAAAGATCTGAAAACCAACCACTTCAATTTGTTTTGCTACAAAATCAAGTAATGAAGTTTGAATAATGCTGGTGATCATATCAAAGAATATCCCTTATAAACTGCACCACACAACCCACTTAATTACCCACCCTCATCTCTTATTCTCTTTCCGTGTAAACACTACTAATCCCCTTACTGTGGAGCTGAGATATCAGTACCCTCTTCTCTATCTGTAGGTAGCTTATTCAATTGACTGATGATGAATATACTTGAAGAGGTAAGGTTTCATAGCTGTGACTTGTTGCAATTACTTGCTTGATTCTTCTGAGCTAGTCTGACAATTTTGAGGTCCATTTTATCATTTGTATCTAAACCTTATAACAAAGGACAGTGGCCTAGTCAATCCCTGTATTCATGTAAAAAATGCATGTATATAACATTTGCTATGAGCAAAGCTCAACAATATGCAGATGCCATTCCAAATTTCGCAACATATGAAAGGGAAGTAGAATACCTGTGTAGAATACAATCTTCATAAATTGTATTCTACAGAAAACATTTTCCTTCCCTCAATAAATACAATACGAACTAGCATAACTAAGAACCAATCAGGGTTACACAAACTTTGTGAAGTTATAATCCCTGGAATACTTTACAAATTCCTAATGGAACGAAAACAAGTATGTTGTTCTTAGCTTTATATTCGAATTCAGAACCTGAATTATTCCAATGTCTGACAGAACTAATAAAGATGAAAATGGCATTGACACCTGAAATCTGAGCTACGCGAGGCTGTCCTTAAATCTGTCCAAGATAGATGACTTGGGAGCTAACTGGTAATGAACATATTGAAAATAAAATAAATTTAAAAAATAAATAAAAATTAAGTCGGAATGGTCTTTTTGCGGGCTAGGCGGACAACAGGTGAGGCTAGGCGGATCGAGGTTCAGTGGGCCTAGTCGGGTCGGGGGCCCACTATTTAATACGAAAAGATATACTAACCCGGTCGCCAATTTAAAGAGAGAGAAAATTGGGTAGCGGAGTACAACACGACGTCGTTTGCAGCTTCAGTGACCATCTTCATCTTCTTCCCCAAATATTAATGCGTGCAACTGCAAAGTGCAATTGCCGCCCTTTTAATCGCAGGTATGGAATTTCTCTCTCCCTATTTCAATTTTTTCTGCATTACTAATCTAATTTATTTCGTTTCAATTCTTATTTTAGATTCACAAAGATTGTTCC
Organism: Fragaria vesca subsp. vesca; assembly: GCF_000184155.1. Classification (NCBI taxonomy): domain Eukaryota; kingdom Viridiplantae; phylum Streptophyta; class Magnoliopsida; order Rosales; family Rosaceae; genus Fragaria; species Fragaria vesca. Next base: position 17,900,149 of record NC_020497.1, read on the forward strand.
TACATATGCATGTAATTAAGCTCCAGAATTACTGTAAATTTTAAAGGTCTCTGTTTGATCTGATTGTATGCAATCCAATTTCATCTGGGTTTTATGTTGTCATTACATTTTATAGTTTGGGGTCATAAAGTTTTCATCTTTGGTTTGCTGGAAAAATGTACTAACTGAACCCCAATCTGGATAGTTTGCCTTTTAGTTTCTTCATTGCATTTCCAGCACTAATCAATTTGGGGTTATGAAAGAGATTCATAGGCTCTTACATTTGTTTTTATGGTATAGTCTGAAATTAATTGAATTATGATTATATGTAATGGCAGAACAATTGGAGTTTGTAGATGGTTGGCTCATCAACCCAGAAAGCTACTTGGTCGCCTGCGCACCGCAAAATATTCTTTGATCTTTGTCTAGATGAGGTTTCGAAAGGGAATAGACCGGGGACACATTTTAATAAGGAGGGTTGGATGAATATCGTGGAAAAGTTTTATGAGAAGACTGGTGTGAGGTATACTAAGAAACAGTTGAAGAATCACTGGGATTTTACAAAGAAGCAGTGGAAAGTGTGGATTAAGGTGGTTGCTGAAAGTAATATGAAATGGGATCCGAGTACCAACAAGTTTGGTGCGAGTGCGAATGATTGGGCTAATTATGTACAGGTATGTTTATGATTCACAGTAGCTAGTGTTGCGATGTTAAAGAAAGAGACCAGGGAGTATGTTCGTGAAATGAGATTAGTAATTGCAAGTTCTTTGTCGCAGGTTTACCCTGAAGCAGCACAGTTTCAGTACAAAGAACTCCCCTTCCCTGACAAATTGGAGCTCATTTTTGCCGGAGTTATAGATGCTGAAGGTATGGAGATCTCTTATTCTCGTAAGAAGCAGAATGATAACTCAGACAGTTCCTTTATGCAATCGGAAGAACAAGATTTCGCTAATGTGGAGGGGGAGGATGAGCATCTTTTTGGCACCGAGGATGAACATCTCTTTGCCGTTGAGGATGAGCATGGTTTTCATGCCATTCCACCTGTACGGAGTGCTGAAATGGTTCAGTCTGATTTAAGAAACCATAGAGCAATTGCTAGTGAACCTAGTTTATCTAGCTCATCCCAGACAAAGGCAAAGGCCATTTGGACACCAGCATTCCATAGAGCATTTCTGGATCTATGTGTAGAAGAGACATTAAAGGGTAACAAGCCTAGGACACATTTCACCAGGGATGCTTGGAAGACTATTATCGATTCTTTTCAACAAAGAACAGGCCTTGGTTATAATAGGTTACAGTTGAAGAATCATTGGGATATCACCAAGGAACAATGGAGAGTCTGGTCTAAGCTTATTGGAACAAGTACCATGGGATGGGATCCAAAGACGAAAAAATTTGGTGCAACTGAAGAAGTTTGGGCCAACTACTTGGAGGTATAATATATAAGTATTTCCATATGATTGAACACTTGGTGGATATATTTTAATGACCTCTCAGGTTGGTAAAGCATATTGGTTTTGTTTTGCTACAGACAAACCCGGAAGCTGCACCTTTTAGATACAAAGAACTTCAGTTCACTGACAAACTGGAAATCATATTTGATGGAACAACAGTTACTGGCGAGACAGAAGTCACAGAACCTCCAACTAAGCGGAGCAAGAATAATGAGAATTCAAGTGCATCTGTTTTGAACATAGACGAACGTAGCATGGGGAACCAAGCTGGGAACATTGAACATTTTGATGCTGTACCAATTTCCTTTAGACAAGCCAAGCTCACTTATAGCATTGGAGAGTGCATCGACTGTCTTGATGCCATGGAGGAAGTTGTACAAGGAAGTGATCTCTATCTGTTTGCACTAGATGTATTCCTGAAAAAGGAATACAGGGAAATATTTCTTCAACTGAAAAAGCCTAATGTAAGGATTGCATGGTTGCAGCGGCTGCAATCAGTTGGTTCGCCTTTGGTGTAACATACTGGATGCTTGTTATCTTTCGACTTTATTGGTGTTCTTTTGGATATCAGATTTCTCTTGATCTTTGGTTCAAATTATTAGGCGGCTCTTGCAAGTAGCATTTTCTTTAATCATTGCTAATGATTAGGAAAATAAGTTTTTGGTAAGGTTTTGGGTTGTCTGTAAGCAAATTCTCATGTGAGCTTGTGATGAAGTGTAGTGATGAACTCAATAAAAATGAGTACACAATCTTAAGAGCAACCATGTACTATATTTTTGGCAAAACTTATACAATCCTTGAAGAATGCTTACAATAATTGTAACTATATTTGTATATGACATATCTTGACCACAAGTACTCTAAAGCAGCAACAATGATATTTACATGGCTGCTTCAGAATAAAAAGCAATGTGTATTAAGTACAGGATGAAACTTAATGATCTATTTTGGTGTATGTGTGTCCTCAATTTGATGTTCAAGATTGTGATATAGTGGGTTAGGAAGCTTAAAAATACGCTTTCCTAAAAGTGGCCCTCTTAGAACATCCATGTGACTGCTTATGATGCTCATTATGCGAAATCCTTCTCTCTGCATTGTAGCCCTTCGTCTAGAGAAGTAGTCACTGCTATCCATATGCAGTTCAGCTTCTGATCTGCTAACCATATCAATCAACATTACAACAGCAAAAGATCGAATACAGGATTTATTTATTATGGTAATGGCTCAAGGTAAACAATGGAAATTTGGCTATTTTAGACTTAAACGTTCATGGTTCTGATGAATCTGAAGACTTGAACAATACCTCAAAATCAATGAAGACCAAGCTGTGAATCCTGCAGTTACAAGGTACTCTACGGAGGTATTCCTATGTGTCTCTGGTTTTCTTGATAACAAAATCAAAGGCCATCCATTAGCATGAAGCTTCATGTATAGTCTAAGAATAAGCATGTGCTTCAGATGCTTTGCCTCTTCCACACAATCACTACAACCATAGTGATCATATCTGTCAAAAAGACCATTCTATAGAATTCAGTAAACATGGCTAATCAAATTCATAAAACACCAGATAAGAACAATTCCGTAAATATTAGAAGGAAGATTACCGGTGCATGGAAACATTACTATACTGGGGGTCTGAAGAAAGAATGTCATCAACGTCCATCAACACAACATCCCCATCATGTTGCGGGGTAATACTACCAAAATAGTCCTCAATCATCCACATGGTAGAATTTAAATCTCTTGCATATTGACCTTCTTTGATGTACTGAAGAGCAACAACCCTGCATACTGAAGGGAACTGATCTGCCTCAAAGTTGTTGAGTTCCATATGCAGAGAGAAGAGATGGCAGTAATTTGAATCGTAACTTCCTTTCTGAGCCTCAACAGCTCCACGGCTCTTGCTTTCACAAGACTGCAGCATTACCGTCAGTGCAATCAGCAAAGTGATGAATAATAACCCGACTGTAACGAGTGAAGCAATGAAGATCGTTGTAGCAAATGATGACATGTAGAACCCTGACTCCATTACATAACTGCTTGCCCTCTCTGTGTCCATGAACAAGATCATGAGTTGATTACTCAAGGTCAACCTGCTTTTGTTTATGGTCTAAAGCTAAAATCTTTCACTAGTCTACCCAAGCAACAGTCACACACCACATCATACAGCAGAAGAGAAAAGATTTCAAAGGCAGAAGAGGGTTTACACAAACATTTATTCTAGTTTTCCAGTTTCGGAACACAGCATTTCTTTTTCATTTCCAAATACGCTGTTTTGTAGCACAAAAGTTTTTCAATAAGAATCACAATATCACACCATCAGCAAAGTTTATGACAAGCCTAATTAAGTTTAAAATTTCTAAAATTTGTAGAATGGTGTCACATACCAGAACCTTCACGACTTGAAAGACTCTGGGCGGAGTATTCCTGCTCCATATGGTGGCCATAAGCAGACATGGTTATAGCCCAAAGATGCAAACGCCGGCTCAATTAGTCTGCAAAAGAACCAAAGGTCCCCTTCCAGTTCATAGAAGGGTCACCTGCAATTTACAAAGTGACAAATCAAACACCAGTGTAAGACTTAGCTACCAAAAGCATATCTCAGACTCCAAATTCTCTCCAAAAAAAGAAGAAGAAACGAATCCAAATTTCCATCTTATTACATGCAAAGAATCCAAAATTACTGTACAGAGTAGTGAGAGTACCCATTTGAATATGTAGCTTATTTAGTTCATTTCAGCAATCCAAAATCCACCAGATTTGGAAAATCCTAAACCTTGTGATTCAAGTTCATGTAAAATAGATGAAATGATCAGCTGGGTCAACTATCTCTTGTACTGATTAGATCATCAGACATATCATACTCTCAACCAGCTGGTGATTACAGTATGGCAAACCAATCATTTCACTACATAATCCAAGATTACTTATGTCCATAAAACAACAAATGCAGCCCAGAAAGTCATCCATGAAAACCAATAATACAACCTGTTAATCATCTATTCAAGAATACAGTCAAATCTGATGGCTTTCAAATGACCAAGCAACAGAGACAGTGAGTAAGAATAAGAAAGAAGAGTAGAAATGAAGAATTACCTCTGATATACATTGATGGAGTTCTCTGAACCAAATCACAGGACTACCCTGCTCTCTCTTTCTTTTTCCTCAGGAAGTTTCCTGAAACAAAGCTATTAATGATGTTTGTACAGGGATCCTTTCAGTCTTTGTACTAAAACAGTTAAGGGTAGTTTTGTCCAAAGAAACTCAACAGTGCATATCCAAATATATGTCTGGGTATGGAAAGTCCTTGTCCTCCTCTTTCTGGATTGGAATAGAAAAAATCAATTATTATTCTTTCCCAAAAAAAAGAGTGCTCATCTTCTACACACATCTATGTATTTGTCAGTGTCTTCAATATCCGACAGAATTAGAGGAATCCCCACTTGAATCACAATCAATTTGGTTGATGGATATGTAAACAAAGTATTACTGATACATGTATTTGCACTCCTTTTTCATTAGCAACAGGGTTGAGAAAGACTATGAGCAATTTCAACACATATGTTCTTGTAATCCAATTATTAACCTTTAGCCACTGATTCTGTATGACAACTGTCTAGTATGTCCAATAATAATAATAAACCCTGCACAATTTTCATATCTACAAAATTGAAGGCACAGCAGATTGCCCGTGTATGATCTATAATATCACTCAATCATCTAAATTTTTCTTTCTTTGAGATCATATCACAGCCAGGTCACATGAAAATGATTCTTGTCCCGAAAGTTGTCACATGTCACCATCTTTAGAGACAAATGGGCATAATGATGATGATCACAATTCACAAATAGGAAGAGCTGTTTTCCAATGGCAAGTCTTCAGGGTCCCCTGAATAGTTGATCCAATAATATGATTCCCTTACCAGACAAAACCAGTTGCTTTTCTGCAATCAAAGTTTGAAAGAACTTCCACTGGTTTTCCCTTACATTTGCATTCACGGCCGACTCTACTCGCCTTGCTCCGATCGGTGCACGGTTTATAACTTAGTAGCTCAATCTTTGGCTCGTAATGCAAGCTCACCAGCATACACATAAAAGTAACTATTCATTGTATATATAGCCTAGTTTGTAGAAGAGAAGGCATCGGCATATAGATAGTTACTTTGGCTCGTAATGCAAGTTCACCAGCATACACATAAAAGTAACTATATATAGTTACTTTTTCATTGTATATATAGTCTAGTTTGTAGAAGATAAGGCATCAGCATATAAATAGCATTGTTCTCTTTCCTAACTTGTATTCCTCTTATAATAAACTTCATTCTCATCAATAAAAATAGTTAGAATTGTTGTTTCTTTTTATGTTTGTAAGTAGATAAAGTATGTAAATAGTAGTGAGGTGTCACCTTAACTTAACCATGGTTGGTGATTTACCTTAATCATGTTATGTTTGTAACTACAGTTAAATAACTAGAGTTACTTTTTCATTGTATATATAGCCTAGGTTGTAGAAGAGAAGACATCGGCGTATAGATAGCCTTGCTCTCTTTCCTAGCTTGTATATATAGCCTAGGTTGTAGAAGAGAAGATATCGGCGTATAGATAGCCTTGCTCTCTTTCCTAGCTTGTATTCCTCTTCTAAGAAACTTTCTTCCCATCAATAAAAAATAGTTAGTATTGTTGTTTTTTTTGTGTTTGGTATCAGAGCCTATATATATAAACATTGCAAGATCGTTTACTTCAATCGGCTTTTAACATGTAATTAGAGAAGCAAATTTCGTAACGGATTCAATTGCTCATGAACATCATCTTCTCCCTAATAGACACACATGACTGGCTATTTTCCTACTAACTGCAGCTAGCTGTCTTATTTGATGATGTAAATGCGGGTTGTCCGAAAGATTTCTCTCTCTAGTTGTTTGTTTCGTATCAAATTAAAGCTAAACAACAACAAGAACACCAACATTGCTTAAAATTTCCAATATTAAGCTCGTGATTTCATTTATTTTGTTAATACACCACATAGTCACACGCCTCTGAATTAGAAGTCCATGTAGACAACAACGGGGCTCCTGACTTGGAAATTACCATCATCCCACACCATAGACGCAGAGACTATATTTGATTTCTCAATGGGCCCTTCAATTTTGACAACAAAAGATTTCTTCTCCTGGAGAGATGTGAACGATAACTCATTCGGTTCCACACTGATTTTGAGTCCCAGTGGAGCCATCACTTCAGCTTTGTATCTGGAATTCGGCGATCCAACATTAGTGACAGTCCTATGGAAGATCCCACTAAATGATTCCGGATCCTTTATACAAAGAGCAATAGAAGCGTAGTTCAGATTGTAGGTTGTTTCACTGGTAGATTTTGATGAGCATGAGATAGTCTTGTCCTTGGTTATGTCTTCTAGTTCCTTTCCGCGGTATCCTTTTGAACACAAAAAATCTATATAGTCTTGTAGTTCAAGATCATATACCAAACCAGGAAATGGAGCCCTAGAAGGGTTTATTAGGCCAGCTCCATATGCGAATTCAGCGTGCGGGGTGGTATGGACACTCATAGGTTTAGCTGCAAAATATTGGAAATGCACAAGGATGGTTAGCTAGGTTTCAGCGTAACCTTATTCTCCCTTAAAAAGAGTTTCAGGAAAGAATTATTTTTAAGTATAGTTGTTTTGTTTTTAACATTTAAATGTAAATCCAACAGTGATTGACCATGATTTTCTTAGTTGGTCAGTAACTAACTAGGTGAACAGTTACTAGGTGAACACTGCTGTAAAAACAAACCTGTAGTGATGAGAGCCGATAGGATAGCTGCTGGTGACCATTCTGGGTGGATTGATTTGACGTATGCAGCAACACCCGAAGCATGGGGGCACGCCATTGATGTCCCAGACATCAATTCAAATCTAGTGTTACTATTATCTCGATCATTTGGGGGAATTGCTGCTAGAATGTTACTTCCTGGAGCCGCTAAATCTGGCTGCAGAAGGCCATAAGTTAAGCATCATCACCTGCATTATCGATCATTCTTCTTGCTAAACCAAGATTTCATCAATATGATAGCTAGAATCAAGAGCGAGCTAGTCACCTTGAGAATGTTGGGATTCAAAGGATTTGGACCTCTTGATGAGAACATGGTTATGTACGGAGCCAATACATCATCAATCTCTTCACTTTTCCAAAGTGTTGCAGTTGGGTTACTATAACAATCAAGATTAATTAAGATGCATGTCATATTAATATTCACCGTTACTTGAGTTATTTTTTTCTTAGTTCTACGTACATTACCTCGTTTGGTTGATGTAGTTGTAAATGTTGCTATTTTCTTCAAGTCCGACAGTAGCTACAGGAAAGTGATAGTCTGATTGTGAGAGCTGTTCAGACAGTTGATCGCTTGTTAGAATAACTCCGACCGCACCTCCTTCTATGGCGCCGTCGCCATTGTCGCTCGTATCTGGAGCGGGGCCATAATCACATAGCACAATTTTACCCTTGATCTTTTCTTTATCTAAGCTGTTTGGTAAACAATAACTGCAATATATATATATAGTAACATCAAATATCTAATATAATGGATGACCCCAGGCAAGTCCAAATTGCAAAGAAGAAAAATACCTACTCTTACCACCATCTGTTTCATTGGGTACGTTTCCTCCATAAACTAAATTATAGAATTTACCCTCGAGGTCTTTCGAGTTCGGTAAAAGTCCCTAGCAGTAGTACGTTAACACACAAACAGAAATTAATAAACAAGTACTAATTAACTACGTATGAATATATAGCAGCTGCAAAGCTATATTTAACTAACTAAGTACCTCATAGATTTTACCATTACCCAATTGAACTTTAGTGATGAACTTGCGGTTAATGGTGGAAGCAGCTACAGAAAGAAGCCATGGTGCCAAGGCTTCCACAGTTTTTCTTTTCGGACCATCGTTACCAGCGGCATTCGAAACAAAGATCCCAGTTCTCATAGCGTGAAATGACCCAATTGCTACTGAATCAGTCAAATAATCTTCTGAAACGGAGCCTCCGAGAGAAGCAGAGATGACGTCAACACCATCATCAATGGCATCATCGAATGCCCTTAGAATATCAGCATCATCACAATGCTGCTCCCCCCAGCATACTTTGTAAACCGCAATGTGTGCGGATGGCACTCCTCCGCTTGCTGTTCCAAACCCTAATCCACTTTGGCTCGCATTTCTTACTAAGTTCCCAGCTGCTGTAGATGCTGTGTGAGTTCCATGTCCATTGGCGTCTCTTGGAGACTCAAATTCGTCTGTCAAGTCTTCTGAGTTGGAGGATCCAGAAGGAAGGTAATACCGTGCTCCGATGATGTTACTGTGAAGATAATAAACCAAATTCATATTAGCACAAAAGGATTCGACGTTTATTTACGTGCATATATGTTTGGTACAGTGGTTGGCTGGCTTATATATATGGATCAATTTTTGGCATACTTGTTACAGGTGAAGTTGTTATTGCCTTGGCATATGCCTTTCCATTTCTTAGGTGGAGGGCCAAAACCAACATCACTAAAGCTTTCTGCCTCTGGCCAAATTCCAGTGTCCATCACACCGATGATGATCTCCCTTTCAAGGGGCATTCTCTCAATTGTTTGTGGAAACCCAACGAAGTCCCAAGACCTTGTTGTTTTATAGCTCTTCTTTTTGCTTGGGAAGATAGACACTACACCATCATATTCTGTACATATACATTTGATATATAACACAAGCTAGCTAGCTTAAATACATTTGTACGCTACCTGATCCATTCATGTACAAATACTAGTAGTATTTATTGAAAGCAAAGGTAGGGTTATACCAGCTAGTTTTTCTGCTTCTTTTTCTGTGAGCATCGCAGCAAATCCATGAAAACTTCTCCTGTAGCTGTGAACAAGCAGTGCTTCATGTGAAATATCGTTGTTAATATTATTGTCAACTACGTCTCGTAGAATATTCACATGATGATCAGGTGTTATTGGCACCCCATTCTTTGGCTTGTCACCCATATACACTACATAGGCCTGCATCAATTGCAAGATCGATTAACTTCTTTTTTTGATAGACAAGATCGATTAACTTCAAGCGATACAAAGCTACGCTTGCCGCAAATGACCAACAAATGTGTAAACTAATGTCAGTTAATTTGATTAACTATGACCAACAAGACTTTGGGAGATATACCTTTCGGGGATCCTGAGTAGCTGAATGAGTAACATCAACAAGAAGTAGAATACTGCCAATGAGGCTGAGAAGGATTAACGACCGAAGAGGCATACTATTACTTTATTTATGATGCTACTTAGAGCCTATCAATGGCAGTGGTCTCGTTCAAGAACTTCAACATGTATCAGTGTCAGTGCCTCTTTTATACTTCTGAACGAGTGTAATGATTTCAACACAACACCGCGCGTGGATGTTGTTAATCCAAAAGCATTTCTTTGATGCGAAAGTTGCGACTTAACTTTGGGATAGTTTGACCATCATTATCCATAAATAACAAATAAGATTGAATGTCAGAAGAGAACAATTCATACAAGATGAATAAAAATTTGTGTTTATTGAGAGCTGATAATTAAGTTTAACATATAATTGGAACCATGATGTACAAGAAATAAACAGCAAATAGTGCACACTGCTATTGAAAGCATAAAAGCATAAAAAACATAAAAAGGGTTTAGGGTTTAGGCTAGGGTTTATTTGCTTAAAATGAAACTTCAAAAACCAGGAAAAAGAGATGAGTCATGAGTTATAAGAGATTCTTATATAGGATTGATGTACAAAAAGCATAAAAAGGTCTAGGGTTGATTGTTTTTCTCTCTTGGTATCAGACGTTTTTTGTACTATATGGCTGACATTGGCCTAGTCCTCTAGCTTATTGTACATTTTTTACTTTTTTAATAAATTTTCGTAAAAGAACGATGTTTGTCTCTCTATGCTTACCCAAAAAAAAAAGTCAAATTATGAAATTTAGAAAAGCATACAGGGTTACATTCTTTATTTGCTTGACTTCAAAATTTAGAAATCGAATTATGAGATATTCTTATATAAGGTAGTCATACGGTTGTGTCAGATTATACTATTGATCACTAGTAGCTACCGCATATAATAGAATAATAGATATTATAGATTTTCTTAGTATGCTACTGATGTTAGTAGACTACCGTATGAAAATTATATATTACGGATTTTATTTATGGTAATTAGGTAAAAGCTTATCGTAGCTACGAGTAAAAACCTCAAAATAAATTCCAAGATCCCTACTATGTTCGTTCAAGTGATAACAAACTAAATGGCAAAACGTCAGCAGAACAGAGACCGTAGGGCACAAACTTAAAAAAATGCTTAGAGCGTCTGCACCATTATCTCTTCTCTTCACACAGATCGATCAACTAGAGCAGAGCCACATATGAGCTACCCATGCCTAATCCATCTCCATGAAAATGAGCCCTGATATTGTCAGCATATATACTCAGCATCCGCCACGTGTCGAAATTCCATTAACTGCTTATCTATCTAGCTCGTATTCCGCCCCAACAAGCCACTGCTAGCTCAAACACTGCAGGAGCTAAGTTAGCAAGTTGTTAATCATCAGAACCAAGAAAAACCTTGAAGCAAGTAGCTAGCTCTTTCTTTGCAGTGAGCTACCCTGCTTTCCTTTGGATTTTCTTTTTCAACCATGGAGGCCAGCATAGCCTGCTGTTCAGCTAGGGCATTCCTGCCCGGTGTTTCGACGCAGCATTCGACTGCACTGGCTGCTCCATCCACCATCTCTCCATCTTTCAGCTCCAAGGTTTGTGTGTCAAAGTATACAAGTTCATGCATTTCAAGGTCACATAGTTTCCCTAAGATAATATGTGACCCTTCTCTATTTGTCTCTATATTATGATATTGGCAGAGCCTAAAAGCAACTTCCCTGTTTGGGGAGTCACTAAGACAAGTGCCAAGATCATCATTGAAGGTTTCAAAGACAAAGCAGTCTTCTTTGGTCACCAAATGTGAAATTGGTGATAGCTTGGTGAGTTAGAGTTTGAAACCGAAATTTTTTCTTCTAGATATGCTGATTGATTTGAGTGTAAACTTGGGTTAGATATGTTGATGCATATGTACTACTTTGTTGCGAGTGTAGGAGGAGTTCCTTACAAAGGCAACCCCGGATAAAGGGCTGATCAGGTTGATGATGTGTATGGGGGAAGCAATTAGAACTATTTCCTTCAAGGTGAGAACTGCTTCATGTGGAGGAACAGCCTGTGTTAACTCTTTCGGGGATGAGCAGCTCGCGGTAGATATGCTCGCCGACAAACTTCTGTTTGAGGTAAGATCATCTTGGAAGAGAATTTGCACACTTTTAAGTGAAACTAATTTTGGTATTTTTAGTGGGCAACACATTAGTACTATTTTTAACGCTTCGAAAAGCATTAGTACATTTTGATGTCCGAATCTTATTTCAAACATCAGCAACTAGATTAATACCTGCTCCAATTTTTGCTGCTTAGGCCTTAACTTACTCACATGTCTGCAAATACGCTTGCTCTGAAGAGGTTCCAGAACTCCAAGACATGGGAGGTCCAGTTGAAGGTGTGCAAATCCTGGCATCACTCATTGATGAATAATGATCACAATTTATAGTTAATCTCTCCCGGATCTTCAGTTTCTCGTTTCATATGAATGATGATCTTTCGGTCGCCTAATTACGAGCTTTTGTAACATGAATAGGTGGATTCAGTGTTGCTTTTGATCCACTGGACGGCTCCAGCATTGTTGACACCAACTTCACTGTGGGCACCATCTTTGGGGTTTGGCCAGGAGATAAATTAACTGGTGTAACAGGGGCAGACCAAGTTGCTGCAGCCATGGGAATTTATGGTCCTAGAACTACTTATGTCCTTGCCATTAAGGGCTTCCCCGGAACACATGAGTTCCTTCTTCTCGATGAAGGTGAGAACATTGAAAGTTTGAAACATCGTAATTGCTTGATGATAACATTCTAGACAAGGTTATCATCTTTATGCAAGTTTTTGATGATTAACTTGACATCCGACTCCTGTCTTGGTCAGGAAAGTGGCAACATGTCAAAGAGACAACAGAGATATCAGAAGGGAAAATGTTCTCTCCTGGAAATTTGAGAGCCACATTTGATAATCCAGACTATGACAAGGTTTATTTCTCTACCTTAATGTACCCATCAGGCCATCAGTAAACTAACCATCTAACAGATTCATTCATAACTATTTCTGTTTTAATAGTTGATCAACTACTATGTCAAAGAGAAATACACACTGAGATACACTGGAGGAATGGTACCAGATGTCAACCAGGTATCTATACAACTCTTTCTTAATCAGTTTCTTTTAGTACTTTAAGAATGATAAAACGAATTTTGATTTCTTTGTGTGCAGATAATTGTAAAGGAAAAGGGGGTTTTCACCAATGTTTTATCTCCAACTACCAAAGCCAAGCTCAGGCTGTTGTTTGAGGTAGCTCCATTGGGGTTATTGGTTGAGAATGCTGGCGGTTATAGTAGTGATGGTCATCAGTCTGTGCTAGACAAGGTCATCGGAAAGCTCGACGAAAGAACTCAAGTTGCTTATGGATCCAAGAATGAGATCATCCGGTTCGAAGAAACTCTATACGGCTCATCCAGGCTCAAAGGAGGTGTGGCTGTTGGAGCTGCCGCTTAAGTTATTTCCTTTGCTTTTCATGCCTTCCTTTTTCTCTTTTTGTTTCTCTGAGGAAAAAGAACAATCAGAGCTATTCATACAGATTTGTGTAATGTTGTACAAATGCTCAAAGATGGTGGACAATAATTACAAGGCTAAAAATCTGTGGACTGATCAATCAAGTTGATTTTAATGGTTCAGACTTCAGATTACTATTTTTTTTTACTACATTGAATGGCATGCATCTTTGTAGGAAAACAAAAAACAAAAAGGAAGACTTGAATAAATAATCAGATAAAAGCTTGATTCCAAGATTGAGTTTCATATTTGTAAATCCCTAAGTATACGCCTTGGAGTATCAGCTCCAACCCCTTGTCTTTTTCTTACAAAAATAGAAGCCAAACCATATAATTGTTTCCTGGGAGTCCTTTTTCACTGAAAACTATGCATACTGTCTCCAATACACTTTTGATAAGCCTAGTGCACCCTCTGCCTTCATTTTGAGATAGAACTACTGAAGTGATCAGGACTCAGATAAAACCATGGTATGAATTCTACTTGTTCTGTTTTTCATATTGGTAAATGATAAAGCAATTATGTGATTTACATTCTCCTAAGTTCTCATTTTCTTCAGGCCTCCGAGGCTAGAAGTGAGAAATGGCGTGGATCAGTTGGCGGGATTGTTGAAGCTCCCATAGAAAAAGTCTGGTCCATGGTGTCACAAACCAAAAGACTAGCAGAATGGATGCCGATGGTTGAGCGCTGCACCGATTTAGCTGGAGAGGAAGGTGTTCCTGGTTATGTTCGACTAGTCTCCGGCTTCATGTTCCCCCAAGAAGATGGAGAAAGGTCATGGATCAAAGAGAAGCTGGTGTCCATAGATATACCACAGCATAGATATGTTTACAAATTGGAGGCAAGCAATGTAGGATTAGATGGGTCTGTCAATTCAGTTAAGCTTGTAGATTATGGGAATGATTCGACACTAGTCGATTGGTCATATGAGCTAGACCCCTTACAAGGCACATGTGAGGATAGCATTATAGACTATCTGGGATTTCTATACAAATCTTGTATTAACAGGATTGAGGGTGCTATAGAAGCATCCAGCAAAGTCTCAGTAGCAGGGTCACGGTTTAACTAGTCAAGTACTTCTCTTCAAGTACTAGTTATACTTTCTGTTAGTTTTTCTCTTCTGTATTTGATCCGAAGGAAGTAAGATGGTAAGACTTAGATCAAGATCCTGTTGTCTGTACTGTTATATTAAGAGAATAACTTAGGCAAATGATAAAGACTAAGTATTAAAAACGTCACACTTTGTGCGTCTATCAACATATTTTAATATATATTTCATATTTCACGTATCCTTAAAACATCTTCACGATCATCAATTTGGCTAAAAAATTTACAAAACTAATCTACGACCTTAAAGCTGAACCGTTTAGATGTCAAAATATAAATGAAAAGTTAAGTCTAGTTCCTCATATTTAAGAAAAAAGACCAAAAAAGGTGGAAGAGCCCTCATTAGAAATTTCTGTTTGAAGTTTTTGGATAGGAGCAAGCTACCTCCAAGTCTCTTGAAAACCATCTCTCAGCTTTTTCTACTTGGTATACTTTTTCTAAAGGTGCGACATTACTCATTCATGCAAATATGTCCAAATATATGGTAAAACATTACCAGAATCAAACATGATCTAAAGGAGCACGTTTAAACAAAATGCAGATGCATAGATAGACAGATAGCATTGTACAGTTGGGCACTGCTGGCTTTGCTTCAATTGTGTACTTGCGCAGTGTACTACTTCAAGCATATTGTGTAACTCAGAAGAAAACTTAGCTTGTAGAACTATTAATAATACATATGGCTCACATTTCTCATTCAGGTACCTATCACATATTAAAGAATATCATTTGCACCTTCTTTATAAGATTAAGGTAGCAAGTCATAAGCATGTACAGTACATAAAATTATAGCTACCTAGTACATAACCCAGAAACCACATTAGTATTAACACACAGCCTCTGGGGGCTGTATGCTGGCAAAGATGAAGTTCTCATCCCGGATTCAGGTGATTCTGTTGGTTGCTTTCATCTACCCGGCACTAATGGTCGAGTCGTTGGTTCGACATTATAACTTCAGGGTAAGTACATTCATCGAGGAACTAACTGGAAAACCAAGAACAAGTTTTAGTCTGAAATTCCTGTACCTTGATATGCAGGTGGTGTTGAAGAGCACAACAAAGCTCTGTTCGAGTAAGGCCATACTTACTGTGAATGGAAAGTTCCCCGGACCAACTCTATATGCTAGGGAAGATGACACTGTAATCATCAGGGTCACCAACCATGGCAATCGCAATGTGACAATCCACTGGTGAGAACTATTAAGCTAGTTTGATATACATCATTCTTATAACTAATGTCTATTTTTTGTAATGGTACTAGGCATGGAGTGAAACAACTTGGAACATGCTGGGCAGATGGGCCAGCATATATCACACAGTGCCCAATACAGCCTGGACAAAATTTCATCTACAAGTTCACGATTACAGGACAAAGAGGCACACTTCTTTGGCATGCTCATGACTCGTGGCTAAGAGCCACACTACATGGTGCCATTGTCATCTTGCCCAAGCTAGGCACTCCCTACCCTTTTCCCACACCTCAAAAGGAAAGAATCATCATATTGTGTAAGTGCTCAAACTTCTCAGTTTAAAAAATGATGTGTGGTTGCACAATTGGGTAAATTGATTTTAGTTATTCTTTTGAAACTGTAGCCGAGTGGTGGAAATCAGATGTGGAAGCTGTGGTTGATGAGTCTACACAATCTGGCTTGCCACCAAATATTTCTGATGCTCACACAATAAATGGCCATCCAGGACCGGCTCCTGGTTGCTCTTCTCAGGGTACTGAAATGGGGTATACTTGATTTTTCGTAATTGTTCGAACACATGTTATTATACCGTGTTACGTTCTATATGTTATATTGTTAGACTGTCATCTAAATTATTGGTGATAATCCGACAACATAATGTTCCCGGACAATAGTATTGTCATTCATTTGTAAGCGAAGCGACTTGAGGAATGTAATGGTTTTGTACCTGCACATTTGTAGGCTTCACTTTACACGTTGAAAGTGGCAAGACCTATCTGCTACGCATCATAAACGCAGCACTGAATGATGACTTGTTCTTCAAGATTGCCAGGCACAACCTAACAGTTGTTGAAGTCGATGCTTCCTACACGAAACCATTCCAAACCGACACGATATTCATCAGTCCAGGCCAAACCACAACAGCACTTTTAGAAGCAAACAAAGACATTGGCAATTACTTAATATCAGTTTCTCCTTTCATGGATGCCCCAATTGGCATTGACAACTTCACCTCAATTGCTACATTGCGATACAAACACACCCCTCGAAATTCCACAACATTCTTGACCAGCATTCCTCCTCAAAACGCAACCCCATTAACAGCCACATTCATCGACTCCCTTCGAAGCCTCGACTCGAAACTATACCCTGCTAATGTCCCATTAACCATAGACCACTCTCTCTTTCTCACCGTAGGAGTTGGTATTAATCCATGTGACACATGTGTTAATGGTAGCAAGCTAGTGGCTTCTGTTAACAATGTTAGCTTTGTGATGCCAACTATAGCTCTTCTTCAAGCTTATTACTACAACATAAAGGGAGTCTACACACTCGACTTCCCACCAAAGCCACCAAACCCTTTTGATTACACTGGCACTCCTCCAGTTAACGTCCAGGCTGCAAATGGCACAAAGCTGTATAGGCTGGGGTACAATTCGACGGTTCAAATTGTGTTACAAGACATTGCTATCATACTACCAGAGAGTCATCCTACCCATCTTCATGGGTTTAATTTCTTTGTGGTTGGGACAGGATTAGGCAATTTTGATCCAGACAAGGACACAAAAACGTTTAATCTTGTCGATCCGGTGGAGAGGAACACAGTATCAGTACCAACTGGTGGATGGACTGCAATCAGATTCAGGGCAGATAACCCAGGTAATATATCTACAACAATTTAGTAATTTATTGGAAGTGTTAGCTTTGTAATGCCAACTATTGCTCTTCTTCAAAAGCTTCAATGAGAGCCTATTCGGCGCACCCGTCATTTCCACCGTTGATTTTTTTATTTTTTTTTTTTTGCGGGTCAAAATGGACGGTGGATACACCCGGGTGCGCTGTATAATTTTCAAGCTTCAATAGTGTGACTGTTTTTGTGCCATATCACATATTCCAAAAGGGACTTGGGCTATGTGGGAGTGTGGGACTAAACTAACAAGTAACATCTTCTGATACAATACTAGAAAGAGGCTTAAAAAATGAAGAAGATCAAAAATAACATCATTTTATCTCCATATATTGTTGGAAGAAGAGGGAAAATGAGTATAGGTTATTATTATCTTACACTAAAATAAGATAAATGTTGTTATAACGATGCTACTCATAATAACTTTTGAGTCTCATTCTTGACGAGCAAAGTTATATATTAATTTAAAAATGCTTACAATTTTGAATGATGAACTATAATTGATCAGAAATTTATCATCATTTTGGTGTTTGTAGGAATTTGGTTTCTGCATTGTCATCTAGAAGTGCACACAACATGGGGGCTGAAGATGGCATTTTTGGTGGACAATGGGGAAGGCCCAAATGAGTCTCTGACACCACCTCCTTCTGATCTTCCAGCTTGCTAGAATTGCTCGACTGCTAATCATAGAAGTGACCACAAGAGTAAGGAAAGATGCCCCCCAAAAAAAATGAAGGTTTTGAAAGGATTTGACTTGAGAAAAGGAACAAGACAGAGTAGATTAGTAGAATGAATAAATAAAAAAAATTAGTTAGCAAAACGCGCCAGGTAGGGGTCGAACCTACGACCTTCTGCTTAGGAAACAACCGCTCTATCCACTGAGCTACAGGCGCAGGTTGTTCTATATGCTGTCATATATTATACATACCAGATTTGTCATCTATTCAATTATATATGATAACGTCAATAGTTGACGATGAGTGAACATTTTGTCGATGGATGCTACTGTTACACTAATAGTGAAGTGATCTTTCTATACTTCTAGTGCGAGGAAACATACATATCAACAATATTTTACAGTTAAATTTGATTTTAGTGATGTCTCACGTGTGTTTTTTTTGGTAAAAATACGGCTAAAACGGTCAAATTTGTAGTGAAACTTTAAAGAACCTCCTTGATTTAGCAATGCTTAAAAATTTTGTAATAAAACATTGAGAAACTCGTTGGTACGACAATATTTGCTTAAATGAGGCCTTATTTCACTATCTCGGTAAAACAAGATAAAAGTAAGACCTCACTATCAACGAAAAAACCCTAATACTCTAGAACGCACCGCACGCGCTTGACAACCTCTAAGGAATTCTCTACCTTGTCCGACGGTAGGCCCTCGTGGCGGCGGCGTCGAACGGGCTTGAAGGGATTATTTGTTCATTGGTAGTTTTGGTCCAATCGATGTAGAAGCTGCGAGGGTGGCGACTTGATAGGAGCACAAAGTGTTATGTTTATAATGTATTTCCGACCCTATTTAACTATGTAATTCCTTTAACAATATTCATATTAACTAAGTTTGTGTTTTTAGGTCATAAATAAAACCGAGGAGCCCAAAAGAGACAAAAGAGGAGAAATCTTGAAGGAAAAAGAATCTATGTCGTGCAAGAAAAGAAATTAGAAAATATGCCAGAAATTATCAGTCAAATTCGATAGAAGATTGTGATTAGCTCACAACGATCCAGAATATGTGCCATATATCAATGGAAAGCTACAAGAGTCTATTTTCCAGAACTTTTTGCGGATCGTCAATACCTATTTTGTACAAGAATTTATGGCTGTTTTAGTGGACAAAGATCAGTCTGCCCGAATTTCTGATTTGGACCAAAACTTCTATTTTGAGGCCCAGACCACATTGGCAAGCCCATGAACGAGTTTTGAAGGTTTCATATCCCTAATCATAGCTGAAAAGAGAGAGGGCGTGAAGATTAGAGGAGGCGAGCGATCTCACATCATCAGAACCTCCATAGTTGTGGACTCGCACAAGGAAGTCGTCAAGCCATCATTGATCTCTCCATCATCAATGGTTTATCTTTCTTTTGTCATCTTTTATTCTCCATATGTGTGATTTTACAGCCATGTGTGGCTGAATTCTCTTAGTTTGGGGCAAGGTTTGAAGCCCCAAGAATGTTTTAGATATTATTTTGAACCTTGGTTTCGAATTATTGAGTCTTTCAAATTGTTTATTTGATTTTGGTTTATGGAGAACTCTTGATTGCTTGTTTATATTCATGTACGCACAACATAGAAAATTATGAACTTATGAGTGGGGCTAGAAATAGGTCGATTAATCTCCCAAACAGTTAAAAGACTTGTTTCAAAGTAGTGAAACCTATAGGACAAAAGGTGAAACCAAATAAAGAGACTTGCATGCTAGGTAGGCGTTCCACACTAGTTTTGCATACTTGTCCGATCAAACTTCCATTGATCTTAATGCTTAGAATAATTTGTTGATAGGATAGCGTCTATACCTTGATCGGTTATTCTAAAGGCTTAGTAACGATGCGTTCATGCATCTTGCTTAAGTAATCCAGGGAAGTAATAAGGACTTATGCAGTGTGTTCACTGTTTGTTCTTGATTGATACCGATTTGTGACTTAATGATTGAAGTTTTGGTTGTTAACATGTCTTGAAACATACCTGGTGGTGGATTTCTAAGTCTCTAACATCTCATCTATCTGATCTTTTCTGCTTTATTTTGTTTCTTTGTTTTCTCTTGTTTATAATCACAAAACCTCATATCTCTAGTACTATCATCTTTTGTTTTCTCTTGTTTTGTAATTAACATAAATTGTAAAGGTACCCTCAATCCCCCGGCTTTTGTAACGATACCCTTATTTGCTATATACTACAATTGACACAAAAGAGTTTTTAATTGAAACGCCCGGTTTCGGTCGCTATCACGACTTTGTCAAGATCATCTAGAAAAAGACGTGGCATGATGGCGGAGGGATGATGGTTGACAAGGGAGGGCAGAGGTCATTGCATCCCAGGTTTTTTACTCAGATTGTTTGATGGGTGGTTCAAAGCTTTGTTGTCGTATTGGAGATCACTGAGTGGTGATGACAGTGTGACGACGTGGCAGAGATCCACCATACCATGCCTTAATCGGGTCGTACGAATTTGATTTGGATTGAGCAGTTCAGAGATGATCTGTTGGTGGGTGACTTCCTAGCCGACACGCAGGAGGTGGAACTTGGTGGTGGGTGTGCGCTCCCTTGAGGTGAAGAGGCGGTGGTTGGCGGCGGAGGAAAGGAGGTTTCTGCCATCGGGATGGAGAAGCAACTTCAGCAGCCGTTAAAGTTGATTTGGACCAGTCAATAGTTGGGCCTGGCTTAGCCTTGGACCCATGGTAGTATTTTTTGTCACATCCCGACCCTTAAATTTTTACCTTATTTACTAGCTTGGTTATAATAAGAATTTTATCGTCTCCGTCATCGAAGTTATAGTTTAATTGGTCCCTAGAGGGGTTTTGGGGGATGATTATTTCGGAGAGTTATTCGTAGGAGAAAAATATGACGACGGTAAAAATAGTAAATTTTAGCTAGTAAAAGGTAATTTTTATTAGGGTATTAATTTGGGGTGTAAATTTTTGGTGGAGTTTGGTATAGTTATAAGGTTGGACCAGTTGGGTGAGGCCCAAACCCATTTCCCTCTCTTTCTTTTCTCTCTCTTTTCTTCTCCTCTTCCTCCCGAGCCTCCCCCGAGCTCCCTCTCCTCGACGAACTTTCGGCCGTCCGCTTGCCGCCGTCCGGCCACCGTTCGCCGCCGCTCCGGTCCCAAACTGTCGGCCTCCAACCCAGCTATCTCCCTGCACCGATGATAGCCGCCCTAACGCCGCCGTGAAGGAGTACTCTCCCCCGAAAGGGCTGACTGCCGTGGTGCTTCACTCGCCGGAGCTCCCTCCTCCGCCACCAAAGCCGACGATCCTTGGCTCGTTTTGTAGCCCTCCTCCTATGCAGCAACCCCTCCAAAGGTCTCACTCCCTCTTGAGCTAGGTAAGGAGAAATTCAAAGTTGAAATCCTAGGGTTCTTTAGGTGTTTGTGTTCGATTGCCCTAGCTAGGCTTGAAATTTGTGTTTGTGCTAATTAGGAAAGTTGTAGAGGGAGTAGAGAGGAAGCTTCTGTTAAAATTTGGTAGGAATTGGAGGTTACCGGAATCGGCCTCCGGCCGCCGCTGCCGGCGCCGGTTGGAAGATTTTAATGTTTTTAAATTTGGAATATTAAGGGGAGTTTATTGAAGTGAATTATGGAATTTTTTTGGATGAGTTTTGGATAGGTTTATGATTTTCCGAAGTGTGGTATTTTTGGCGGTTGAATAATGTAGAATCCGGTCGAGGGATTTAAGCCATTAATCTATGGAATATTGAATTAGGGCTGCCGATTTGTTGGGTGAAGTTTGAGCCATTTTGAGTTAAAAATGGCAAAGTTAGGCAATGATGAGTGTGAGGGAGGCTCATGTTTAGTTTTGCCCATTTTGTTTAATTATTGGTTTTTTAGTGGGAAATTAATTATATATTTGGAACAGGACGAGAAGAGGCCCGAGCAGAAGAAGCATCGGAGCGACATCAGGGTTAGGCCTAATTTGTGAGTGGACCTTTGTTTTAATTGAAAAGCATGCGATGAATTATTTTGTTGATCATTTATTTCTTTTGCTGAGATTTATTTCTTTCTTGGATATTTGGCAGTTTTCCTCCTTTGGAGAGTTCCCGGAAATGAGATTTTCGGTGGATATGTTTATTAGATGTTTATGAGGATAGTATGTATATATAAATGTTAGCTAGCCATACGTGCTTGATCCGCCATAATGAGGTAAAATATCATTATGGTGTGACGTGAGTGTTAGACACAAGCGTAGTAGCCCTATATGAAAACTATTTTCTTTTCTGGTTCATATAGGTTTTCATATAGGGAGTCCACACGTATATACACTCGTGTTTTTCCGCCATAATGAGGAAAAAATTTCATTATGGTGTGACGTGAGCGTTAGACGCGCGCGTTAGACGCAAGCGTAGTAGCCTTGTATGAATTTCTATTTTGCTTATTCCTTCATAGAATTCGTACAAGGAGTATGACGAGTATAAATACATATATATATATTTATATAATTTAGCCTGAGAGAGTTTATTTTTGTTAAATTTGGAGACTAGCCGGAGCTAGTCACAAAATTGTCAATCGTTGAGTTGAGAGCTTTTGAGCTGCCGCATGCAATATATTTTCTATGAAATTCAAATTGGGAATGCATAAATATTTATTAATTTATTTTTGTCCACTCACTCTAACGTGTTTCAAATGTCTTACCCTGGGCCCTTCGTTTTAAAATGCCCAGTCTGCAGAGTACGGATTAGATCTAGTAGGAGACGAGGCATAGTCACCCGCTTTTCCACCACTTTTTATCAGTAAGTTACATGTTTAACCTACCAGCATTTTCTTGCTTCCTCTAGTTAGCAGCTCTGATTACCCGAAGGATAATGTTATTAGTTTGGTTGTGTGCTAAGACATTGTTTAATATTTTGGAATATCCTAAGGATGTCGTATTTTATTAGTTGGATATTTATGTTGAGGTTGTGTTGATTTGGAAGATTTATTATTATTATTTTTGGTGGTGGTTGTTTTTGAGGAGCACGTAGGCTCCAGGAGTTAAGGTTGGATTGAAAATTTTGGGAGTGTTTACAGGTTTTCTTTAGGAAGGGTTATCCATTTTCAAAGGAGGTTATGCCGATTTTTCTGTAATATCTTCCTTGGAGGTGGTCCCTGCACAACTTACTCCGGGTGTCAAGGTGAAATTCGGGGTGGGTCGTGTCATTTTTAATTAGTTTTTTCTAGTTTAGATTTCTCTAGGTGAGCTCTCCTTCTACGCACAAATTTGTGCCCCTAGTTCTTTCCTACGGACTATGGATCTCTATTTTGTCAAATTAATTCTCAGTGTCTCTTAGTTGTACACCCATAAAGGTCCGCATGCGACTAAATCATTGGTGAAAAGAGTTAAATTGGGAAAGCTGAGTCTATAGTTCTTCTAGTACCTCTGACGTAGTAATTAACAAAGGAGGAGTCTACTAGGTCGACGTATTGAATGTCTAATGAGTAGGTCTAGTTTCTATATACCACTGTGGTACTACCACTATTTTCTTATATATTTATAGATGGCAGTGGAATTGTATGTAATGGCCTATTATGGCTTATGTTTAATATATTTCTTGCCCTATAAGCGCTCACCAAAAAACAAAAAAACAAGATAAATGTGTGCTTCAATGGGGCATTATTTCACTTTCTCATCATGGTAAAACAAGATAAAAGTGTACCAAGTTTCTCCACTACTTCACAAATTACACCAACACACTTATACACACAAACTATGTTAACACTTACTGATTTTCTTATAACACTCCACATAAATATGAACAAAAAACAAATGCCAAATTCTTATTGTTTCATACACTCGCATAACACAAGTTTGTCAACGTTACTCAAAATTAGTTTAGATTGTTGTCTAGTGTCACAAGCTTTATAAAGTTTTTAAAATGAAATTTTTTTTCAATCAAACAGTCGAACCGTCAGATTTGTCTAAACAACAAATACATAAAATCACAAGGATTCCTTCAGATACAAATACAAAGTAAACATTTTCGATATTTGCATGAGAAACAATAGATATTTCAAACCTCGACCCTTTTTTTTTTTTTTTTTTTCAAACCTCGACTCTTTCCTAGTTTCCTTCATAAGAAACATTAAAACCTTCTTCTTCTTTTTTTATCGAATTAAAACCTATTTTCAAGAAATGAAAAAAAAATGCAAAATCTTTCATTATTATAGCACGAGGAATTCTCTAGAATAAAAGAGGGAAGCTAAGACCAGTCACACTCCAACCAATCCAACTGGCCACTCTCTCCTTTCTCTGAACTCGTCCACAGCCCACCATAGAATTGTTCTTCTCTGATTCCATATCTATCATTCTCAGACCGACCTCTCCATTTTATCTACACTCATATATACACCTATATATACATTCACCTTTTCTCTCTCCCTTCCTTCTCTTCAAAGAAACGAAGCTCAGTAACTGTTTCCCGCTTTCTCCATCCTCTTGGATTCTTCAGAATCTCTTCCTTTGCTTTTCTCCACCTTTCTCACCCCTCTTGCCCTTCTGGGTCCTCCAAATATTTCACCCTCTTTTTCAGATCAGTGTTGCTATAAAGACCTCACCTTTGGCCTTATTTTCTCTCAAAAACCTCCGAACTTTATCTGGGTTTTGCTTCAGAAGAACCAAATCAGATTTTTTCTCGGATTCTCTTCGATTCCCAAAAGTGGGTCTTTTTGGGATTCTTTGTTTATGCTCTTGGGTAAAAAAGGAGATTCTTGATTCCCAGTAAAAGATTCTGAGTTCAATGCCCTTTTAAGCCATTGCAAGACTCCAATCTCTGTGTCTCTGCTCTCTTTCTCTATCTTTTTCTAGTCTGGAAAGAAGCTCTGCTTTGATATCTCAGAAATGAGTGTGTAAGAAAAGCCCTGTTGGATATATTGGGATTTGTGAGCATGCAAACTCTGTACCCAGCTTCATACATGGCTGATACTAATTGGTTTTTGCAAGAGAGCCAGAGCTCGGATTGGACTAAAGAAGAGAACAAGCTATTTGAGAGTGCTCTGGCTATCTATGATGAGAAAACGCCGGACCGGTGGGTGAAGATTGCGAGGATGATTCCGGGGAAGACGGTTTTCGATGTGTTCAAGCAGTACAAGGAGCTGGAAGATGATGTTACTAACATAGAAGCTGGGCTGGTTGAAATTCCGGGGTACCAGCAGACGTCTGCTTTCACATTGGAGTTGGTGGATGACCAGAATTTCGATGCTAATCGAAAGAGGTCTGCAGCAGCTAGAGGTTCTGATCAGGAGAGGAAGAAGGGGATTCCTTGGACTGAAGATGAGCATCTGTGAGTTGTTCTGTCTTGCCTTGTTTTATTTTGTTCTAATTGTTAGAGTTTTTTTTTTTTTTTTAATTTGATCTAGTAAATATGTCTTGATGAGTATGAAAAAGAGGTCATGATGAACAAGAAAGGCATAATTTTGACTTTATGGGTATTATCTTTGCACCCTGGTACAAGTATTGGAAATTAAAGAATGATTGAATATGTAGCAATTATAAGTTATATGTTATGATCATGTTTAATTATCATTTGTCTGTTATGTGTTTGGATTTGCTACTTGTCTGTCATGAATCCAAATGGTGTTTCTCCAGTGGTGTTTTGGAATTGGAAGTAATTCAGAAATTACTGGTTAACACTTTGTTTCATTCGAAGATTTCAGAATCAATAATGATGTATGGAAATCTTCAAAACTGAATTTAGTTCTAAAGTATCTTTGGTGGGATTAAATTGTCATAAAACACAGAATTCACTAGCTTGTTCATTGTTTATGAGTATGTAGCATTAATTTGATATGTTGTTGTATATGTTTGTAGGCGGTTTCTGAAGGGACTTCTACAATATGGGAAAGGGGATTGGAGAAGTATCTCCAGGAATTTTGTTATGTCTAAAACTCCAACTCAAGTTGCTAGCCATGCTCAGAAATACTTTATGAGGCAACACTCGGGAGGAAAAGATAAAAGGAGACCTAGCATCCATGATATAACGACTGTCAACCTCACGAGCACTACCACTACTAGTCCATCACAAAACAATAATAGGTCTCCTTTAGACCAGTCTCCACCACCAGAGCACAACAGCAAATCCACTGAATCACCAAGAGTCGTACTTGACTGGAATATTAGGCCTAATGATGGAGTAGCAGGAGCTATGATCTTTGGCGCAACACATGGCGATCTTTTTGAGTCATCGTCTCCATATGATGTTGGATCCCCAGAGGACCTTAAGTTACATTGGCAGAACCTATATGCCAGTACCACTCATTATGCTGCTCATGCTAGATCACCGAGTTCGATGTATCTAATGCACCCCTCAAGACATCAGATACATGGATGAAGCTCATGGATTGAAGATCCAAGTAAATAATCTTTTGCTTAATTTCACTGTTGGCCCTTTAGTCATGGTAGTGTGTGATTAGCATAATAAGGATTTGAGTTGTTGCATAATGCTTGAGCATTGCAGAATGATAAAAGAATCCATTACTTCTCGAAGTGTTTGTCTCAACTGTACAATTGAAATGAATGGTAAATTTGCACTTCCCTTTATGGTCTTCATTTTCATACAGCTTGGTTCTGCTAGCATCTGATTTGAAACAGAATGAGAATTTTGTGCAGTTTTCTAGTGCTTGGTCATATTACAAACACCAAGGATTTGCACTTGGAATGGCTCTGGTTTGATCTCTAAGGTCTCACACCTGGAATGGTTCTGTGGCCACTTTGGAAAAGAAGCCATGTCATTGGGTGATGTGGCCTAACAAGCTG
Organism: Fragaria vesca subsp. vesca; assembly: GCF_000184155.1. Taxonomy (NCBI): domain Eukaryota; kingdom Viridiplantae; phylum Streptophyta; class Magnoliopsida; order Rosales; family Rosaceae; genus Fragaria; species Fragaria vesca. The sequence goes on from NC_020497.1 coordinate 17,926,758, forward strand.
ACTCAGTAGGCACAATCACTGAAATGCTCTATCTTTTTTTTATCAGAAAACTTTCCGTCTTATTTTGCTTTACACACCCCCAATACGGCCAAATTGACCCAGTTATTGCCCCCAATAAGTTGATGCTGAGTTTGCATTCCACTTGGTAAGCATCCCCACTTCATACCATCGCAGGATTTATGATGATCCACGTAACAAATACTATTACATTTTGCAAATTTGAATCCAACTTGGCCTTTCCAAGTGATATTTTTGCTGTCTCCTCCAATCCCAATTGTAATGGTGGCAACACTCTTTTTGCATCAGCATAGTGCCATTTCTTTTAAGTCTAAAAGCATCATGCTTTATTGTGATTTAAGCACAACCCAAAAGTTTGATTTTACAGACTCTGTTCATGGTTAGCTGTTTGGAGTAGCTTTGCACTTACGCAGATAAAAATCTTGACCTTGAAGACTTTCTGATTTAGTCGGACTCGAACGTCTTCTACGATCAAAACTCTTAAGAAGTCGGGCTCCTGTACCATGTTAGACAACTATTTACCTTAAAATTTCACCCGAAATCAGTCACTATCTCTATCAAACTACCATAATCTGATTATTCTGATATCATTATAGTTTTTCATTTAGTATCCAAGCTTTTTGACTTATATGATCATCACAGAGTTAGGCATTCCTAATTCCACAAATGACAAATGAAATAACCAAATAATGTCACTGTAAAATGGTCTTACTGTGTTTGTTTTCTCTTGAGTTGGTTCCACCAACCAATGTTTGAGAGCCTTAGACTGTTTATGAGAAAAACTCAGTGCTCTTGTTTTGTCACTTTGCACATATCATTTTGTAAACCACAAATTTTGATAGAAGCAATAAAAAGTCCCAAAGCAACATCACACATGAGCAATATGATTATCTTTCTCATTAACCTTTTCTCCTTTCCTTTTGGTAAATGACACATCCCCTCCTCCACTTTATATCATTTTTATTTCTAAAGAGAGGTCATATCCTTCTGCAACTTGCATGAGAAAGCTTCCTTGCCACTTTCTTCTAACTTTAATCAAATTTTTGACATTGTTACTTAAACCCTAAACTTTTTTATTTCTTAAAAAAATAAAAAGGACAATTGTTTTCTGAATTATCCTCTTTAAGAGCAAACCATACAAAGTCCAGTATCATATCAGAACAGATATAATACACTAGGCTCCAAATCTCCAGGACTCTTTCATTGATCCACATATTCTTAAGGATAAGCTTCCAGCAAAGAGTTTTGTTCTCACATTTGACATCAAATCAGGGGATAGAACTGGGTGACCTTGTCTTACTTGGTGGTTGGTCTTGAAGGAAAGACAGAATAGCTTGGGGGAAAAAAAAACAACAAAAACAAAAAGAAAAACAACATATTTGTAAATTAAATTATAGATTTGTTATTGTTGGGAAGAATAAAATGAGTAGAGGTTGGAATATTGGATATATATGATTGAGGAAGTACATGCTCCTCCATTATAAATTGGAAATTGACTTGAAATCCCTAAACCCTTCTTCTCTCAATGGGAGTCAGTAGTCACCCACTCATTATTTTCTTCTCTTCTAAGCATAAAGTCATATGATGAAATGAGTATTTGATACGTTGACATTTTGGTTGCTCATTCATATCTCATATTCTCTAATTTTTTTGCACCTGATATGATGCATTTTATTCTAATTCCTACCCTCTAGGCATGTCAGCATCACAGACACTTTGTTCTCAGCTTCTGAGAACTTCCATCTATTGGGTTAGAAATCTATGATAGTCAGACTGAGACGGTGCAAGCAAGGATAATAACATGGAATCAAAAACCAGATGAAACCCCAACTTATGAAAGAAACAGATACCAGATACTCGAATTTGATAGAGTTTCTGGTGCCATTGAACTTGAATACCTGTTAGTAGCTACAATGTCATAGCTAACTCACCGATCCACATTTCTGAACACTAGCTTGGTGCTCGGCATGAATTCAGTCAATAGTGCATCAGCAACTGAGGCAATTAAGACAAGTAGCTATAATTGAAAAACAAGCGAAATCACGCTGTAATTTTATTCAAAGACTTCAAACATATCCAGATTATGCTCCAAAAACTACCCAGAAAATCCAGTAAGAACAAGTCATCAGACTAATACAAATCCAGAAACTTATTCTCAGTAACTAACTGCCTGTATGTAGATCTGCTACAGTACAGAGCAACAGAGACTTATTGCCAGACTAAAGTCTAGAATTCAACACAAAATGAAATTTAAAATTGAAACCCTCAACTATCCAAAAAGTAAAGAAAGATGCAATAATATATGAACAAGGTCTGGGGGGAACTGCGATCTGAAGAAAAAAGAAGCTTGTATGTACAGCTCCTACGCATTAATCATAGACTCTTGATCCAAGGGGATAACAGAATCTGGAAAATCTGTTCTTGGTCCAGCAAGAGAGTAGTACGCAAGAATATGAGCCGGATGCTCAACCACTACCGTCTCTGCCTCCCCACTCTGATCAGAAACATCAACTCGTCTAGGGGGAATCAATTCAATATTCCAATATGGGCGAGCCATCCCCAAAAGATCATGACCTGTCCCAGATCCCCTGTACCCTTGCACCCACAAGTACCTTAGCGAAGGCAGCTGCATCACTGCATTAGCCAGTGCACGCTCACTGAAGCAACAGCCCCTCATTTCTAGTTTCTGCAGACTAGGACAACCCCTTGAAAAATCCTCAAGCCCTGTATCAGTTTCACCAACATAACCTAAAAGCATCCATCTCACATTTGGACTATACTGGCCCACATAAAAAAGCCCCTTATCAGTCAGACCCCCAGGACGGAGATACAAAGCAAACCTCCGAAGCTTTTGGCAGCCCCTCAATAGAGCTCGAACGCCATTGTCAAGAGGTAAATCTGATACAATCTCTTCACGGTCGAGCAGGACAAGGCGAAAATCAGTTAGATTTTTAGAGTGAGTCCCAATGCATTCCAGAGATGTATTTGTGATATCGGATACATACACAGCCAAGTACTCCAGTTCCAGGCAACCCTGTGCAATAGCCATCAGACCCCTCTGTGAAACAACACCATCTTCGTCCTCCATCTCTTGCTCGTCAGCACCTCTCTCAATTCGAAGCCTCCTTAGTTTCTTGCAATTCTGTGCAAGAACTTCTAGTCCTCTGTCTCCAATGACATTCCTTGTCTGCCCCATCACAGAAAAAGGTTAGAATTCAGATACAACTTTCAAATACAATTCCCATTCCAAATTATGGCACAGACACACTCCAGAAGATGTATTGATTTTGAAATGTGTCTTTTGGCATTTTGGACTCAAAGATTACTAATTGTCATTAGCACAAGAAAAACAAGTTAAACGCCAAATGTAAAACTTACTTTAGCAAACAACAAAGTGAGTTTTGAATTAGATCCTATAAACCTCAAAAGGTAATTGCAGAGGCTTATAAGGTCCAAAGATCAGGACTAACGGATAGATGGAATATGAAACTTCAATGGATCAACTTAATATAGCATAGATCACTCAACAAATAATTATATACCAAAGGGTTAATACCCACCCCTTGCACACCTTAACTAATACTCCATCAACATGTTGAACACAGAAAAACACACAAGCACAGATGGCTGAACATAAAGTCAGATTAAAAAAGAACTAAAGATTTTGAAATTTTACCTCAAGAACTATCAAGTTGGGGCACTTTTGAATTAAAGTACAATGGTCTTCAGTGTCGAGCAATGCATAGAGGAGATCCAACTTTACGAGGAGGGGTGCTAATGGGAATACAATAGGCATTTCATTCCTCCCCATCATTGTGAGACCCAAACGAGATAACTTTCGAGGCAATGATACAACTGAGTACTTCTCCTCTGATTGATCATTAAAGGAACCTCCACAAAATTCTTCTAGAGCAGTTGCATGATGGAAGAAACCCAGAAGATCCAATATTTCACGATCGCTAATTTTCACAGAGGTTAAGGAGGGGCAATTCCTGGCAATGAGTTCAAGGTCTTCAAATTTGATTTTGTCAAGATCCGTCATATAGAAGTTTAAAGTCTCGAGTACAGTGTTGTTAATAGCAAGCTGATGTAGCCATTCACCCCGTTCATCCTCGTTCTCAATTATTGAGCTCTCCTCCAAAAACAAGGTCCTCAACTCCCTGGGACACAATATAATAATCAATAAATAACATATACCCAAATGACAGGTACAGAATAATAGCTTATTTCAGAATAACAGCATAACATGTCTACAAAATCAAGGATTTATTTCAGTGTGTGTTCTGTGAGCACTCGTGTATGTAGAGTTCAAAACCATTCCTCCAAAAGCTCCAACTATAGAGCCATCAAATTCGGCTACTTGCAATAATTAAAATAAAAAACCTACATAAATTAAAAAAGATGAACATAAAAAACAACATACAGATTAAGGTACCTAATTAAAATCTCAGTACAGATGGATGAAAATGCGGTTCCCATGCAGAAATCACTTGCTTATCAAAATAATATAGTAACATAACACCTATTTCTCCGGTTGAATCTTCTAGGAACAAAATTTTTGTAGTGATATTCAATCATCGTTCAAAAATGGGAGTGATAATGTAAGGCTCTATTTTTTTTCTTGCTTGGATGTTTGGGTTGGAGTTGGGGTTTGCATGTGGGTGTGGAGCAAAGGGAAGGTTTCCTAAGAAAAAATCTTTAGAAGTATAACAAGCATTGCACCCAAGGTTACTCAATTCTTAGATGTGAGGCATAATACTAAAACTAAGGTTTTAATCTGTAATGTAATCCATATTGCTGCAGAATTAGGCTGTGTCAAAAGAAAACAATAAACAATCATAAAGATTTTGGTCATAACTCGGTTGAACTAAAATTAATTGGCGTAGAACTTCTCTGTAATCCATACTGCTGCTATTAGGCTGTGTCAAGTCGAAACAATAAAGAAAACTAAAGATTTTGTCTTTTACTTATTTGAAATGAATTCAATTTGATTGGTACATCTCAAAATGAATCAAAAGCAAGGAGTTGCTTGTTTTCGAATAATGTCCATACTCATTCCACGCATATAACTCTACCCTAACCAATATGCAATTGCAGCACAAAACATTTCCACATCAACAATTCAACAAAGCATAAACGAAACTTTCAGTAAAAACTGTAAACGTAAAATATACCTGCAGTTGCGGGTGATATGGACAAGGCCTTGTGTCGAAAAACCGGAGCACTTGTCCAGCTTAAGACTCAGGAGCTCACGGCCACGAGACCTGGCCAACAGCTCCAGGTCCGAATCCCTCACAATCATTCTCCGGAAATGCAAATGCTTCAAGCTCTTAAACGACTCCGCAATCTCCTCCACCCACGGCGTCACAAAGCCTCCCCAATCCTCCGGTATCAGATTGAACATCGCCGCCCTCGGCTTCCCCTTCAGCTTCAGCGACTTGAGCTGACTGAACCGCCTCCGGAGCCGCTCGGGGCTCGTCGTGTAGCACAGCGCGATGGTCACGTGCTCGCGCGTGAGCGCGTCGAGCTCGTACCACCGTCGGCACACTAACGACACCGCCTCGCGGTCCTTCGCGTCCACGATATACGGCATCACGCAGCCGGCGACGACGTCGGACATTCCAGTATTCACTTTGACGCTTCGATCTTCCATTTCTGAACAGATCAAAACTTCTCCCAAAAAAATAAAAAATAAAAAATAAAAGCTCTCTGCTAGTAACAGAAAACTGAAATATTCAAAGCTGTATATTAAAGATCCACGTCCGAATCTCCAACCTCTCCAGAACTCACCGAGATTCGAAAACAGCTGCAGAAAAGAATCAAGTAAACTTTAAAGACTGTGACTGGAAGAAGAAAATGAATTGAGCCGCAAGATCTACCTAGACCGGAGCGTCGAGGACGAACCAGTCGGATCGATGGCGGGGAGTGAGAGAAGCCATGGCGGGAAGGAGGGGGAGGATCCGATCAGGTGGAGCTGGCCGGAGCGGAATCGGCGGCGACGGTTAAGGACTTGGTTATTCTGTGGAGGAGGGATTGGATCAGAGAGAGAGAGAGAGAGAGAGAGAGAAGGGAGCTGGAGGATGAAGAGAGGGAAAAAGATAAAAGAGACAAGGGCAATAAAATATGGGTTAAAATATAGACGGACCAAGGAGAAGGTGACGGGGGTGGTGATGTGGAAGGGTTGGAAAGTAGGACGCGTGGCGGGAGGAGAGTGGGTAGGGGGTGTCAGTGAGGGTAACAGGGCTGTAGGTGGAGCAGATGCTGTCTAGGGAGTTGTTATATTGGATGATGCTAGAGAAGTGGGGGATCAAAAGAAGTAAATGTAATATAATTTTTTTTGTTTTGATTTTGTGTTAAAGTGAGCACCAACTGTAAATGCAAGCAGATTTTGATGTTGGGGTTTGGGTCTTTAATCATGTAAGTGTGCCATTTGGTGCTTATAAGTGAGGACAAGGGTAAATGTACCTTTTGTTTTTAAACACAAAAGTGAATTTTTTTTTTCTTTTTTTTCTTTTTTAATAATCACTAAAGTTTAATTTATGACGAGAACAACGAAAAATAGAAGATCGAAACGTGAAAGTGAACACTGAAATGTAGACATGTTATTGCTACCATCTAAACATACGTTGAGTTCTCACAAAGTATAATAGGTATATATTATATGGGAGGGAGTTGAGCACTAAAGCGTCGTATGTTCTTATCGTTCGAATCGGTAAGAATCTATGTGTGGAACCCTCATCTATAGGTTCGAATCCCGCTGATACTGATCTATTCTCAGTGACCGCGGGAGAGTAAGTGTTATGACATTAACCCCTGCAAGAATAGAACTTATTTAAAACAAAACAAAACAAGGTATATTTTTAATTGCTAATAAGGTTTAAAAAGCCACCGTAATGAGGATTACACTGCTAGGGTTTTACCTAGCCGCAAACCCTTCGAGCATCTATATGGGAGCGCTGACCCTTCGAGTATTCCAATTGACCTAAAATCGATGCGAAGATCTATGGTGTTGGGATTTCGCCAAAAGCTGCCAACATAGGTTTGATGATGTTGAAGCAACATCTGAATGTAGTGTCGGCTTGACGAAGTTCAAGTCAGGTCGCCTTTCGCCCTACTGTAGGCTCTAGGTTTTACTACTCCAGCGTTAGTGACGCTGAGGGGAGGTGCTCCTTTGAGCAAGGAGGCTTGAGCGTCATTGTTTAGTTGTGGAACGCAAAGCTCATGTCTCCTTACTCAGGGTTGTACCTTCACACCGCATTGCATTACGTATTTTTCTTATATATATATAATGTAAATATACATGTGTGTTATGCACACATATATTCATTCCCATAAATAAAAAAGACATAATCCAACAATTGTATTTATAAATGGTATGTTGTATGGACAAAATTAATTAATATCTAGAATGAGATTTAATGCCTTTTTTTGTCACCTTATTCAATATATTAATTTTATTTGGAAGAAAAATTTATAGGAAATAATTAATTTGTTGAAAGAAAACTATTGGTCCAAAAATTTGTGGACATATCTTAATTTAATAATGGTGCTTTTAATACGCAATATTCATTTTCTGTTCCCTAATTAAATTCATTAATGTCATTGACTAATCCTTTATAATATAGAAGAAAATATATAAAGTAAATTTGTTACTACAAGATATTTGGAAAGATATATTATATATTAAAAATATAAATTTATAACTTTTTATGACTTTACACCTACCACAAATCCAATGCCTCATAAGTCATAATCCTCGTTAAATCCCTCCACCATTTTTAGGATATTAATATTCCGAAAATGGAATGTACTAGATTTACCAAATGTAAAGTTTTCAGCAAAGGAGCTTGAGTGGTTTAAATTTTTATTTTTTTAATAATAATATTTTATTAATAACTCACACACCCTACATATGTCAGTGAGATTTGAATCAGTGACCTCAAAATTATCATTTAAACACCTTAATCAACTAAGTCACAGCTCACCGACAACTTGAATGGTTTAAAGTTTACCACATATGATATTTTATGCATTTATGAGATTAATGTTGCTTGTAATATCCCATTGAGGGCGACAACCCCAAGTATACATCATCTATGTATCAGCAATAACAAGTTCTCCTCATCGAAATTAAACAAGTCAGAAAACATGTTAAGTTAACATAAAGTTATCTCAAATTGGCCTAAAACCGGTCCTCAAATTGTAATCTACACTCCTACTTTTCATTTTTTGTAACTCAAATTTTGTTTTTAGTGACTTAATTTTTGTCTTCTTATAAAAATAACGACTAAAAATAAAAATAAGAATGTGGATTACAATTTAAAAAATATGGATTTCACATCCCTTAAGTTATCTCAAATTCCCATAAATACGTGCAACAGATGTAAAGTGGCCTAACATTTACACACTTAGGCCCTGTTTGGTTCATGGAATGAAGGGTTTGGGAAAGGAAACTGGTTCATTTCCTTTGTTTGGAAGCCAACAGGAAAAAGGTAGGAAAGGAAACTGGTTCCAAGGTGAAAGGAAAGTTGGAGGGAAAATGCTTCCCTCTGCCTACCCCAAGCAATCTCATTCCCGGCCACATTCATACAATTATTTATTATTTTTTGACCAAATTGTTGCTATTAAAAATTGATCTTGTATCCTTCTTAGCTTTTCCATATCTGAACCATGGTTGTCGAAGTTCTCAGCCCACAAGACTGCCTCAAACACCCTTCATCTCACGGTCTCCTCTCTCTTCCGATGAAGTACCACCACCGCAACCCTACCCCTAACAAGGCCGCCCGTCCCCAGCCCGACCGCAGCAAGCCGCAGCCCAAGCCGGCCTCCCCGGTCCAGAAAGCTCTTGTTCCCCTCCTCACCGGCCCTGTCAAAATCCTCAAGCGCGGCAAAGACCTCCCCAAGCCGGAGGAGCTCCCGAAAGCCAAGGAGAATTGCTCCCCTCCGAAACAGAACCAGAAGGTTCCAGATCAGATCTCGGATCTACAGTTTTTCGGGTCCGAAAAACCCGAAGAAGGGTTTAAAGTTGTTTTGGATGTTAAAATTGCAATGGAATCAAAAGGATAAATTTCAGATTGTTTTCCTGGTTCTACCAAACACCATAAAGGAAAATGGAAAGGAGTTGCAATTTCCCATGGGAAAGGAAAATTTAAGGAACAGATTTGCTTTCCTTTCCTTTCTATGAACCAAACTAGGCCTTATAGTAAATTTCCTCTATTTTTCTTCTTGGACTTTCCTTTCCTCAAGCAAACACTGGATCTCAGTGACCCACTTTCTCTTTTGGTCAATCCTTGGATCACCCACCGTTCGGTTCTCTTTGTGTTGTAAACCCAGCTAGCAGCACAAAAATTTCACAGTCTCAATCAAAACTTCTAACCTATGCCCAGGCCCCAGGGTCAGTAGCAGTGTGTGTGAAATAATTATTTTCTTTATCCAAATTGCAACCACGCATTTCATTATTTTATCTCCTCTGCGGACAGGGATATTTCGATATTGGAGTTCACTAGTCAAAGCAATATGGCTCGTCCAGCATATGAGGTTATAATCACATCTTAGCATATGACTCATGCACATTCTAGCTAACAATAATTGTAATTTGACGTTATATATATCTAAAGTATTGAATATGTTACAAAATCTAAATCTAAATCTAAATCTGTGTGTGAAAAATCTGAAGTGTACTTACACCTTAACGTGAATTGCATCTTTGATCTAAGTAGAGTCGTTTAATCTATTATATTGAAGAAGCAATTGAGTTTAAAATTTAGTCATCTCTTTGTATTGACAATTTTTTTACATGTCATGACGAGTATTTTTAATTTTTAGTTGTTTGTTTGTAACAACTGATTTAGTTATTTTGTCTCAAGTGTCGTGCAGAATCTCACCCCACAATCGACCAGGTTATATTTAGTGCATGAAGATGCAAATTATGAACTGCTAGTTTTTATAGTAACTAGCTAGTTTCATAATTTTAGATATTAGTACTGCTAATACATATGAATAATGTAGAATTTCATTCCAAAAGGCCAGACAATAATGTATACAAGAGTATCCCCGATAAGTAGGGTGGTCACTCATTTAGATTAGGATTAATTAGCTTAGATAGCAAGGTACATAGCCTCAGCAAAAATGGCAGTTGTGATCATATACTTAAATATACACCCTAGCTTGATCAAGTTGTGATCACTAGCTTGATCTCAAAACGTCACTCTGATTCTAATTAGGTAGGTTGGATGGAATCAATCTGATCCCTGAAATAAGTCAGTCATCGTTATTGTATAATTTGTATTATTGAAAAATCCAGATCATACTGTATGATGTTATGAACTAGAATTTATATCAAATTGGACCCAAAATTAAACTCTTCTTTTCTCGTTTGGACCCAAAATTAAATTTATATGATAAACAAGATAGATTTTGGTTGTCATACATATCTAATATCTTTATAAGGTTGTTGACGACTTCAATTTCTCCCTAAGCTTATAGTTGTGATCTTGTAAATTAGGATTTCAGGTAATTCTAAGGACTTACAAAACTCCTCATCAATGAAGTTGCTGCTTGAATCACTACTCGATTACGTCTTTAATAAAGTCGGATTTTTCTATCCTAAAACTATGCATGAATTTTTCAATCTCGAAACTTCATTTTCGAAAGGGGCCGTTATGAAAATTTTCTACAAGAAATGATGACATTTGCTTGAATAAGAACATATCTTGCATTTTTGTATGTAAATCTGATACTTTATAGAAATACAATTATATAAACCCCAATACACCATATCGAAAATATATGGGCAAATCAGAGTTACAGAATCATACATTACATCAAGTCACGTTAACATATAATTCGATGATATATAACTGTAGTAGAAATATAAGCATATGACCCATAGACAATCGACGAGTGGCGCGACCAATCACACATGTTACTGTTCCAAATTTTACTGAGTTCATAGAAGTGAGTGCTTTGATTTCTTAAAAGGGACTACATTTCTAGAGGGGGCCAAGTACCAATGACACTGAAAAGGTAAGTGAACTACGAAGTCATCGAAGAAAATAAAATCTGGGTGTTTCAATGTCAAGCTGATTATGTTATTTTGGATGGCACTCTGCAAATCCAGAGAATCTTGTCAATATGTGTAAGGGTTTGGTTTTATATGGCTGGAATGACTTGAAGACGCTCTATTCCTATATGGAAGAAACCATAGATCTTAAACAAAACCATGATCGATGTTCCTGTCAACTTATCATGGTGATGTGACTAGCCGTTGAACAAATAATACATTTGGTCTGTATAAGTACATTTGCATTTTGGTCTGTATAAGTACTACGTTTTTGATTTCATTATGAACTATACTTCTTTGAAATGATATCCATGTTGTCCTCAAGAGAGTACAATCGAAAGCTCTCCGACTGCGGCCGTATAGTTTGGTACTTTGGTATAGTTTGGTGATAAATTTCTTTTAAAATATACTAATCGATTATTTCTTAATTGTGTAAAGCCATAAAGTTTTACAGTTGTGACTCATGACGGTTAGTGGTTGTATTGTCATGATTTGTTCAGTTTAGTACAAAAGTGTGGTCATAGCTACCTAAGCTAATTCATACTATATATCAGGGTTATGTCGATTTATAGTAGCTTTTATATATCATTCTACTAATTTGTGAAATTTCCTCCGCTTGATATCCAACACTGGTTAACATTATTGTTCATCACCAATCGACGGGGTTATACTATGCTGTGCTACTTGACATTTTTATAACTTGTCTGCCAATAAACCCTAAAGCCTATAATAGCGATATCTTTTCAAATTGCAAGTGCGATATATGCACATTTTCCTGAAGCCTCAAAAGTACACGTAAGGATGACAGTTTGAATTCGTAAGCACTCATATTTTCATACAAGCCCCATGGAGTTGCTAATTGATCATTTAGGTAGTTAATGTAATCGAGTCTGGACCCTCAACGGAAACAAGAAGTAAACAACTAACATATACATAACTTGATCAGCACAATAATAATGGATTAGCATTTCTCCTCCACGGGGGGCATGCATTCCCACCTAAAAGATTTTGATTAGGTGCTACTTATAGTTGTCTACTAATTCCATGCAGTTCATCTTATATTAAAGAAGTTGCTTACAAGATCCTGTTCATATATTTGATTGAGTAACAATTTTACTTATTTGTTTGATCTTGCAACTAGATGATTAAATCGCTTGATTCTTTTGAAAGCAATCTAGAAAATCAAACGTTTGAGTTTGCAATAATATTCTATAGATAAATCACGGTTTTAGTTAATATCATGATCGTATCATCAAGCTAAATGATTCACTTTGAAGTACTAGCAACTAATTATACATTCACTCTTCTAATATAATTTGGTATAGTCGTATAGTCTTTCATATGTAAGTGTGAGATTGTGAATTCGACTTAAGATGTACTAGATAGTTGTAGCGTTGAGTTGTTTATCTGATAAAAAAAATATTCCGCCACTCTAAAAAAACTACTGATTAAATATATACTTGACATTATTGTTGGCAAAAGAATATATCTGGATCAATGTGGGCGAGAAAAAGTCAATTAGTGCAAAGCCATCAACATTCACTTGGTATGCCACCTTCTCATATTATTATTATTCTCTTTGAGAGATGCCATGAAAGTCCTAATTCTCTGTCTCCCTTTTGTCCTAGTTCAAATGAACCAAACCAAGATCATCAGCTGGCCTCCTTCGATTCGTCATGCTCCGACCAAGTCAGGCAACTTGAACATCAACACATTGAATATCTATATACAGAGGTTCATGGAATCATAATCTGAAGCTAAAGTTAAAGTGTTATACCCGATTTTTCTGTTCTTTTCGAACTCGATCGCTGTCCTTCTACGCATACCAAACCGTGCTGTGTAGGTTGTTTGGTGTAGCAGTTGCTTCAGAACCGTTGTACGCTGAAGTTTAACCGTCGTTGGCAGCAGTAAGATTAATAGCTTCTCGCTCAGCTGACCAACCAGCTTAACACTTCAGCCTCCATAGCTTGGTCAATTGTTGATGATTACTGGGTTCCTTTTGATTAAGACAAGAGTTATACGGTCGAGGGTTAAGTCTATATATTATGCTCCATTATTAAAGACAATGACAGTACCACAATCTTCCGCAACCAAAACTATACGACCAGCTTTTCCTATGTTGATGGAAAGTGATGGAAAGGAACACTATCCACTTCTTTTTTGGGGATCGAGTGGCTCAATGCATACTAAATTTGTGGAAAGAAAAGGAAGAATTAAAACCACCAAGCATACATGGAGTATACGCGACGACCAAGCATATCTGTAAGTGCACGTGAGATGCACATGACTAGTTCTAGTGACCCTTGGTGTCTTTGGAATCCGCAGCGACCCTTGGTGCTTAGAATCCGTTCTGAAATATGTTCAGTCTTACTAACACCTTGAAATATGATGAACCTTTAAACTCACAAGTCATGTTTTTAGAATGTGTTCCAATTGACGAAACAGTAAAATCTCGAACTAAAGAGTCTTCGGTACAAGGAATGGTTAGAAGTCTTCATAATGTGTTTCAAATGGAAGTCGATTCATGTCCCCCAGGGAACTGGTAGCATCATTCTTATCTTTACTTTTGTTAGCCACTCAACACAAGGATACCATACAAAAGAACAGGAAGTCATAAAGAAACAAGTTCAAGGATGTGTTTCAAAACACTGAAACAGTTATTTCATTCATATGTAATCATGAACAACATCAATGGAGGCACAACATGGAAACACAATAAAGGTGGGATCACCCCTAATTACAATTGCAAAAGCCAAACCTACAGCCACCAACCATATCTACATCGGTAGATCTAAGATAAAAGGACTAGAAAAGAAACAAACAATAAGAACCCGTTCCATTACATCATTATTCATCGCTCCTTTTCACCCCATAGTTCGAACAAAAGGTACCCTGATCTTCAGAACAAGATCCACCCAATCCACTACATCCCTCTTCCTGTATATCAAAACCGTTGCTGCCGCCACGATTCTCCAACACAGTTCCACCGGTAGATATCCCAGGCAGTGAAACCATACTCATGGCTGCAATGCTGTTTGCAATTACATCAACATCGCTGGTTCCGGTGTATAGACCCCGACTCCCAGGCAGTGAAACCATACTCATGGCTGCAATGCTATTTGCAATTACATCAACATCACTGGTTCCAGAGTATAGACCCCGGCTTCCAGCAACAAGCATATTTCTATTCTCATCTCCATTTGTGAACATGGCAGGCAGTACATCCATCAGCGGTGAGCTACTCTGGGTTGAACCACTTATGAGCAGCCGACGCAGAGTCTCTCTAGCACCATTCTCCAACATGGAATCAGTTTGAGGAATTAACGGATTCATAAGGTTCGAGTGCAATGGAGGAATGCCAGTTGAAATAGCAGGACCGGCACTGACAAGGTAGCCTTGACCGGAAGAGCAAATATCAATTACTGGAATGTGAACAATCGGATCACAAATCAAAGGATTGAAGGTTGGGATCTGCTGAGAAGTTGGCCTTGGCAACCGGATGAGTGGGTCTGGAAGAAAGGCAGGGAAATCCAATAAAGGACAATCAGACAAATTAACTGTTGGCTTTGCTGTCAACATACAGGAGGGCATATTGGCAGGTAATAAAGAAGAAAGTGGTGGGAGAAAAGCTGATTCACTGGATGAGCCAGAGATTGCTGGAGGTTCTTGTGAGTACTGCAAACCCGACGATCCGGGAGGGCACCAACAATAGTAAGGAGACAAAAGAGGACTAGCCATGTATGAAATTTGAGATGCAGAGTTCAGGGTTGGTTGGACAGTCAATTTTCCAAGTGACTCCAGAAAACTTGATGAAGATAATGAGCAACTTGCGACAACTTCTGGACCCTTGTCACTTTCAGATTGATTTGAACAAGATGCATTGACTGCCACTGGTGAAACGATTGTGGAGTCATCAACCGCTGAAAGGTAAATGTCCCCTCGCCTCCTCAACTTTTCCCTGCTTATATTCCTCAGTGACGACAAGGTTCTGGGGAGACCCTCTTTGAAAGAGCTCAACCTTGGACTCAGGCTACCCTGAAACGATGAATTTGCCTTCATCGACTGATTCACATTAAGTCGAGAACGCAGCGACTTTGATGATGTTGATGAGAGTTGTCCATCTTGAGCAGTATCATATCGCTCAATACTGGTGGTATTAGCATCCATATTTAAGGGTGCAGAACTTGATCCACTTCCAACCACAGTTGAACCTACCAGATAGGCACGAAGGTGAGTTGCAAAGTAACCAAGACGTGACTCGCTGATTCCAGTTAATTCGGAAATGGAGGGTTTCCTCCTGATCAGATCCTTCATCTGTAAGTGTGAAAAAGGTGAAAAATCAATTATTATCCACTTTAAAATACCACACCAGATCAAATGATGTTAGAAAACAAATACCAAGAGAAACAAACACACTAATTTTATGACAAGTCGGACAGATACCAGGTAAATATAAAACTGACAAAATGAATATTGTGCATCAATTCATGTTATAGCTACCTACTTCACAGAAATCGAAGAACAGACTCAACTTTAAAAAGAGATGCAAGACTTCACGATCTCCACTACTATACAATACTAGTTTTTCACATTCAGCGCCATTGTATTAGTATATCAAAGATCAATGCATGTGTAACCCCAAAGCTTATTATGTTTATACGTACCTTTGAAATCAATTCAATTCCCAAAAGCTTTGATGTCTCAGAGCACCAAAAGTGAAACACCCGACCATCTGGGATTTTGATAACGAAAGACCGGCCAGAATTGTCTGCTGGAATCTCATTGACTTCTACAGCAGAGCACTGGGATTTGCTATTTAAGGTGAATAATCTATCAGTCTGCCCATCATCCCCAACAAATGAAAGACGTAGATCGGATGTTGGCAAGATTGTAAGATTTAAATTACCCCTGTGATAACATAAATTTAACAGATACTTAGCAATACGTAAATAAAGTGAAATAATAAAATAAAATAAAATAACGAAACAGCACAAACTCGGTTAATATAAAACTTATGACTTCCAAGTAGTTTCCAAAAGAAAGAAGGAAGCATAAGATTGTTTGCATTTTCAGACAAATCCCAGTACATCCATGGCCATCAGACTCGGCAATTGTAGTTTCAAAATTTTCTTGTTTCTCTTTTGTTTTTTGTTTTTTTACTGAAAGAAGAAAGACTAAATTCACAACTAGTTCGATAAGGTGAAGTTAAAGGTCTTAGAGACAAAGGTCATAACAAATCCTCACAAACTTCTAACTACCCATTCTTTAAATTGTCTTGATTATAAATCAATATTTAGAGTTGTCAACCTAAATTTTGAATCTCAAATCCAAAAATCACAAAACGAAAACAAAAGAGTATCATCAACAATGGTTGAGCTCCTTCCAGTAAGCAGCCAAAAGAAATGTAATATGAATGAAGAAAGGTCTTTCTTAGTTTCACTGATATTATATTGTGAACATTTATAGTTGTATCAAACAACGCCATTTCAGACATGTTTCCTTCTGTGGATGAAGAAACGGAGATGAAACAAAGGTAAAATAAAAGTGACTAAAAACCACGTTACGGGAAGAAAGTAGTACTACAATGTCTAATTAGAATAGCTATATGTAAATCAGAAACAGATTCTGGATTACATAAGGGAGACAATGAACTTGTCAATGTCAATTTTGATTTCCATCAGAACGCCAATCATATATTGAAAAAGCAGCAGCAGGCTATTAACATAGGAGCTTGAAACTACCTTTAGTTCCTCTTAATTCAGAGATCATAATAGTATACGCCCACAATACCTACAAGTCAAAAGATATATTTACTTGGAAGAATGAACATGGTTACCAGTAATAAGCACTAAAACATTATGACTTAAATACACCCCCTGAGAGTTACATCTGTACACCTACTCAATACTATCAACTAAGCTCTTTAAACTGGTATACCACTGAAACCATGTTTCACCCACAAGTTAATTCAGCCGCACTAGTCGATACTACTGCTAGTTAAGTAACCCTTAATGAAAAACAATGTCAGGATGGCCAGAACATGATTCATTTGCAAACTGTTGATAACTACAAGATAAATTGAAAGAAAGGTAGACCACAGAAGATTCAAAAAGTATGCTTCAGGTAAAGTCGTTCTGCCTAAATATTCCTAAATATTCTAACGTGAATGTCCAATTCTTTTCATAACTAATATGACAATACATCATCAGACTAACCTCCAAAACGTGTTGCCATGTCCGACTGCAGAAACCAGCATGCAGTGCAAGGTGACATCAAGATACTTTAAGGTTCACAACAAACGATAGAATCTACAAATCACACATGGTTAATTTATCTTCCAGTTACTACCCTACAATCCGCAATCAGGGATTATGCATTCCAAATTTGCTACTATGTTAATCAAGGAAATCTAAAACTTCTGATACTGATGTATTCTATTCAAAAAGACCAAACATACAAAAGACATTTGATGTAAAGATGGTCTATTCAGAATGAATACTGCTCAACAAAACATAACAGTTCTGTCTTTTTAGATGGTTTAGCTAGCTACAATTTTTCAAATTGCATCCATAATACAAACTCACAAGTTTCTATCAACTACAATTACACAGCCGTGTTCCAAATTCTAGAGGAATGAGCAAATTAATTATAAACACCGCAAACGCACATAAAACTACAAAAAAAAATACCAGGAACTCAGTAAGGTACAAATCTGAACTTACAGGCAGATATTAACATGTTTGATTAACGGCGAAACATCAGAATTATATTTTAAACAAGCTGCCTGCATGGAATGTCAGAAGCATGACAACCATAACTGTGACCAAATCCCACTCCAACCAAATAGCAGCATAAAGTGGATAACATTATGTTTCTTCATGTCCTATATACACCACATAAAGTTGCCATCACAAAGGAAAGGGGGGACAAGCGGGGGGAGTAAAAGAAGCACAATCACACAAGTGAATGTCAATGACTCTGACATAGTTAAATACATATATCTAAAGTACACAGACGTCACTATCAGACCAAGTTCATTTCTGATTCAACTAAATGTGCACAAGAATTGAAATATGGATCATTTCACATCTAATACTAATTACCAACTGCAATCTAAACAAACAAACACACCAAACAGGAGCATCAAGGGAAATCGATAGTCAAGATACTTACTTTGAATTAGTAGGGCACAAGAGAATCCCTTGCTTGTTGATCTTTCCAACACGAACAGATACAAGCGGTATGCAGAAGCACCTCGCTAGCATTCCAACTTCCGCCGGCTCAAAATGCTGTTCATCAAAGATCGAAACCATCAGTTCACCAAAGCACAAATCAATATCATAAGTAGAATCTCAAAAACTATTCTCCTATTTCCATCAATTATCAGCAAACCTAGCGTTACCAATTCACCAAGCATGCACTAATCAAATCAGCATACAATTTCGAATACATTTCGCTACCACATTAGCCTTGATTTCTATAATTCAATTCATATACCTGTGTCAATTGAGCCAGCAACCGACCCTCGGCGGCGTCATTTGAGGCATTCATCTTCAACAAAGGCTTCAACCTCTCGTCTGCGCGACACGCGCCCATAACCTGCATATCAAGCGCTTGAAGCCACTGCAAAACCCGGTCCTCTCTATTGCTCTGCTGCAGCAACAGATCTCCATCTCCTCCGTCAACAAGTATCCCCGTCAACCGCTCTTCCAGCCCAATCTCACTCCGCGACGACGTCGCTCCCTCGCCGGAGCTCCCGACCTCGTTCGCGGCCGACGAGTCCTCGAATCCCTCGGCGTTCGACCGATCGGAAATGCGATTGGCGCCGTCGATCTCGTCGTTGTGAAAGTCTTCGTTTCTAGGACCACCGGTCATCGTCGGAAAAAAGTTGTTTTAAATCGCCGTGAAAAAGATTCCAAACCCTAATTAGACGTGAATTATTATCGTTTCAAATTTCAAAATCTCAATCGGAATCGGAGATGATTGAATCGAGTGAGGATGATGAGAGAGAAGGATAGGAGGCTTTTAGAGAGAGAAGAAATATCTCCCACAGAAAATTGTACCCCGTCTTTTCTTCTGTGTTTGCAAAAAAATGAAGGACACGGATGGGAAATTGGGAGTTTGGTATTTATACAGGAGCGCTGGGACTAAAGCGGACGTGAAGGCCGTCTGTAAAATTCGACCCTAATGTCGCTATCAGATCCGGGGCGGGATTGCATATGCACCACGTCAGCAACTTTTTTGGGACCCGGTTGATTTAGATCCAACGATAATCAGGAGAGCAGCCACGTCAGTGGCTTAACCGACCATAAGTATCGGATGAAAGCGATTGGCGACGAGGTTAAAGATTCTGTTATTCTGTTGCACTGTTAAATTGTGCAGAGTAATTATTATGCACCGGTAACACCATGTGACACTATTATCTGGTGTACCCGGCCAATTATATAACTTACATTCATGTAGAAATCAATAAAAAGTGAAAAAAAAAGTAGAAGTAATTAAATACACCAATGAGAAAAAATAAGGATAAAATATCTGGGCTAATGAGATTAAAAATAAACATAAAACATGTGGTGTTCTGAGTACAAATAATAATTTTCCAATTGGGCAATGCTAGGTGAAATCGTAAGGATTTTACAGTGGCCACCTCGTTAAAACCTTGAGAAAACAATCTCTCTACTCATTCATATAGTAATAGCAGCCAGTTAACTATCAACGTAAAAATAATTTTTTTCTTCCAAAACTGCCATGGTCGTAACCCGAAAGTTCGAGTTTCTACTGTATTCACATACTCAAGTTTAACCATCATTTGCTGCCTTTAACTCAATGGTGAGATACCAAAGGCATGAGATTGGGGGTCTATACCTTACCTTTGTTTTTTGCCAAACATTGATGTTTTTCTTGATGCGTAGGACTTCAGTTGGCTAATCATAACGACTATGCTATGTGCAATAAATCCATTAGCATTTCTATATTGAAGCCAAAGCATCTTGGTTTCTAGTTTAACCTTTTTCTTGAGTTGAGGAATCAAGGGATGAGGCAGGAACATTCCGATGCAATTAAACAAAAGAGTTTCACAAGAAAGAAAACGAATGAAGGTTTACCTTTTGCACGAAGAGAGATCTACAGGAGGAAATGTATAACAGAAGCTAAACTTCTAAACGTTCTAAAGCATTTCATACTCGAATTGATAAGCTGGGAAAGACATATAGTAACTGTTCAAAATTTTCAGACTCATACAGCGATGCTCTAAAATTACCGGTGCAAAAGGCCACATCATCAGTGAACAACATCTATTAACGAAGTGACTGTATAAGTCGACCTATTCCTGTTTCCTCTCACTTGCTCTTCTTTGGTTCTTTCTCGTATTCATCGATAAGTGCTTCAATGTCTTTCCAGAAGAGGCCCTCTACCAAAATTCCATCCTTGGTGAACCTGAAATGTTACAAATAACTGTTTAAGCAGGCATGTACAAATATTCCTTACTCTCATGTGCGGCCTATGCTCTACATGGGTGCATAAAGAAAATTTGTGAGAGAGATAGAGAAAGAAAGAGACCACTTGGTAACACTTTTCGTAAACTGTACTGGTTGATTTGCGGAAATAGATTTGGGGTCTGCACTCGCTATCTCAAGGGTGTACAGATCAGAGAATCTTGGAAGTTTGGAAGAGACCGCCAATCCAGTGCTTGTGAAGGAATCCTGCACGAACAACTCACAAGTGAATACAGTTTACTAACATTTCACCAGTTCTAAAACTTTGTAGAGCATCATCATGTGAATGGCACAGTATTGTATTCTGAACTTTTAAAACTTTAGGAAGAATCGTGGTTTGCATACATGTGAATTCGATTGTACGGTGTTCAGTTCAACAGTGCTCATGTCCGGGTTTAGTTACTAAATAGTCAACACTAACAAGACATCAAGACAAAGAAACCGTATGCTCATAAAACCCCACCTAGAGAACAGAGTTTGGGGGCTATTCATTCACACGAGAAACTTTGTACACGCTATTACTCTATTTACTACACCAAAGAAGACTAGTACAAAATTTCCAATGTCTTTGCCTTCTAAATCTGCAAATTATTGTTTCAAATTCATGCTCCTGACAGGGATATGCATGTTCAGTCAACCAGAAATAAGAGCCAAAATGCCCCCATCATTAAAGCAGTCACCTCACTTGGAGTACAGCACGTGAAAAAACACCTAAACACATACTAAGTAATCCATATTAATAGGCACCTTGGCAAACAGTCCCTAAAGGAAAACAAAAATCCTTGACGGGCATCTGCTAGAGACATCACCATATTCGACCTCTATTTCTGAAAGACTTGTGCAAGAAAATTCTACTCAGAACCACAATATCTGAGCTTAACGCATTTATACTCAACTAGCCACATCTCTATCATGAGCATTTAACTAGTTAGAATTAGCTTTCATCGAGGCAATCCCAAAGAGCATATATACAGCTATACTCGACAGAGCACCCTGAATTCAGTCATTACTCAACTTTCACACAGCAATCCCAAGCAAACACTATATCATAAACTTAGGTGCTAGAGCCACTCTTTCTGTAACAGAAGCTACATTTTAAATTTCAAGGAAAGGCCTCGAATGGGATGAATTGTCAGGCAAGGATAAAGAGGTGACACTGTCACGGACGATGTTCAGGCAGTACCGACATGCCCTGGCATCTAAAAAAATTAAAAACCAGGTACCAATGGACTAAGTAATCGGTCTAACAAATGAAGCTACACACGAGGGATCCCAAATAAAAAGTATCCTAGCATATCGACTATTTCTTAGTTGATCAAACCAGACCCCAACCTGCAGATACATTACAACCCCATAGTAAAACAAAGATATCACAAGTACACCTCAACCTTCAGTTGAGCACTTTAGCTACATTTTCAATCCGAAAGAGAAACGCACCTTTGGAGGATAAGTGAAGAGGATGGCGTTCTTCTCCTTGATGTATATAATAAGCTGCAACATCCCATTCAACACCACATACTTGCCACAGTCAAGGATCAAACACAATCAAAGCGCGAAAACCAATCGAAATCAATTTTCCATAGAATTCAATAGTTTTTCTCATCAATCAAACAGAAACAAGCACAAATTACGTCAAAAAGGATATAAGGCGATGCAGATGAGCAGAAAATCTCGATTCTCCGGAAACTTCTTCTTGTAAAACTGAGCGAAGAGAGCAACCACGATGATAATGGTCCCCATAACCAGCCTCAGATTGCTCATCCTCACGTCTTCCACATATCCACGGCTCGTCACGATCTGATTCGAATTGCGGAGCAAAAATTAACAACAAGAAAAAAGAGAAAATTAGAGATGAAAGAGATCGATGGAGAGAGTGTGATGACCTCAGTGACGGACTCGTCGAGGACGTGCTTGATGGAGTGGTGGTCTCTGAGATTGGCCTTCTTAGGGTTTTTCTTCTCTTCCATGGTTTGGGGACGACTGGGGTTTGACGCTTTTGTGTCTGATAATACTGGTTCCAATTAGACTGGGTTTTCTCTCTCTCTCTCTCTCTCTCTCTCTCTCTCTCTCTATTTTAACTGTTCCCACCGTTACTTTTAACTTCCCTGATTGGTAATTTTAGTCCTACGTGTAGGAAGATGATTGGTTACACAGTCACCGTTTACGTGTTCACGGCTCACACTTCTACCGCGGTAGTTTGCATTTGTATAACGGCGTTTCTTTCTCTCCGCGCTCCTAGCCTATTACGTTACTAACCCTCCTTGCGTCAGTCAATCTCAGGGGCATAATCGTCACACAACAGTAACTTTCTTCCCGATGAAATCACACGACAGTAACTTGCTAGATGGTAAAACACTACCTTTTTTTTTGTGAGAAATAAATAATTTATTAATCAAAAGGACAAAACCTGCAAACATGAGGCGAAAAGCAACAAAAAACAAAGAACATAGATCTCCAATTCGATCAAAATAGATAGAGCGAGAGGAAACACTACTTGTGCTAGATGAGAAAACACTTGATCAATCAAATTATGGTACAAGAAACTCTTAAACCTGGAAGAGAAATAACTAGTTATTCACATTCACATTACTATCTAGAGTCTGAGAACATTGAAAATGTTTAAGGAAGGTTAATTATTCGCTATCAAATTGATCCCCACCCCCTCCTAATCCCTAGCGTGTAAAATATCTGAGTTTGCCGAGAAATGGCAATACATTTCCAAACATACATTTGAGTATGTGTCATGAAAAGATTATGATAACCAAACAATTTGGGTATTGGGGGTAAGGCTGTAAGAGTGTAACAGAGAATGAGCACACCCCTGAATGAGGATCCAAGTTCCAATTATGGAGGCTTTGATTTCACTTTGTTAGTGAGCATGAACCGGACACCCTTGACGAGTTCTTCCTTGACCATGAACAAAACAGCGGCAGCAAGTACACTTTGTACTATTTTTGTGCTCATCCCTTTGTAGAAACCATGTAACCCTTCGTAGCGAATCATCTTCAAAATGGCATCCAAAGTTCCTGAAAGTAAACACAAACATGCATCTTTACCTACAAATATAGAACTTTGGGAATGAGACAATACATGTTCTGAGGTTTTAGTATATCTCAATGAATTATCCTATTTCAGATCATCTTTTCCTCACCCACCCGTGACTGATCATTAGGATTGGCAGATACCGCTATATACCCTCTTAGGTGGTCACAAATTGAGAGCAATGCTCAGGGGACAAGATACAGATGTTGCGAGTGATAATTTTATGATTCAAGGTATAAGATAGATGAAAGTTTAAACCTTTATAATGATGCCTTTTGTCACCAGTTGTAACCTGTTTCGCTTGAAGTCTCGACTGCAACAGCAAGGAACACAATAAGAAATTGAAACAATCAGTTGATACATGAAGTAAATCACAACGTACTATAAAGCTTCTGAATCTACATGTAAGGTTATGGCAACCATATCCAAGCAAGGTTGTCTCATCTGTTCCTAGACCCACTCCTCATCACTCCAATCCTATTCTTCAAACTCCGATTAACCATTCCTGTGTTTGCAGAACCCTTTATTTTTTCACCATTAATCTACTCATTTACATATTCTAAAACTAACAAATGGATGGTGTACTTTGACTCTTCTCCTATAATTCAAACTCCGATTAACCTTTCCTGTGTTTGCAGAACCCTTTATTTTTTCACCATTTGTCTACTCATTTACATATTCTAAAACCGATGCAATGGACGGTACTTTGAATGAAACAAGCCAAAGGGGTTTCTATTGAAAACAGCTCAAGAGTTGAAGACGTTACAGTCCAGACTACCAAGTCAACATGAAATGGCCCACTTTCGGCAATTGATAGTATAATTTACTATGCATTGCTTCACAAACATAAATGCATATAAGCTCACGAAATTTACCTTCACGACTAATAGAGGATATGTCACAACAGTAGCACCTAGTTTTGCCAAAGCACCAAGCAGGAATATCTATGGAAATTAGCCAGTCTATTAGCTCCAAAGGAAAATTTGAAAACCGGTTGAGGGTGATATTACATAAGGACAGTAATGCACAAAAGTTTCAGATGTAGATGAAACCTAACCTCTACAGCAGTAACTCCATTGTTAGTTTTGTTACTCAAGGCACGTCTTTTCTTCAGCTTCTTCAACATAGTTTCATACAGCATAAACTGCATGGAAGGATTACTCACCTGTGATTAAAAGCAGGAACTATTAGTCATACAGCCTTAGCAAGTATTGAAGTCATACTCCCTTAGTCCCTTAGCATATATACATACCATGATCAATGTGGGAAATACCCCTCTCCAGAAACCAAAAAATCCACCTTCACCAAAAACTTCCTGTACCTGTACGTGTTTCGACTAGACTCATCAGTAAATGAAAACGTCACTATGGAAAACAGAATAAAAAAAATTAATTTACCAACCGCATGAGTAGTCCCAAAGGGAGGAGGCTCAGCTGCAGAAACAATTGCTTCCTCTGGATCAGTTGATAGCATCTGATCAGGGTGGGACTTCTTTGAGATTTTTCGATGCGTCTGCAGAGTGCAATGAGACAAAGCAATAAATTAAGTACACCACATTTAAATACAAGACAGGGAGAGATGCTTAAGCTTCAGTCTGTTTCTCTTTCATGGAAGATTAAGAAAACTACAGTTAAACTGAAAGTTGAGGCAAATCATTAGCTCTTTAATCTTTACCTGCATGCGTGTAACAACTACCCAAATAGGATTTGTCAAAAGTACATTCACACACCTACAGAAATGAAATTGTGATCAAATTTTTAGCAGAAAACTACATGAATAAAAAAAATAGGAACTTACAACATTAATACAAAACTACAAATGAAATATAGAGCCCCAAGGCCCAAATTCACTGCTAATACTTTTATCTGCTCTATGAAAGATTTTCTTTTTTCTTTTCTAATAACAAGAGTTTTTCTATGAAGCCAGAGAGCTACTTGAGGAAATAATCCCTTCATGGTCTTGAGTACATCAAGGAAGAATAAATGTCATGAGGACCATAGTCAATATGACCAAAGAAAATACCCAGATAAGGCAGCCACCACTAGCGAAGAGAGCATGCCAACTGATCCATCACCAATGCCCATCTTACTACGTTCAAGGGCAGCAACTTGAGCCTTGTTCCTGAATATTTGATAGAAATAATAGTAAACACCCTGTACCAATAAGAATAGCAAATATATAAGAAACCAGATGAACCAAATCAACCATATATATATAGTTATATGTAATGCAGGTTTTTACAAAACCCACTTTTGAGCTGTCATGTAACCCTAGGGGAGGTTCTGTCTGAAACAAAGGCTCAGATTCTCAGAAAGACATCTGCTATTTTTGTAGCTAGTTTTTATCAAGTATGTTACACAGTCAAGTTTCTCTTTGTGATTCAGGGGGTTTAGCACACTAACAAAATACCTTGGGTTATCTCCTCAGTGCACAAAGACTTCGATGTTTAAAGAAGTGTACGGCTATTAAGAGCCCTTTTTTTTTTTTTATTTTATCAAGCAATGTATGAGCATATCTAGATTAGCCTACCAAATGAAGGGGAATATGGTATTCAAAATGTTACCATTTAACTAACAACCTAGCATGTACTTAAAAGTGGTGAGGTATCCAAATCAACCCCAAACTTTTTTAGTAGCTAAACCTTTTTATATAGGGCCAACAACAGAACTTCTAGGCACAGATAAGGTAGCCAACAGAGCAGGCAGAGTTCCAATCGTGAAACAACTACAAGGGAATGATAAGTCGATGACTAACCTCCGGGATATGGGTAGGCTTATACAAAGTTGAAATCCAAACGTATACAATACCTCTTTAAGAGTTGCATAGCAATACAACAATACCTATATTTTCATGGTATTTGAAAACCAACTGGAATAGTCACAGGAATTAGATGTGTTTGGAAGGAATCAACTAAGGTTATGGACTTATGGTTAATAGAATTCACTCATACTCTATCAAAACTCCCTCCAATGATTTCCAAAGTGCATACCATGGTTATTAGATCCTGTCTTTTCTATAATACTTTCGCCGGTGATAACAGTCATAACACTAGCCCGGTAACTAGCCACAACTAGTAAAACTGTCCCTATCAAAGATTCAGAACAGAGAAGACAGTAATAACTGCGTCCTCAAAAATTTTCTTTCAGACTTTGGTCTTTAGGGAATACAAGTCACATTGTCGTATAACAAACATCAGTACAATGGAAGTTCACTGAAAGTTGTAGCATTTAACTTCTAAGCTTTTTTCATTGTTTTTAACTTCAGGCAATACTCTAACACACATAGATTTTGCTCCTTCACTCCTAATTTTAACAATTGTAACAAGAATGACACTACTCTCAGTAAAAGTAAAAAAAATCCAGCAAATAACTAAGCTCTGCTCACCTGAGACGCTGCTGTTCCCACCAACGACGGCGCCAAACCTCCGTACAACCTCTCCCATCCTTCATTCCTTATTACCTGCAACATCAACCAAAATCATCATACACAGTCCATTTTCTCAGCAACCACACGCAGTCAAAGTCTATATATAAGTCAACAAAGCAGTAAAAAGAAAAGCCGAAATCGAACGAAATTGAAACCTGGCACATTTGGCCAACAGTTCCGAGCTTCCTCCTCGCCTTCTTCAGATCACGTTCCGTTTGCTGACGAGTGTTCACCTACAAGATCACGGCCAAACTCCAAAGCTCAAACAGAAGCTCGGAAAAACAAAATTGATGACAGAAAATGATTGATGGAGTAGCTCTTACAGTCTGGAGTGGATATGTGATGAGCTGGGCGATGATCCCTCCGCCGGCGCCGGCGAGGCCATTGATCACGGCGTCCGACATATTTTCTCGAACGGAAGTTTTGTTATTTTCTGGCCATCAAGGGATCAAAAGAGATCTGAAACTTTTCAGGGAGAAGAAAGTCTTGGCCTTATCGAACCTAACCAACCGATGCAATCATATTGATGGCACTCGCTATCAGCAAGGTTTATCGTTGTTGTTGTTCCGTTCAAGAAAGTTGGTAGGCGATTGTGCTGAAGTTACGAATTTACCCTTTTCTTTTTCTTTTTAAAGGTTGACCGTGAAGTCTCTGCCTAGGCCCCACCACACTGGGTACCGCCTAGCCCTAGCGCGCATTGGCCCACTTTCTCTATGTTTCAGCCGGGTGGAGATGGGCCGGGTCATACCCACCCGGTATTGCTGGAGCTCATCATTTTAGTAAACTTGTAAATCCAAATTTCCACAGGTTCCTCTTTCTTGCTCTTGGAAGTCTTTGATTTGAGAAACCAAGAGTCATGGATTTAAGAACAAGCTCACTGTTAATCAAATTCAAGAGAAGGACTACGTACTGGTCTTTTACCTTGGGCGCCAAAATCAGAGGTGGCCTGAGATGGTGAGGTGGTGGTCTGAGAGACAGGGGGCAGGGGAGCAGGAGGTTGATAACCGTGAGGTCTTCTTGGGATAGCATTTGAGTTTCAGTCTGTGTTGGTTTGGCTGTGATTGAAGCTAGCTATGGTCAGCTATTGAAAGGTTAGAGACATTGGGACTCCTTAACTTACAGATATTATTCTTGTAATTAGCTATAACAAAACCATAAGACCAGAAGACCATCTTGATCAAATAGCTAGGACTTGTGTTACGGATCCCTAATCGATCATGTTCTTGTTCACTGGAGCTATTGAGGTAATTAATTAACTGATCTAGGGATCGATACCTTCATACATAGCTAGGAATACAATCCATATCCTATAGAAACTCAATTTCATAAAACTAAAATTTCGATTGTATTCCGCTTAAAACTAAACTCATGTTCTTGTTCACTCTTCACCAGTCCTTATAATTGTAAGAACTCCAATGACCTTATTATCACAATTTATGGGTCTCATAAGAAAGTTGCTATCAAAACTTCGTTCCCTAAATCCTAAAAACCCGTACTTACGGCTCCCCAAATATGATGACAACAAACCGTGTAAGCAGCCACACTATTTTGCTTACACCGGCGGTTTTCGGGAATCCTCGGTCCTGATGATGAAGCAGAAGAAGATGAAAGAGAAAGTTATAGAGAAGAAAGTTCATGTTAAGTCCTTGAAGATTTGGATCAAAGAGGTCGTGGGAATTGACCCCCCAAGTCACAGCACCCTACCCAACTCCGAACGGGTCTATCAAATCGTGTGCCGGGTTGACGGACCAGAAGAAATAGAAGTCGAAGGCTTTAATAATAAGGTAAAAGGACCAAACCCTTCATGGTTAAGATATACGACTGTTCCTTTGGATGGCCACCCCTTAGGGGAGGGGTTTCTGAACGTGGAGGTCTTGAGGTTTAATAGTAAGGAAAACCTCACCGACCCCGGAACCTCCGGCTGTCCTAGCATAGGGGCTATCAGTCGGGTCAGGATTCCTTTGCCGGCAAGGATCAATCAGAAAATACCACGGCAGTGTGAGCTTGTGAAGCTTGATGGGTCTGGCAACCTCAAGATTGAGGGGTTTATAGTTTTGGCAATGTGTCTGGAAGGGTTTACCTATTATTAAGCGATTATATATATATTTTTTTTTGAAAACTTAAGCGATTATATATGCTGGTGGTTCTTTTCGAGTCTTAATTGATCACGAGTAGTTTTTCCTTTCCAGTAATAATCAAATCAAAGAGCTTCCCTTTTCATCAGCACCATGGATATACAGGCTAGGCTTAAGTTTTCATTATGACACAATTTAATTAGATAGAAAAAAAAGACCATACTTAGAGCTCTGGAAATTAGTGCTCAAATGGCGTATCTAATATCCAAAAATAGGGTGCATGGGCTACAATCGCTAAATAGATAATGCCAATTTCCCTTTGTATAAGGTCTGTACTGCTGTACAACGTACTTTTCATGTAGCATTCTTTTCCAAATGTCAATAGGAATCCCTTTCCTATAGGATACTTGATCCGACTAGCAATCCTACTCCATATATGAGTATATAACCTTCGTGTGGTTATAAATACTCTTCCAAAAGAAATACTCTTCACCTAGATCGACTCTCACAGATTTTTAGCTTACTTTCTCGGCAAATCGATATCGATTCTTCTCCAAATCTCACATAAAGTTCGTCATATAGCCACGCAACTATGAAGAGAAGCTATGACGACAACCATCGCTCTCCAAAAGCAACCTCGAACAACAACACCAGCCGTAAAAAGTGCAGAGCAACGGCTGAGATGAAGAGGAAAAGGATCATACGACAAAGAAGATTTCACGGTGTAGATTTGTTTCTTGAGCTCGACGGAGTCGTCCTACTTGACCCCCCAACTTCTGATCAGTGCTACCAAGTGGTGTGGTGGATTGAGCCCGACGGAGAAAAGCACATTTCTGACAAGGTTACAGGGTCACCGAACCCTAAATGGGACAAAAAGTGGTACGTTGGATTAAAGGGAAACCCTGTGGGTGAGGACCTCTTTGTAAACTTGGAGGTTTTGAGATATAACAGCACGAAAAACTGCTGCGACCCCGGAACCTCCGACGATCCCAGCATAGGGGAAGTAATTCGGGCTAGGGTTCCGTTTCCGAAGAGGCTCGAAGATACAATACAAGGGAGGTATGAACTTGTGAAGCCTGATGGAGCCGGGAACATGAGGATCGCTGGTGATATAGACTTGACGATGTCACTGGAGACATGGACCAAAGACTATTACAGATGGACGTTTTCGTGAAGAAAAGGCCGGATTGTATATTTCTCGGAAGTTAGTTCTATGAAAACAGAGCATTAGCAGTGAATTTCGATCGAGTCTAGTAGTTGAATTTGTAAAAAGAATTAGTTTAAAGGAAATGGTTTGATTTGCTCATGCAAGTATTGTGTAACGCCTATTGAACTTCCAATTATGCAAGTACTCATGATTGATTGGTTTCCAAAGTCTATTTTTCATTTTGTTTTCCTTGAGGATTTATTTGCTTCTTTTCCTGATATCAAAAGGAGTCCCTTTCCTACTGAAACCCTGTCACCTACATACTTTCCAAAGAGCCCTCCTACTTAACCCCCCATGTCTCTGCACTTTGCCCACCTCTAAATAGCTCTACCAAATCGTATGGCGGATTGACCCCGGCGGCAGAGAGCACGCATCTGATTGGGTTAAAGGCTACTACCCAAAACCTAAATGGAACGAAAAGTACACCATTAACTTCAAGGTCAACCCTGTGAACGAGGGTTTTTTTTTAACGTGGAGGTCTTAACGTATAACAGCATAGAGAATCGCAGTGACCCTGGAACCTCCTACGGCATAAGGGAGGTGCTCCGGGCAAGGATTCCGTTTCCGAAGAGGCTCGATGACGAAGTAAGAGGGCGGTATGAACTTGTGAAGAGTGATGGGGCTGGGAACAAGATTGCTGGGGATATATTGCTGTCAATGAAGCTTAACACTCGTAAATTAGAAAAGAGGAAGAAGCAGTGATGTGAATTGTTTGTTCTTGTATTCGATACCTAGCACATTCATCGACGTTAATATATTTATTTCTCTGTTTTTTTAGGTTGATATTATTAACACAACATTTTATGTTATTCACACACCTCATTTATGATAAGAGCGAATCATGAAACATATTCAAGTGATGAAATTGTAAATAAAATTTAAATATGTAGATAATAAAATTGACAGAGTGTGTTAATAACACAAAAAAAATGTGTTAATAACATCAACCTTTTTTTATTCCCATTCTCTCAATTGTGAATACGACAAAGCTTCTTTTCCTGCATTTGAAATCTAAGAATCTAATTATGAATGTCATCACTCATGAGCTGGCTGGCCAGTTTTTCAAATTTTATTTTTTTTAGAGAAATTAGGAGAACTTTTATTGAAATAAAAAGATGACAAAGATAAGATGCATAACAACATCAATACGTACGAAAGAAAAATATTTAATTACACTTAAACTGTATAATGAACTAAGTAATCGGTGATTTATCATGCATGAAATTTGACCCAATGCTGAAAATGATGATAAAAATCGTCCCAACACATAAATGCGGATATTCTCGGTACACCGGTCCAGGATATCTTGTACCATGCCATTAAAGGTTAATTGTCCTAGAAAATTTAGAGTTTCTATCCTATATAACCTCCATCTACATACGCCATGTTATTTTCCTCTAGATTCACATAAACCTAGTTATATATCAACCATGGAGAGGAGAACGAAGATGAATAAATGATCATGGATATTAGGAGGAATCATGGACGTTACAACAGTAGAAGTTCAATTCCTTATGGGATGAAAGACTGGAAGAACAAAAGAAAAAGGAATTGACTCTCTGAGTCAGAACATCTCAGAGCGAACATATTTCTTGGTGTAGCGGTCCATACTTGGACGTGTATTTACACATAACCATAACGTGTGTCTTGGTATAAGTCTCTCCTTATAAGTGAGAGATATAAGAAGAGGTCGTGAGTTCGATTTACGGTAGACTCGTCGTAACATATTAGTTGTTTATTTGATAATTTTTTTTTTTATCATATTGCAACAGTTGAATCCAGGGACACTTTCGTCATCTGACATTCGACCACTCCACCGCAACACGTTTCCTTCTCTTGGGCCTCGCAATATATACCTCTTCCCCTCACCACACTCACTTTCTTCCCTTCCCTTTTATCCTACGCACCTTTCCACACGCTTTCCCCGCGCACGTTAGCCACCACAAACCGCCATGGCCTCCTCCCGCCCTCCGCCGCCAAAGCCTCTCGATCTCGACCTCACGATCGTCTCCGCCAAGCACCTCAAGAACGTCAACTGGAAAAACGGCGACCTCAAGCCCTACGCCGTCTTCTGGGTCGACCCGGACCGCCGCCTCGCCACCAAATCCGACGACTCCGGCTCGACCCGACCCGTCTGGAACGAGCGCTTCACTCTCCCCCTCTCCCTCTCCCTCCACGACTCCCTCCTCACCCTCGAAATCTTCCACTCCAAACCCTCCGACACTCCCAAACCCTTAGTCGGCTCCCTCCGCCTCCCGCTCCGTGACCTACCCGACCCGGACGACCCGACCCGAATCCGCACCTTCGAGCTCGTCCGCCCCTCGGGCCGTCCCCACGGTAAGATCCGCGTGAAGCTCGCGTTCCGTGAACGGCCTCCCCCGCCAGATTACCATAATACCCCTCCTCCTCCGAGCTACTTCTACTCCAGTGCTCCTATGCCTCTACAGCCTTCCGCTCGCGACTACCGCGCTTACTCGCCGTCGCCGTACAGCTCATCTGTCACAGCTTCAGCTCCGACTCAATCACCTTCGCCGCCACCGCCGCCGCCGTACCACTACAGCTCATACTCAGATCCGTATTCAAGCTACTATCCAGGGTACTACTCCAGCGCGCCGCCGCCGATGCCACCGAGGCCGTTCTGGCATGGTGGGCCGTCCGGTGGGCCTTCGGCGCCTCTGGAGTACTCGCAGTATGATCAGAAGGCGAAGAGTGGGAAGATGGGGATGGGGACCGGATTGGCTGTGGGCGCAGTGGCCGGAGCTCTAGGTGGACTGGCATTGGAGGAAGGAATCAGGTATGAAGAAGATAAGATTGCTGACAGGGTGGAGAATGAGTTGGAGCGGGAGCAGATTCGTGACGATTACAGCAACTATCGGGGTGATTATTGATAATTGGATGGAGTTTAGGTACGCTTTAAGTACTACTAAAGCTCAATGATAAGTCATGGTTTCACGGTGTTTCTGTGTGTATATATATTTGTGGAATTTGATATGTAGTGTGTGTTGCTTTGAGTGTTTGAAGTGAGACTAAGTGTTTATGGAGGAAATGTTCTATTTAAACAATAAATGCTTGGTGTTTACTATTAGTTATCTTGTTACTTGATATAATTTGTTTATCGAATTGAATAAATGCATGTCTCTAGGATCTATGTCAAATCCTTCTTGTCTGCATTGT
Organism: Fragaria vesca subsp. vesca; assembly: GCF_000184155.1. Lineage (NCBI taxonomy): Eukaryota > Viridiplantae > Streptophyta > Magnoliopsida > Rosales > Rosaceae > Fragaria > Fragaria vesca. The sequence goes on from NC_020497.1 coordinate 17,960,256, forward strand.
TTTGTAGCAACGAGACTGTTATTGGGATTGTTAACATAAGATGAAAGAATCCAGTTGAGTGGAGTATTACACTGAATGTATGATAGGGCCTAGTGTTAACCTTTGACATAACTTGGTGTGATGCTAGAAAGAGATGATCATGTATCCTGCTATCAGATCTCAACTTTCGATTTAATTGACATGTAGGCATTTAAGAACATCTACCCCTTCTGCCATGGACTACGGGGATCAAATCATTTGTGGTTAATATTGTAAAAATCAAAATGATTCCAAATGCAGAGAGGGTTTTGTCTCTTAGTATATAGAAGGAGAAGAAGAGGTGGGTGATGGTTTAAAATTCTGGAGTCATTGGTTATCACAAACAAGTTATTATATCGGATAGGAAAGTTGACTATCTGTAGTGATCCCAAAAAAGAAAAAGTTATATGTATTCTGGTAGTACTTGAGCCACTGGTAAATAGGTCTTCCTGTTTTTGCTACAGGCTTTGATTGCCTGTCTTTGCTACAGGCTTTGATTGATTTGTTCAGCTGATGGATTCACAAAAGAGTGTATGTTAAAATGTAGGAATAAGAGTTTGATTCTAGTTCTGATTTGATTTTGATATTAAGCTGGTGTACTTTCAATGTTTTTCAATTGTTTGGACTTTGGAAGCTATCTTTTCTCTGCCATTTGGCATTTGTATGGTGCACTTTCTAAGGCTTCTATGTTTATCTGTCTAAACATTATGGGCATTGCAGATACACAGTACTGGATTGTTATGGAAAAGTTGAATTTGATCCTGGTAATATCCTTAAATAGAAAGCAAACAATTTTTTATTTATATTTCTGCTTGCATGTCAAAATGCATATTGTAGTTTGGAGCATAGCATGTATAAGTATATATAGGTTGGATTTGTGGCAAAGTTTGGTGCTTTTCAGTGGTTGGTTGCTGACTGAAGCAAGACAGGATTGAGGATGGATTTTTAAGTCAATATTATGTGAAAGGGGAAAAATGGTTTGTGTACTTTCTTATCACCTTGTTGGTGTTTTGAAATGTGTTTATAGAAGAATGCAGACTAGGAATTAATGATTATTGAAGCCAGAATACTTAGTAGGGTGCAGGTTTAGTTAGTTCAGATAGTGCTTTATTTGGGTCGTTAAAGATAGGTAGTTCGTAAATCTTGGTAGATGAAAGCGTATATATTTGATTGAAAGCGGCATATAAGGAAGAGGGGGTTGGGTGGGTGGGGTGTGGCAGTGCTGGACAACTTGGACTGAAACTAGTTGTAGATGTCACAGTTGTAGTTGTAGATGAAAGCATGTATATATTTGATTGAAAGCGGCATATAAGGAAGAGGGGGTTGTGTGGATAGTGTTGACAACTTGGACTGAAACTAGTTGTAGATGTCGCATTTTTTTAATAGGTGATGGAGAGCCATCAAATTTTCTATAGGCATGCCTGGTGTGTCTGCATACTAACAAGGAGAAATCTGAAATGAGGTGAAGTGAGAAGTAAGTTTATGTTGGGAACTGGAACTAGCTTTAGGTCATTTTCTCATTACAACTGATGAAGACTTGAGACATGGTTGACGACATGTATTCTAGTAATTTAGGAACCACTGTCACGTATCTCTTGAAACTTGTTGATTTGCTAAGGTGATATTAGAATCAGGACAGGGTTTCATGCAACTCATTGCAGAATGGGATTTAGGATGTCATTGGCTTTTAGATGCATTCTGAGTCCTCTCTGGTGGACAACGAGAAGTGACCGTTCTATATATTGACAGCACTCATCAAGCATGCATACTCTTCAGCTTAAATACATTGTGTTATAATTGAGTTTGTAAGTTCTATTTCTTGATGCATACTTCTTCCTTTCATCCTAGTGTAAGTCAGCAGATCATTTGGTTTTATCCTTTTGTGTTGGTGGGTGTGAGAGTTAGCTTTACAGGAAGTCCCATATTATGCCCGCATTCGAGTGTGCGAGACACTGAGGCCTTGAGAAAGTATATATAAACTACTGTAGTGTATAGCTTTATACTAATAGTGCACGTTGGGCACCCAGGACTGCATTTCACCTCCTTAAATTTTAATACTGGACTTATGTAGACTGCCTTAAGTTGTACTAATATTGAGCCTTGGTGGTGCACTGGACTAACTTTCAACTTCATGATAATTTCTTGTATCAATCTCTTCATGCTTCCTATTTATCAACCAGGAAACAATCGTTGTAATTCTACAAGATGTTAGACAAACACCAGGTCATGTATTGTAGAATCAGCTAGCTTTTGAAATTCATCCCCCTGCAGTAGTTGATATTAACTATTATCAACGGTGTCTGAAAACACAAAATTTGATTTCCACCATGAAACAATATTTCTTAAATTTTCTCAGCCGATTAGCAACTAAAACAAATAAATTATACAGCAAAACGAAAGCTAAAGCAAACAAGTTGATGCATGTCATACCATTTCGTCTTTAATAACCAGAAAGATGTTTACATTTCTATAGGTATGGAAATTGGGAAGTCCCTGCAATCGGGATTTTCTTCATACCCAGATTTTCTTCAAACCCGGATTTTCTTCAAATGCAGAAACTCATATTAAACCCAAATTATAGGTAATGGAAATTGGGAAGTGCCTGCAATCGGGATTTTCTTCAAACCCAGATTTTCTTCAAATGCAAAAACTCATTAAACCCAAATTTTTTCAAACCCAGATTTTCTGCTAATTAATCTCCAAACCCAGAGTTTTCCAAATGCAGAAACCCAGATTTATCGTCCTTGTAGTCTGCCTCATTACCCAAAACGCAGAAAACCAAGAGCCTTGAGAGATAAAGAAATTGACGAGGAGGAAGGAGGAAGTGGAGGAGGAAGATCAGAAGAGTTGAAATCAATCTTATCTTGAGAGAGATTCTGTTAGCAAGGGGCGTCAAAATGGAGTACCCACGCTAAGACAGGTCCAACTTAAACCCATTTATATTAGTACCTATTGACACCAAACAAAGGATTAACCAACTTGGACTCCTTATTTAACACATTCCTAGTCAGTACTAGGAAACAAACATCCACTACGTTTTCTTCCTATAAAACTTGGATCGGTATTGTAAGATCGACAAGTTCTAGAGATACGAAACTTGAACTGGTTAATGAATCTAGGATTGTTAGTCTTCCAATCCTTACTCCTACAGGGGCAAATCAAGCAGTGCCAAGCTAGAGTGGTTTTTTCAACATGCAAAATAACTGGTATTTGAGTTTCGGAAACAACTTATGAAAAGAATTTACTCCCAGAATTCCGTCCAAGCTAGGGGATTCCTCTCTCTTAAATTTCTCATCCAAAAAATCTCTCATACAAAATGGGCCAAGACACGAGATAGATATGGTAAATATTTCACCAAATTTTGAAGTCTTTTTCACCTTTGTCTGATCTTTCTTCTGTCTTTTTATCCTGTGTGAGGTAGTTTTCATTTCTTTGATCACCACTCGGAAGATACATCTAATTCAACTGGTTAAAAACTAGGTAATCCACATCGCATAATATCTCTTCCAAAAGGCAAACCCACAAAGAGAAATGATCAATCTAAAACATCACAAACACAAATACGAGCTAGATTCATAAACTTGCATACTTTTTGAAAATAAATAAATTTGATAAAATATTGAAATGAGTGAAACATAAGCGCCCTCAATCAACTCATTTTGACCATTGCAATCTGCGAGATAATCTATTCCAGAGAAGTGGAGCACATATAGGAAGAGGGTCCCCAGTTTTCTTTTGTATTTTTTGTTCCAGGACCAAAACCATAGTTATAATTTCCTGGTAGATATTTTGGAAGCACAATCTTGGCGTTCAATGTACCCCAAAAGACATTGATTTATTTTAGAAAGAATGCCCAAATCAATTGGAGTTGGAATTGGATTTCAATCACCTTTGATGTGAAGAACCCTATCTTGTTTGGGTTGATGCTTGAGTAGACACCATTAGATGGGACAAAGTCCCAATAGATTAACTGAATTATGGGAAATATTTAAAAGTTTCATTGTCCACTCTTGCCTCCTGGGTACGTACGTAGAACTAGAAGCACAAATTCGAGCCCCCTTTCAATGTATGTAAATATTGCACACTATTTTTAACTGCTAGTTTCTTCTCTTGACTTAGATTGATTGTGACAATATTAGATTAAGATATATAGCTTTAGAAGCCAAAGGGACAAAATAGAACCCAGTGATAATGCAGATCGAGCTGGCCACAAGAAACAAACTCAGTACGTACTCAAAATCTCAAATAAGATAGCAATTTATCTGTCAAAAAACAAACAGAAATAACTATGTAAGAATACAAGTGTAAATAACTAATGAGGTAATGCATATATGCTAGCTACATTTTCCCCAACTTTCTATCTTTCAATCTCAGCTGCATGATATATTATTCTCAGTTGCAAAATTGCCAATCGAATGTTTACCATCATCGTCTTATATGTATAAATGCCATTTCTGTCGAATTATTAACAATATTGTAAAGATCGAATATTTAGGGTTATTCATTTCTTTGATTTGCCCCACTTTTCTTCTACACGTTTGAGTTGGAAAAGAGAAAATTCAGAATGAGTGCTATTGATAATGTAGAAGGAGATGGACCGAAGAAACTAGAGTAGTGGAAAATCAGAAAATTAAGAAAAGGCTATAGCTAGTAAATATGCTGATAAAATTACTCTTGATGAGATGAGAATCCCGACATAGTTGAAGTGATTAGCTATTTGAAATGACCAGCAAGCGAGCACGCACCAAACAAATCAACAAGCTAGGTCACTATCTGCAGATTTCATTGATTCTCAGTGGAGGTTTCTAGTGATCATGACCGAATGAGTTCCAGTGAAGTGTACGTACAAGCTAGGGGGATATGATTCATATCATATCCTATGCTATATATCCCGCTACGTTGAATTAGCTAATGGTTAAGATCACATTCTTTCCTGCAATTGATTGATCCTGAGAGAAGTCCGAGAACAATAGTCAATTACCATATTCATGCATCTTCTACTCCTCCCCACCAACAAAATGTGTTGGAATCATGCATTGCATTCTCCTTAATATACTTGATCTCTCTTTTCACCTAGCTTCTGTATATGATTTGCAGATTATATGTATGTATTCAATATATTCCTTAATCTGGTTAACGCCATTATTACTTTGTAAAATCGAAATGGTTCCGAATAGTAGTCTTACGTACATGAATTGGATTTAGCTTTGGATACTGTAGAAAACTCTTATCTGCTTGATCTTTATCTGTCTTTCTGTTAAAATTATTACTGATTCAGAACTCACAACGATAATGCAAATCAAACTAATAAGATCGAACCTGCATGTGAATCTGGACCACAACAGACACAAGTTCTTGATAATTCAGAGCATGCATGCGTTTGGAAGATTATAGTGATGCTGAGTCTTAATTAGGCGTTGTCCCTGTCAAACCCTAATCATGCATACAAATTATCTTATCCCCTGGTTAGTACAAATTGATACAAACAAGCTTAATTATGATCGACAATATTCATGGTCCCTAATAGCTGAGCTAGCAGCTGTAGTTCTTTCACGCCCATGAGCAAGAACATGATCGAAATATATAGCGCCGAAAACACCCACTCTTCTTCCCTTCCACTTGTACGTAGTTGCTCAAAGAAAAACCAGAAAACGAAGTAACTGTAGTGTCTGGGATAAGGCCAGGACTGGCTGCCCGTTAATACTGAAAGCAGCTAGCTAGCAATGACCTATATATTTGAGATCCAACTCCAAAATTGGCTGAATGCGTGAACCTGTTAGCTACATAGATTTTAAAACGTAATGTTTGTACATAGTTCCTTGTCTGCTTCGAAGATTCCCTTAGCTAGATTAATGACTACTACTTAGTGATTGATGGATAAATTTGTTTTCTCAGTACTACTTCTGCAACCAAGTTGCAAACCGGCCATCGAAAATGTTTTCTATGATGCAAGTGGTTGCAAATATATATATGCATGTATAGAGAGTAGCCTTTCCTAAAGCTTTTAACATATATATCTTCAACAGCTAGCTCCAAGTCCAGGTTCAGGTTTGATTCAGAATGCAAAACTATTACGTATGTACTAGCAGCTAGCTGGTGATCGATGTATATGCATGCACTGATCAGGTTTGCCCTCAGTTTCTGACTTTCCTAGTGTTAACATAGTTGAAGGAATATGATGTAACTACAAAGAAACAAAAATATATATTGGAAGTCTTTTTTATGCAGCTGGTTTCTAAACAGCCAAGACAGGGGTTAATTTGTTGATAATGGGGAAGATTTATAAAATATAATAATATGTGGCAGCAAGCTTAGATTTATCAAGAGTCGACCTAGATAGAGATTTTAAAGTTCAAATGCAAACCACTGAATTCTAGAAAAAATTGCATTTGAAAAGTAGCTTTCTGGTCATATGAATATTTCGAGTATTTGGGTAATGAAATTACTCCAAATATTGAATCAATCATGGTCTAAAATAATCAATTTCATGCAGCAGGGATGGATGTAAATCATGCTCATACTTAGGTTAATTAGAGGGTCTCTCTTTTTAAGCTCAAGTTAGCCCAGATTAAGTCGTAGAAACAGTTATTTTCTGTAGTTGGTGCTGGTTAGAGACTTAAGAGACATGTCAACAGATATTGTATTTTAATTTAGATGGTAAACGTTCAATTATTTTCTTATCTATGTATTAAAATAATTAAGGAATAAGAAAATACATGCATAGACGTCAAAGTATTGCTGAGGGGCGTAATTGTCTGCATTATGCAGTTGGACGTAGTAGTTGTATGATGGGGGTGACAGAAAACGACCATGTCCCGAGCACCTTTTCATCCAACAAATTTCCATAATCCTCATGTTGGAAGGAAGAATGGACCTCTAAGTTTTTGTGTCTTAGTCATGGAACATGATCTGCAAAGCGTGGAACTATTTATGCTTTGGAATCTCAAGTATTGGTCTCAATTATTCAACTTATCCAATCGTAATCCAAACTACCTAAGCTAGCTAGCTACCTTTTTAGAGTCTTTGAAACAATCACATACCCCTTAAACTGCTCCGACGTCCACTCTTTCTATCACTCACTAATCACCAGGCATCAATGTGGTTGGTAGATCGAGTACTCTTATATGAACACTAACGGGTATTACTAATCTCTCAACGTATGATATATCGATTATCTTCGCCTTGCTTCGATTAAGAGGCTTAGATGGCAATATGTGAAAACAAGTATGAAGATTTGAATTGAGAAAAAGGTTAAAACAAAGTGTTCAATAATCTACCTCAAACAATAGTATATACAACAACAATATAGAGCAAATGTTAGTGTGGCCTTTAAAGGTGTTGTATTCTTCGTTATGTATGGCAAGTGTGGATATTAGTGGAGATAAGGGGAAAATTGTCACACAAATGTGGATTGCAACACCTCTAAAGACCACACTCTTTTGTGTGGCATTTGCTCCATTTTGTTCTTGTTTCAAACTATTAAATTTATTCATTTGTTGTTTCCGATTTATATTCGATGCACTACTATGTATACGGTGCGGGCTCATGAACTAAACCTTTTTATTTATTATCAAAAGTAAATAAGTTGGACCCTATTCTATACTTTATGTATCCCAACATGAAAATGTTCTAGCTCCTATAAGAAACAACAACATTATTATTAGTGTTCTATCTTCAAAACGATACATGCAGTTTGGTAGGGTGAACCTTTCAGAATGGCCGTCCGTCTTTTAATCTCTCGGCCGGCCTATACAAATTAACTAGAAGCCCTAGCCCTAATTCAAAGAATCAAACGTCAAAGAGAATATTTATGCGCGACTACTCACCCATATTTAAATATCAAGCTTGTTTCCAAACCCAGCTGCAGGCAGCAGGTACATGAACGCTGCTCGCTAACTTAGCCACTACATGACGATCGATTAAACCTAACTACGTACGTATACTATAAACCTAATATTGCCTAACAATTTGACCTCTGTGTGATGATGCTCATGCAAATAAGTATAAACCCTAAAAACTGCGTCGTCTGTATATGTAACAACTCCCTGCATTTGCCATTATTAGATTTTTCACCATCGATCGAGATGTACCTTCATTGCAGTTCATGAATGTATGAATGTAGCTAGGTGACTCCATTTCTTGGTATAGCCGTAGCCGTAACAGTAGCAGTATTCATGAAGATATGAAATGTATATAGATAGGTCGGTGGAATGACGTCTATATCGGCCTACGGCAATAGTTGAATTGGCTCCTCCATTTTACATTGGTCAAATTAAGAATCATACAAAGACACTTACGGATCCGAGGAGAACGATATAGATCATGGCAATGAAGTTCCATCATGTTTTACTTCATCAATGTGTCTACACATTAGGTTTTTTCTATTTTTAGTTTGAGCTCAAGAAGCCGAGCTAGTCTCACGCAAATTTTTGAAGGCATATACGAGATGTTCACGATACTTACCAATGCGTATATCAAAATCCAAATCTTACGAGCTTCGCCAAAACGAAGACAAAGTGAGGATAAAAATGAACTGAATTACGACCCTCTAATAAGTTCTCCGGTTGATAGCAACAAATATTTGTACATTAGAGGAGAACAAAGTACATGTGTTCAATACATATATCAAGCTAAGCAATTGCTTCATTTTTGAATTGACAATCTAGCAGATCGAGTGGAGATTTCTTCCTTTCATGGCCATTACTTTATCAAGCTAAGCTATATATAGCTTCCTTTTTTTGCTCTATATACAAGTGAATTGCAATACTTTCTTGACCTTAATCAATTGGCTAGCTGATCGTGAGGTTCTTTGTATTGTAGGTTTGAACCCAAAAAGCGAAAAGCATGCATAATCTATATGAATATGATTGGAACCGCCAAGAAAATTTAGAGACTGATGGACTCTTTGTCATCATCGATCAATTACAATCTAACACTTGCGCGCAGTATGTCTACATTGACACATTCATATATTGCAAATGCACGTACAAAACGTTTTCTGTTAAGTAGTTCTTAATATTTTTAGAAAAAGCAAAAAAAAAAGGTAATTAAATTAGTGGGTGTGAGTATGAATATGATAGTACACTAGTAATGATAATTTGTGTTTATGCTATTAGACTGCAATTTAATTAACATTACATGCATGTGCATAATCATACATTATTTTACTCAAACATGATCAGTGCTGTTGATTATAGTCTTTATAGAGGTCGCCTAAAACTATAGATCAGGTGGAAATATTGTTAATTTGTAGCGGTGTATCCATTATAAGCTCTCAAGATTTCTCGTTTTAGGGGAAAACTTAGGCTCTTAAAAATTTCCCTTTTTATTTTATTCTAAGTGGAAGCTATATATTGCTAGCTGATCGATGCATGGTTAACAATTTATAATATATATTGTTAGCTGCAAGTGAAAGAACACAGACACAAAAATGAAGCAAAGAAAATGAAATTTCATAATATAAAAGATATAGCATTGGTCGGACATTATATCATGACAATGGAATCTTTTTCTTTACACGAGCGTTAACAAACGATTAGTCTTTACGTAAATTACGACTTTCAAATCTTTACCGAAAGAGTTAAGTAATGAATTGAATCACACCACCTCTATACATTGTCATTAATCCTTTGCACCTCTTGTGTTCTCGGTATAAATCCTTTGCATCTCAGCCTCATAGAGCATCAATAATGTTTCAGATTCAAAGGACTGCAACACCCGATGATGGTGGTTCCGGGGCAGAACCAAATGCAGAATCAGGGAACGTACCTTGCCGAGTGGCGCGTGGGGGCTGGTTTCGAACTGGCACACACGTGGCACACACCCAGGTTCACTCTGAAGCCATAAAACCCTAATGCCAAATATGCAAAGGGGAGGCAGAACCCTAGTATTTGGACACCACGGCTGGTTTGGAACTGGCATTTATACTATAAACTTTGTTTTGGTACTGCAAAAATAGTATTATTTTTCAGAGCAAATGGAACTTACAAGTCAAACAATTAAAAAAGCCACATACACTTTCAGCTACTTCTTAAGCTGAATGTGCTTAATTTTTAATCTAATGTATGTGTTTATATAGTGTTTTAATAACAAATAAACCTGCCACACGCCGACAAATCAGAAATGACGGTTTGAGAGTCTGAAGAATCTTTCATAAACCGACCATTTTCATTAGGTAATCTCAAACATGAACAATCTCAATAATACAACATATGCATGCTAGCTCAAATGCAGGATTCGCAAGCTAGCAAAACCCTGATTAATAAATCTGATTATGCTGAGAAGACAGTAGTTGAAACAAGGTTTAAGGCTAATCAAACAGTTGAGATTCTTTGGAGCCGACTTTTATAGGGATTGGGAGAATGACAGCAAACACCCAGAATGTTAATAGTCGGCGCTCGATTAATACTTAATTTTGCATGAGATTGATTAATACACAGTTTAACTCACACTAGTACACTGGCTAACTGGCAAGTGAGTAGGATTTAAGCAACATGGTGGTAGTATTAGTTTTAATATTGCCATGTAGGAGGAGTTCTTAGCTAGCATAGAAGATAAAGAAATTTTTTTTAACTCTTATATTAACTCAATGATCATACTAGTTGACAACTTGCAGTGAAGAAATTATTTGAGATTTACTTAATATTGGGTACAAAATGTTTAGTTACTAATTTTTATTTTTTATTGTTTGATGCTAGTTATTAATGTGTTGTTCTACCTAGCTTCTTCTATGATGAACAGTTTGGATGATAAAGTTTTGATTTTTAAAGTCATAGAAGACAAACACGCGTCAACTAGTACTAACTCGACCACAAATAACCTGACAATTAAAAAAAGTTTTAACTAAGATTTCGTTTAGAGAAAGAAATTGTTACTTTATGTTCAAGCCAGAATACACAAAAAAACGATCCGTTATATATACGCATGAAATCGGAAGTTGATTTGCCCAATTTCCAAATAAACACAAATCTTCGAGTTTGGTGATCAATGTTTGACTGCAGAATGTGAACAATCTTATTAGGAAAGAGTGTTGTTGGATGGTTCAGGAGGCATGAGTATCTCCTATATGTATAGCAATTGTGTAATTCTAGGCGGACTCCAATGGATATTGCTGAAGCCCTAGCTGGGATTTTAGTAGAAAAAATCTCACAGATTCTTAAAGCAGCTAAATATCTCATACAGATTCTTAATTATAGTAATTAATCAGCAAAATCCACTCTGGATATCTGTTTGGGATCATACAAAATCTCACTGCATTCCACATAAATTGGTTTATGATATCACATATCTAGCTAGTACTGATCTGATTATATATTAATCACCAGCTGGTTATGTCTTAATTAGCTAATTATTGTTATATATGCCTGAGATTTTGAGGTCAACAGTCAACATAATGCTGTAAGCTACAGTTGCCACCCTTCTTGCTAATGAAGTTGCCACGATGCTGGGAAATCACAAGCGCTTGTAATGTAGTTCATAAACAACGACCTGACTCGTCTTCGTGATCATCATCATCATCGAACCCAACCATCTCTGCAGGAAGATGAGCTCAGGTTTTGGCCTTCAGTGAAAACCTCCAAACAGAAATTGAGGTCAATAAAAATGGCCGCTATTTCATGAAGAAGCTGAAACAGTGGTAAATTAACACGTGGTTGTCCCGGTCATCATCATCAACCTTAGCTTGATTAGTTAACACTGCAAAAAAAGAATGAAACGAGTCAATGCATCACCAGAGCCATGCATGGAATCTCAAAGCAAATTATAGCAATTAAAAATAACAAAAATATCCATGACAACCAAAATTACTAAAAGATCAATAGTGTTAGAAGCCTAATATTTATGGTCTTAATTTTACGTGGCGTGGCATGTCATGTCACCTAAATACATCATCAATTAAAAAAAATCATGTCATGTCATTCTTATGTCAATATACAATCTTATCATTCTCAAATCCAAATTAGACAATAATTATACCAAATTTTTCTTTCATCTAGATGATTTAGTTACCGTTTTTATCGAGTTGATTTAGTTATCTTACATGAATTATATTAAATTTATTTCTTAATGGAGTCTAACATTATAATAATTTATCAGATTTTAGGGGTCACAATTACGATATTAATAAATTTTCTTTCCATCTTATTTTTTTGAAATCGATTTTCTTTCCATCTTTGTGAATCAAAATTCAATTTTTAACTTTTTAATTCATCATTCTTTTTTACTTTTACGGTTAGAAGTACAATATATATATATGTATAACTTTTTTCCTTCGAAAAACTATATATCTATAAATATATATATATATAAATATTCAATTGATCGAATTCATTTTTTAAAAAAAAATAAGAATTCATTTTTTTGAACAAGAATACTTTCAAAAATATATTATATTAGGTATTTAAATTTAATCATGATGAACATAATGAATAAAATGGCTTCAAAATATTTTATTATAAATAAAGACAAAATAATCTAGAACATTGGATTTAAGAATGATAAGATTGTATTTTTATATATTAAGAATGAAATGACATGAGTTTTTACATTAATGATGTGTTTAGACAACATGTCATGCCGATTAAGGCCTATAATCATTATCACTAAATTAAGCGAAATTAAGCTTATGCCAGCACGTTCATGAACCCAACTCCATCCTCCCTTCCTATAAATACCTCCTCAACCTCCCATCACTCCTCACTCCCAAACCATCAACTCCACTCTTCACTACTCCCCCGTTCCAGAATTCGGCGATCGGTTTTGGAACTACCATAGATTTCAAAATGCCTTTTTCTTCGCCGATCTCTATCTCTGTGGTCTCGGAATCCATGGTGTTTCCTGACCAGACCTCAACTCTTGCAGACCTCAAGCTTTCGGTTTCAGACCTCCCCATGTTGTCCTGCCACTACATCCAGAAAGGCGGCCTCTTCACTAAGCCTTCTTTCCCGATTCAATCTTTAATCTCGCTGCTTAAGACCGGCCTTTCTCAGACCCTCACTCGCTTCCCGCCCTTGGCCGGAAGGTTGATTACTGACAAAGATGGCTACATACACATCACCTGCAACGACGCCGGTGTTAATTTTATTCACGCAACTGCAACTGAAGTCTCCGTGCGTGACATTCTGTCTCCGACTCACGTCCCGGAATCGGTGAAGGAGTTTTTCGCATTGGACAGGACTGTGAGCTACACCGGCCACCATAACCCAATTCTGGCCGTCCAGGTTACCGAGCTCAAAGATGGAGTGTTTATTGGTTGCGCCGTCAACCACGCCGTCATTGATGGTACATCATTATGGAACTTCTTCAACACCTTCGCCGAGGTCTGCCGTGGTGGCAAGAGCTTCTCCAGAAAGCCGGACTTCACCCGAGAATCAATTCTGATTTCCCAGGCCGTGCTTCAGCTGCCGGAAGGCGGCCCGAAGGTCACATTCAACGTCAACGAGCCATTGGCCGAGAGAATCTTCAGCTTCAGCAGAGAAGCCATTCTGAAACTGAAAGCCAGAACTAACAACAAGAAATGGACCCAAAACGACGACGTCGCCGCCCTCGTCGAGATTCTCGGGAAACAAAGCAACAACCCTTACAACACCAACAACAACGGCGCAAGAGTGACCGCAATCTTCGAAAATTGGTTTAACAACTGCAAGCCGCAAATCACTGAAGACAAAACGACAGCCGAGATCTCGTCGTTTCAGTCCCTCTGCGCGCTTCTATGGAAGGCAGTGACGCGTGCTAGGAAACTGCCTGAGGCGAAAACGACGACTTTCAGAATGGCGGTGAACTGCCGTCACAGGCTGGAGCCGAAGCTGGACGCGTACTACTTCGGGAACGCAATCCAAAGCATCCCGACGTACGCGTCAGCCGGTGACGTGGCGTCACGGGACCTGAGGTGGTGCGCGGAGCAGCTGAATGAGAACGTGAAGGCGCACGGTAGCGATAGGGTGAGAGAGTGCGTAGAGGATTGGGAGAAGAACCCGCGGGTGTTTCCGCTAGGGAACTTCGACGGTGCATCAATGACGATGGGTAGCTCGCCGAGGTTTCCCATGTACGATAATGATTTCGGGTGGGGCAGGCCGTTGGCGGTTAGGAGCGGAAGGGCGAATAAATTCGACGGTAAGATCTCGGCGTTTCCAGGGAGGGACGGAGCAGGGACCGTTGATCTGGAGGTGGTTTTGTCGCCGGAAACGATGGCCGGGTTGGAGTCTGATTTGGAGTTCATGCAATACGTGTCAAACTAATAGGTGGTCAGGTGGGAATAATCTTGTGCAGTTCAGCATGGGATTGTTGTGTGCAAAGTGGGGTGTTGACTTTGGGTTGACGGTGTTGATCTGGTGTAGGACTTGTCTATTTGTGACTACTTTTAGTTTCTTTTTTTCTCAATTTCTGGTCTTTGGGTATTTTCTTGAGTCTATTAGATATAATGTATTAAGCTTGTTAACTATTTTAATTAACATTATCTTTACCAAGTGCCATTTGTTTCTATATGATGATTTGGGAAGTGATAAGTCATCAAGTACTCTAGTACTTATCTAAAGCATGATTATGTTAAAAATTAAGAATTGATTCTCAATGTTTTTATTAATTAGTGTGATTAAGAATTGAGTGGACTTATGGTGAATGACATTACCGATCTTGGTATAAATTCTTAATGTAATTCGGCTGTGTCATCTTGCGAGTCACCTTGATATGAAATATATTGTAATACATTGATGTATCGACATGGCAAAAACAAACCAAAAATGAGTCTTGTGTATTGTAGATCAACTCGACACAATACTAAACAATCTTTATCCTGATCGTTGTATATGGAGTTATCAGTTATCTTGTTATCAAGCGGTCGAGTTTGTAAGAGTTTAGGTGTCAAATTTTTCTACTCAATTTTAAATCCCGTCTATACTGCTTGGAGTTAAATCTGAATCTGTTATAGTATTGTTACTATTGTTGATGGCCGCGAGGAAAAAAGCGTTAGGACATGAGATCCAAAATGGGAGTGGATTTTTATTTCAAAGTTCAAACTAAAGCAATGGGCTTTTTGTTGAATCTGGGCTGACTCACTCTAGTACTCCAGTCCATTAATACGAACGACGTCCTTTTTTCAAGCGTGGAAGTAAGAACCTCATTCGTCAATCTCAAGCTTTACCAGCTCTGAACTCAGAGCCTGAGCTTGGACGACAGTAAGAAGCTCCTAGACTTAACCTCATCAACTCCATTTCAACCTAAATTCCATCTCAAGCACTTTCTCCACCTTTACGGCTTTACCAGTATTAACTTTACTCCACAGCCTCAGCTAATTGACCATATTGGATCGTCGAGCACGATGGGGGGAAGAACCCGGGTTTTGAGGAATCCAATCGCTTTTGTATCGGGGCTTGTCTTTGGCTGCTTTGTAATACTCACACTCACTACAATGCTTCGTCTTCCAGATCCAACCACAAGAGCTACCACTCATCATTCCAACAATCATAACAAGTTACTCATCGGAAAGTTTGGGGAGATGATGATGGAAATGTTGCCGGAAGATCTAGCTTTCACTGTCTTTCTCCCATCGGAGAAGGCTTTCAAGCGGGACCTGAGGCTGGACCCGAGTGATTCTTTTATGGGGGAGAAGATGAATGATACTTATGCAGTGGTTTCTAGAGTGCTGGGCTTCTCCGCCGTGCCGAGGAGTATTGTTTCTGAAACGGTGGCGTTTGGGAAGGAGATGTCGTATGATTCAATATCGGGGTTTGTGCTGCACATTTCGAAAGATGAAGATGGAAGGCTGGTTGTGAATGGGGTTCGATCGGAGAGAGTTGATCTACGGAGGAAGGGGAGTGTTATTCATGTTATGGATGGGGTTCTGATGGACGCCGAGTTCCGGCAATCAGTTCAGTATGACGGGGAAGAAGATTGAGCGAAGAACCTGACATTTTGTTTGTAATTTATGAGGATGATAGAGTTACAGAAACCCAGAATGTAAACATGGCATGAATTGCAGTTTCAATTGTATAATAAAATGAGTTTGCCTTGGACTTAGACCAGCTGCTTCATAAGGTTGAGAGTAACATGGATAAACACGATGGAAAAAAACTCAAATTAAAGTACAAGATGGTTTATCCAATTTCAATAGATAACCCAGACATCATTGTTCAGAAAAAGGTAAGCACCATCAGGCAAGTTCTATATGCATTCCTCCATTTCAAACTTGAAATATGTCAATTGATGGAATGAACTGAAAGTACGCATTGGATGTTTGCATCCCTTGAAGTCCAAAGTTTTAAATTGTTCTAGCTGGCTGCAGCTGGTACAGTAACTTGTTTAGAGTCTTCTGCCTTTTCGTGCTCCTTGTTTTGCATCTGAAATATTCCAAATTTTTGATGCTTTGTTAGAATCAACAACTACTCTAACCAGAGGAATAACAATATGAAGATTGGGGATTCAATGGAAACACGTTCTACCTTGTTGTTAATCAGGTTGTGAAGAGCAATAACACTTCGGATGAGGGAGGACAGATATATGACCAACATCATATCATTTGTTTTAACTGCAATGACGACAACAGCATGAATTAACTCTAACGGCACAGGCACAGGCGCATGGGAAGGAATCAATCAATCCAAAACAACTCAAGTGTATCTAGACAGAGGTAATTAGGTCAGTAGGATTCTTTACCTGCAAAGCCCTTGATTAACTCTGAAACATTAAGATTTGGAAGAAGGTTGAACACGTCCTACAATGATTTAGGAAAAGTCTGATTCATTAATGCAAAATAAAATATGGATATAACAATTAAAACTCATAAGTAAATAGAATATCAAGTCTAAGCTGATAAGCCAAAAGTCTACCTGTAGGTGGTACAAAATCTCGTGGTTCAAAGGGAGCTTCTCATCAATAACGAGGTCAAGATAACCCCGGATCTCTCGGAGTCTTGCATCCAATCCCTTCAGAGCTGTCAGTTTGCCAGTTACCTGTACAAGACATGAAATTTAAGTTCTCGTATTCCCTCTCCTTAGGATAAGAAGATCTAATATTTTTGACCCCATACAAGTAAAAACTGAAAAAGGTAACTGATAGTTCAAACAAACCTCTGTTGCAAGAGTGCTAATGGTTGTATCCTTCACATCTCTAAGCAAGTGTTCCACTCCTACAGATGGTAAACAAATTATTAGATCCATAAGCACGTAATCATGTCCCGCCCACCCACCAAGGATATCTGTGCATGAAATATGATAGAAAATCTTTTCTTCCAATGGACATACCAATTTCCTCAACTTCATGGGCAGCAATTTCAGAGGGCACATGAACAAACACCTTCTGGCTTTTCTGGGTAGCATTCTGTAAGTACATTGAAACAAATTACACTTATAGCACAAAAGATAATATCAAATCAAACGATAGCAGGCGTAACCCTAAGAGTACAATTTCTAACAGCCTGGCAATACAAGCAAATACAAAGTGGAGGTATAAAGACTGACTCTACCTCTTTAACCTCTTCAACAGCACAGTAAGCTTTTGTAGGTATTCCCAGCTCCTTAGGTTGGACGTCAATTATTACCAAGACAGGATTCGAAACATAGCTACAAATGAATAAGGGAAATAGATTAGAGAAAATAGTTAAGAGGGGGAAGGAGACGGTCACTCTTGGTGCCACATTAAACTATTTCTTTTGTCTATCACTGGACAGTGGAAAGAAAGAAACAGGAGGGAGGTAAACCTTTTTGTTTTGTTACATGACAGTGTAGAAGTACAAATTTACACCTAGTTGTTGAAATCTAGTTAGGTATATCTAGCTTTAACTTTAACAATGTCAATCTCACACTTCTCAATATTCTAGACCAAGTCAAACAGCATTGCATAGGGTTGGCAATCTTACTCGGTAAACAAATTATGAACATCCAAGTCATTTTCTCGCAACTTTGGGCCTGTGCTGTACCATCCCACAACATGCTCCTTTGCTGAAAAGAAAAAATAGTTCTTTTGTCAATTTTCCATCATAGATAACATAATTCTGGTAAAAAGAAAGACAGATATGATAACTAGTACCATTAATTCTCTTTGACATGGAATACATGGCTTCATGGTAGTTGTGATCAAGAAACCAGATGCTAGGGTCCTTGTCATCTTCTTCAAAGGGCACTGTTAAAAGAGGTTCAAAGTATACATCAGTCACAACTCACAAGTAATGTGTTTGATGTGGAAACACAAAATATCTCCAAAATCAAGATGGGAAACGTAAAACTAAGTTAACCTTCTACCACAGCATTAACATAACAACGACACCATCGCTTAAGTAGTACAACAGTAATGCATTATAGAAAGAAACTCGAAATAGGTAAAGACAATATAATCAATCTTCAACGCAACATCCACAAAGGTTCTTAATGCCGCAAAAAAGCTAGTAAATTTTGTTCACATTCAAAACTCCAAGCATCACAAAAACAATCAATAGTACAATTCTTCAGTTCCGCTCGAGTTCAATTGCATGTCTAGACTAAATTAACTCTACAAACTCGTATAGATGCAGCAAAATAGAGCAATTTTCAGCTGAAGCTCATAGCAATTTTCCAAAGCACACTGAATTTCATAACCTAAACACAAATTTCCAAAAGAACAAACAATAATTCCTCTTTATACTAATCAAAACTGACCTAATTAGATCCAAATAGGGAAATTAAACTTCAAAAAGAGAACAGCGAGATCCAAACAGAACCGAACGGCAAAAGCAGAAGCGAATAGTCAAAGAGCGAAAGAACAAACTCACCAGCGTAGCTGTTGGTGACGTCAACGGTGCCGCGGTAGGAGGAGCCGAGGAGAACCCCGACGACGCGCTTACGAGTGTCCTTGGCGACACGGTTGTAGTTGTCGACGGTGCTGAGGAGAACGAGAGGGTGAACTATCACCTTCTCGATCGGCGTCAATGAGATTTGCTGTGTTTTAATCACATCCATTCTGGATTTGCAGTAGCTTCTTCTCCAGGAAACCTCTACAGTTTTTTCAGAGCTTCAGAGTCTCTCTCTCTCTTTGCTTTCTCAGTTCTTTTTCTTTCTCTTACCTCCCACCCGAAGCCTCCATTTTTATTTTATGTGTGAAAAAGAATTTGTATCGAAGCATGAGTTGGGCCTTGTGGCCCCAATAGATATTGGGCTACGATTACAACCGGCTGTTTTGCACCTGGGCCTGGCCACTGCATAAGACTAGGGTGGGTTAGTTTTGGGTTTTTTTTTTTTTTTTTTTTCTTTAATAAGAAATAAGATTCGAACTTAGAACTGTTTAAAATTATATAAAGAAGACAATATAATCGCCTTTAGTGACTCTCTTGAGTAGTTTTTCAATTCTGCTCTTCACCTAAGCTTTGTGTTGAGTATATTTTTCAATTCTACTCTTCACCTAAGCTTTGTGTTGAGTATTGTGTGATGGTAAATACGAGAGTTAACTTTTGTATATTCGTTATATCCTAATTTTATAAATCGTGTTTAATCATATTGACGAAAAATGTTTATCAATAGATAATATTGCAAAACAAAATGGATAATGCACTAGGAATTTTAAGTTCATGGCCGGATTCGCTATGTCGATAACTTGTTGCACTATGGATGCGATCTTGTGTTCGCAAGCTTGACTGATTCTGAAAAGTTGCATCAAAAGGTTGTGGCAACTGGCAAGGGGTGTGGAAATCAGCAAGAGATTAGCACATGAAATTCAAAGCTGCTGGAAGCAAACCCTAGGTAGGTATGAGCATGACCAAGCCAATTGTAAGTCAATCACATTACCACCAGTACATTTATGCATTCCAAGGAGACATTTCTCATGTGAGGAAGCGAAATCCAATTTCCAAGCATTCACATAAACAAGAATCCAACAGAGTAAATCACAGAGAAATTAATTGACCACAAAGTTTTCTGAGCATGCAGGAGGAGAATGTTCAACACTAACATCCAATATTTAACTCAAAACAACAAAACTTTCATAAGAAATTAATTTCATTACGTAAAATATTGATCAGCTACAAGTTTCCTTTCTCTCCCCCTTCCCTTTTTCTGTTCACCATTCGTGCCAGTTAACCCTAAGTTCTACGAGAATGATCGACAGCCACGGTTACTGGCTAGCTAGAGACTACTCATGAAGTTTAAAAGAAGCTTAAGCGTAGATCCAAAGGTGGATGATGATCCATTTCTCCCCCAACAGCAGTGTAAGTAAAACCTCTAGTACTCTCTTTGCAACCAAACTCATTTGCATAAAATCTCAGCTTCTCTGCTCCTGATTCATCGAACGAGTTTATAGGAAAGAGTTGAAGCGTCTCAATCACTCTTGCAGGCTCCGAACTCACTTGATTTATCACTTCTGTAAAGAAAATGGAACATGAGTACAATATATATCATACAAAAGAAAAACATTAACATAGAGAGCTCTGATTCTATATGTATGTTCATGTTAATTAACTTCTTACCATTTGGAGAAGTAATATTCTTCTCATGATCTGGACGAATGAACTCCTTGTCGATATCAATGGAGACTTTGCGGCGCTTCTGCCTCTCCCTGGCTTTGTGATTTTGGAACCAGTAGAATACATTCTTGCTCTCAATCTTTCCATAAAAGCTTAGCTGAGTAGAGATTTTCTGAATCTGATCAGTGCTGGGCGTTCGAAGTCCAGACCTGAACAGGTCCGTCAAAACTTTGACCTGTTCAGTAGTAGGATTCCAACGCCCGCACTTGTTATTACCACCATTACCACCACCGCCACCGCCACCGCCACCCCGAATACTTTTAATACAAAACCCTGACATGCTTTCATCCATTTTTCAGCTTCAAATGCCTAGAAAGAAGAAGTCTCTAAGTCTCTGCTGCCTTCTGAAACTTTTTTTCTGAGCTTCTGAACTCAAAACTGTGTGAACCCGTGTGCATATATAATACCCTAAAGCTAGAGACTAGTTCGATTTTATAATCGTTATCCTTGTATTGTTTATGGAGTAGGTTTTGGTCTTGATGTTTTATTGAAATCAGCTTAACTTGGTTAGTTTATTGCAGTCTGCTTTGTTTTTAGGGAATTTGAGATTGAATTATATGGATTTGTATTCGTTCTTATATTATCTATTCCCTGGTTTTTGTGCACTAGAGATAGATATTAAGGAACATGCGCCAAAGCTGCCACTATTCAGCATTGGTCGGCGAGAAGAGCAATATGAAAATTTCACAAAGTGTATTACTCTCCTTGAGTTCATTGTTCATAACTTCATATATGCACAGACTCAGAAGCAGTCTCAATGAAATTAGCAAATTGCCTCCACCTTTGATATTTCAGTTCCTGAAGATCTATAAGATGTTCACAACTTCCCTCAAAGATGTGTAGACAATAGCAACTCGCAAACCGCATAATGAAAGCAAGCAAGTTATGCATCTCGACCTCTAGGAAGCAGAAATAGATCGTAATGCTCAGAGCACATATAGATTTGTTCATTTCTTCATTGCTTGGGTTTTGTGCTTTTCAGTAAACCATGGATGTTCTTCTATTATTAATGTTGTTGATCTTGGGTTTAGTTTTACAATTCTCATGCATATGTATATGCTTTAGTAGGACTACTCTAGTAATAAGGCCAACACCACAAGGACATGGGAGTAAGCCAAGCATGACCATTTTTAATTCAGATGGTGTCTGCTAAAGACCATATAGAACAGTGCCGAACCCACAGTATTATCTTAATTTGGGTAATTTAGCCAAAAAAAGCAAAAAAAAAATTGAAGATCGATGCAAGTGAAGGTCAAAATTACACATTGTCTGATCCAGATTGGAGGGTTATGATCGCAGCAGACTGACAAAGATACTGAGTTAGGTTTAGTTAGGTTGGTTGACTCTAAATATGAACAGCTCTCGCAGTCAAGTAGTGTGGGAATGAAGATGAACCTCCTTTTAAGGGTTTGAAGGGAGTGGGAACATAAAGAAAATGCCAGTGAAGCCACCAAGTTGAAATGAGGGAGAGAAAGGCAGACAACTCAGAACTGGCCAAAAGGGGGAGACAGATTGGATTTTGTTTTGTCATGGGGCTCCTTGTCGTAAGCAAATCACAGTGCCCCTTTTCCAGTCACCTGGTTTGGTTCCTAATTTTGGTTTCAAACTGATTGATATAAGTTTTGGACAGAAGCTTCTCATTTGATTGAAGGTGACAAATTCTGGGAGTGATCAAAAGTAATAGGTGAAAACTTTGTATTTTGGGGCTTGTCCTACACAGGTAATGAATATCATGGAGTTTGAAACTCGAATCTGAGATCTGGAATTCGAAAGCAACATTTAAGGACTAAACAATATTTAGCCCTACTTATATAGTACTGCTTGATAATACCACGTTTCCTTAAATGTTTGAAATTCTCATGCTAGTTAGCTTGGTGTACCATTGTACCAGTGTAGTTTTGAATGCCTTAGATACTAGTGCATGCATAAACACCTTTCATTTAGTCCTAAATCCAACGGGGATGAATTGTCAATTGACAATTTGGATGTAGCACCCTCTGGAAATGATGATTCGATAGCATATTATATAACTCCAGACCTTAAAAACATCTGTATTGTTACAACTGTACGTGAAAGATCAAAGAACAACCTCTATCCCCTCGTTTTCTCGTTAGCTAGCTTTGTTCAGTTATCTATAATTTTGTTCTTGAGGTAATTCATGATAATTGGTAAATAAGTCTGTAGAACTAGAACTTGAAAACTGTAAAACAAATACTGAAATAAGGCATGTATATCAAATAAACACCGAAATATATAATGTGTATCTTCAAGATTGTGAAGATAAAGGTTATGATCACCTATTTTGAAGTGACAAAATCCCAAGAAAGTCTTCGAGCATGCATGGTTTGGTCTGAAGATGTGGAATAATAATGTATATAATTGCCAGTCAAGATCGAATAGCAGTAGTGGCAACTTGTGCTGTTTTGGGCACTTTTGTACAATTCCCGAGTATCTTGTGTTCACGATGAGCAAAATATTTGTCTGTTTGCTCTTGGAACACAATAGTTTGCTGACTGCTGTCTGTGAATGAATCTGATCTAACTCCTAGGAGTCCCATTTTTGAACTAGAATAAACAAACCTAGAGCCAACATAGTATGCAGGTGATGGATGACTATGACAACATGGATCACCAGGACACTAAATTTATGGTACTTGCGCACTAGGGTTTGCTGGGTAAGTGCCTCTCTGCCAACCCATCATCAGTGTATGAAAACCTTGAACATGTCTCTTAATGGAAGAGCATAAAACAAAAAGACCATTCTGAGCTTTCAAGTCGATCATTGTTGAATCAGCTGTACTGCTCTTCTTTTTCAGATTGAATATTGATTATGTAAGGCAGGTTTTACCTGCATCATTTACTGTCGAATATGAGAGACTTGAGGAACATAGATCACCTCGTTCCATCTTCTCGATCAATGCATCTTAGTATATAAGAACATTGACTGAAACCAAACTCAGATTGAAATCAAACATATGAATTTAACAGTTGCGTATGTTGGTAATTACCTGATAAGAGAGAGTAATTAGTTGAAGGGCAAGTAAGATTGGTATAAGAGCCATGGTGTCCTGTTTGTGTGTCCTTTGTAATTGTCCATCCATCGTAGCTACCCAAACTTTTTGAACTCGATCATTTCTATAAAGATAGTAATCAAAGAGAGTGAAGGGTGTTAATAATATAGATGAGTTAAGAGTCTTTGAGACATGAGAAAGATGTGAGAGATTCGAGAAGCAGTAGTCTTCGTTTGCTAGAATTAGGGCACGCGTGAAATCCAGGCCGCCCACTAATAAATCTCACCCTTCTTTACGATTTTCTTGTCTCCATTGCCATTGCTGCTTATAGTTTAAGCAGTTAGCAGAAGAGGATTAGTGGAAGCTTCACTGCCATCATCCAGACAAAAAGGCCAAAAGCCACCAATCATTCCTTAGATTTTTATAGTTTAACAAAGAGAATATGGTTTTAGGGGAAAGCCAGTGCCTGCTTGTATGTCATTACTGGCAAAGGCCAAAGTGCTTAATAGTATCCTCTTCCGGAGCATCTTCATGCAACTAAAAATCAAATGGGATTGTTGTAGATGTTCTGGTTTGGGCATTTGGCTATCCTGCAACCCCATAATCACTATGGTTTGTACTGGTGATTATGGTTTGTACCGGTGTCTACTATAAGGCTAACGGTGTCCAAGTACCAAATCTGTATTAACAGAAAGTTAAGCGGGGATTAGTTTATCCTTTCATACCATTTGGTATATACTGACGACCTATGTTACAACAAACCAATATTACACCTCTGGCGGCTTCCTAGTGAGAGACGCTGCGAGGGCAAACAATGCTTCCAAGTTTCTCAACAAACCGGTGAAATTACATAATTGGAATCGTATTCTATGCCAGTCTTGTTGTTAAGAGGTTGATCAAGGATCTGAATATCAGAGAACATATGTGATCTAACTCTGATTTGAATATGCATTCACAAATCATCTCAACACAATTCAGGCAATCAAGCAGTATGATTGGAAGTCAAACAGTAAGAGGTCAAAATTTAAACCGGATGAAACAATCTCAATAACATTGAAATCCCTACCTATATTCAAAATGAAGCAAAAGTATTACAGCCTTCTCAGAAAACAATGGCCACAGATGGCCATATATCACTAATATGACTTTGTTGTCTTGGCACATAGATCTTCTAAGTGGATAGACCTTACAGAACCTGAGCAGCTGTGTTCAACTTTTCAGCAAGGGTAAGCTGTGTCCTGGTGATACTCGACAAATATAGCAAGAGCATATTGTCCTGCAAGGAGTGACATCACACAAAGTTTAATATATCGAAACTTTCATGCAAATATTTAAATTACAAAATTAAAATTGTATTTTAAGATCGGCAACATAGGTAGCTGTTGTTATCAACTTAGCTGGTCAAGGATAAAGCGATTGAACATATATACTGAAAACTACACATTATTGACAAAATTAGCAAAAAGAGACTTCATCATACCTGCAAGCTGTCATTCACTAGCTTATCAAAAACTGCAGGAGACAATTTTGGAAGAGATTCTACAGCATCCCATAGAAACCTCCCTACATTGTTATCTGGTGCAACACGTCCTTCCTGAAAACATGATCCTTATGTCAACATTATACAAGGTCACATTCCAGAACAAGTTTTCCAAGACTGATTGACAAATTTGAAGATTCTTACGTCAACATCGTCAACATATTTGTAGACATCATCAATTAAAGCTAGTAGCCGCTCCATTGAGGCTTCCATTCCTTCCAAATCAGTTGGAAGCTTGTCCGTCATTGTTTTCTTAAGAATATCAACTGCCATGGGAAAAAATATAGGCCACACATTAATATTCACCATCAGATGCAAAATTACTTAAGTTCAACCCATAGACTGATTCCTGACTAGATGCATGACCTTATTTCTGATTGATGAGAAAAGAACACGGTGAGAGAAGCCCCCTCCTTAACCCTCCTACTTCTCTTTTAAATCAATAACATGATCTAATATGTGTGCACATATATGAATGTCTTCTCTATAAAAGTCCTTAGATAAGGGCAACTATACCACCTGCTAGATTAAATAAAAATAACTTAAATACACCTGGTCTCAATACATCTGATCTGACCCCATTTCGTTCTCTGTGCATGTGTAGACATATGCATGTCATTCACATATCATAACTCATAAGTGTTAGTTATGCGATGCACAACTATATGCCTTACAAAATGCAATGTTATGCACATCAATAGCAATTTCAACAGAACACTGAAAAGACAAATAAAGCTATGCTAAAATATTTAGTGTCATTTGACCTACTGAAAATCAAGTGAAATAAGTTATATACACCATGCTGAGACTCATGTGTTGTGTTCATATAAGCAAAAACATTGATTAACAACAATAGTGAAAGAATGAAAATGAGATGGTTAAATGTGAAAGCATACATCCAACTCGCTCGGCTTCAACCATGCGAAGATCCAGAGGAATTTCTTGAAACTGTGCTGCAAGTGGAAGTTGATGATCTCCTGCTGGTCGTACTGCTTGCTTTAGTTCTCCAAGAGACAGAGACAAATTTGATGAAACATATGCTTTTATTGCACCCTCTCCATTACTGAATCCCGTATCAACTATCAAATGAACTGGGTTGGGAACCTCACGAGAATAGAAGTCATGGATTAATACACTACAACCAGTAACTCCAAGACCAGTTGAGTACCTACAAACATTGATGAAACACGACAATAAAAATGTAATCAAATGGTCAAAAATAAAAAATGCAAGAGAATAATGTTTCAGACTCTCATCATACACCTGCCAAACAACTGATCTACCATCTCCCATTTCTTTGTTTATCAATTCTTATTTTATTGTGTAACTGACAACAAATTGAATATCATTGTAACAAGAAAACTACCCGAAAATTGTCAGGGCGATAACTAGCCAAATAGAAGGTTCCTATAGCCAGATAAAAGTATCATGAAACTTACCATCCAACAATGACTTCCTTAGGATTCACCTTTTGCTGAGATATCAGCATATTGTGATGGTATTCAATGTCTAAAGCAACCTGCAAAACAGGCAAAACAAAAAACAATCTAAACACCTTCCCGAGAATCTCAATATGATGAATTAACAATAATTATAACAAAGGACCTATAACAAAATGATTACATCTACTGTATCAAAAATCATAGCAATGATCTTACATGCTATTACAAATTTCTTCATCTTATAACCAATTATTACTTTTTCGTGAAGGAAAGCAAGCATAACCAATTCTAACTTTCTCACAATCACTCTTCAAGGCAACTCATAAACACATTTTCAGCAGCAACTTCACCACATTTACAACTATCTTAACTAAGAACTGAGATTCGGGGACAAATTGCATCTTCTCAGTAACCAAATCAAAAAACCGAAACGAACAAAATCAAATTGAAATCATATCCAATATGAATCCAAATTCGAAAACCTAAATCATCACTGAAACAAATTCAGACAAATACGCGAGGTTGATGAGAGTACCTCCTCGGAGTTCTCGTTGTGAGGAACAGCGTAGGAGTTTCGGATGTCGACGGTGCCGTCGGGGAGGACGGAGCCGAGAAGCGTTCCGATGACGCGCTTGGTCTGGTCAGGACGGCGTACGTAGCAGTCGCAGATGTTGAAGATGACGAGAGGATGGACCTTCGCCGTCAAGGTCGGCGAGAACTGTAGCACCGTGCGCTCGCTCACCGTCACCGCCATTTCTTTTCTCTCTGAGCTTCGATTGGATCTGGCTCGGTGAAGCTGAGAGAGAGTGTGAAGCTAACAGAGGTAAAGGATGGCGCGAGCAACTAGGGTTTTGGTGGAGGTAGTGGAGAGCTGGTTCTGATTGTATTTGGGGATTTTTTCGGCTCTGTATTGGGCCGATCTCGGACTTAGTTTTAGAGTCCATCAAAATATCGTATCCAAATCGGGTCGGGCTAAGGTATTAAGGGTGTGTTATGTATCATTTCACAAATTATTTTTTTTTTAAACTATTTTGTGAAACAAAAACAGAAAATCAAACTTTGTATTTTAGAATCTAAAATATACCAAAATGCATTATCCTTTTGTAGAAAATGTTTTACAGGAGATGAGAAACTAGACTAGTACACAAAAGGCTTTGATCTTTTCCTTACCAATATCTGCCCACCTTTCTTCCACGTTCTCTATGTAAAACACCTCCAGGTGCATTCACTGGTATATCAAAACTAATGCTTAAGAACAATCTGAAACCAAATTTGGATTTTCTGTGTAGATTTGGCAGAAGTTGTTGCTGCTTTTTTCTCTCAAGTCTTTAAATCCATTTATAGTTAATCAAAGGATGATTGTTACGATCCATGTCTCCGATAATCAATTTGATCCACAACTATAGATTAGAAAAGCAATGGCTCAATGGAAGAAACTTGCATATGCTTCTTTCTTCTTCTCTTTCTTGTTTTATATTCTAATGAATTTCAAAAATATGTTTATCTGCGATGATATGGAGAAAGGGAGATTGATTATGATAAACTGCCAGGAACAAAGGATTAGGGATTGATGGAAAAAAAGTCTAAAATCTGGGCAGGGGTTATGAGCTCGAGTTAATTAGTTCATCGGCATGTCGACTCCCTTCACTGGATAGGTCGGCTTTCTTTTTCTATATCCCTCGTTTTCAGAAAACAAGAAAAACGAGCGAAAGCCGTTTTCGATATTTATACGGAAGCTCCGGATTATATCTCAAAAATGGTTTCTTGTGTTTCCGGGATTTAAGTTGCCGAACATGTATTTCATCCATTTCTGTTTTGGTAACACATAAAACCGTTTTGTAGTTACGTACCGAACGGGCCCTAAATTTGTTGAAAAATAATAACTAGTCACTAGTTAAAAAGCAAAATTTCTAATAGGGAATGTTGTTTTCTCTCTTATCTCATATCCTTGTTTTTGTATTACGGAATAAAGTACGTTTAGGCAATCTGTTGGAGCAAAACAACTATCTTTAAAATTGAGACAGACCAAAATATATTAGTTGTGGGCGTTGCTCTTAGTCTGTCATTCGAACACATAAGGGTTCTTGACATTAATTCAGTTGAAAAATAAAGTTTTCAATATTAGAGATTTGGACTTTAGGAGATGTCCTAAGCACCAACAAACTATTGTCGGAGCATTTGGACATTACTGTTTAAAATATACGTTATTTGCTCTTCATTGATGACGTTATATATAGCGTTCTGGCTAAAATAAAATTGGTGCTAGTAATACTTCTAATGAGATTGGTTACAATGATCTTAGAATTCTTCGTCACCACCCATACTTACAAATTGATATCATTAAAAAAAATAATAAAATAAAAAAAAGGATTGCAAGTGCTATAGCAGTATAGCAAAGCAATTTGACATAAATGTAGAAAAATTCAAGATCTAGAAACTCATTTTTATTGGAAAATGAGGTTTCTAAGACTGTAAGACTATAATAAGACTTTTGTACATATCTCGAGCACCAAAAATCTATTGCCAGGTTCAAGAATAGTATTTGCCAAACACTCCAAACAGTATCATTCTAAATATAGTATGGGCAACTACATCCATAGTGCCCCATAGTGCCTTACTAACAAAGTCGGCAGCTAAAACAAAGCAAGTGCTCCCATCAGTAATCCCACCCTGAACGACCGACAAGTCGCCAATGTTGCTTGGTTTTTCGTCTTGCTAGTTGCTAGTTGCTGTACGTTACTACAAATTTGAATTGTGATCGAGTTGCAACGTCGCCATAGTCTTGTTCATTCAGCAAACCCAGCAGTAGCACCGATAGCCAGCTGCTATATGGAAATGTTGTTTGAGTCGAGGATCCATCCTTCCTCAGTTCTTCTTATTCATCATCCCCGGGAAGAAGTTGCCTCAACTTGCACAAACACATATGGAAGCGATCACCTCAATATATAGCACGTACCAAGAACTTGGCCAACCAATATATGTTCCCCTTAATGCCAAAGATCTTGATGCATGCAATTAAAAGTGTGCAACACGCCTCTAATAATATCGATTGCATCACATTTCTTATGAGACTTGTCTTCATCACTATTACCATTTTTTCCACTTGATGATTATATAAGAATCTACTTAATCTTTATTTCTATGTGTAAAATGGTAGTCCTTACTGATTTAAAAATCGAACTACTTCACCAAAAACAAAAAGAAACATCACATAGATGATCATATACTCTTTCATATACAAGACTAATGTGTAACTCGCTCTTACATAAAATTCTCATCTACCGCATCAAACGAAAGTCAAATAAATAGAACCACATTTGTGACACGTTAAACAAACAACAAAAATAAACATCACATAGTATCATGTATGTTGTCATGTACAAGACTAGCGTGTAACTCATTACTACATAAAATTATCATCTACTGTATCAAACCAAAGTCAGATGAATAGAACCACACTCGTAACACATTAAACAACTTGATGACAGGTGGTTAGTTAAAATTTCCATTTTCAATTCAAACGTGATGCAAGGTCTGTGGTTAAGATGGCCCTTGACTGTAAAAGTTCAACTCCTAAACCAAACCATCTAGTACCAAACCATCTAGTTAATTAAACTCGAATTGCTCATGCTTATCCTCAATTATGCAAACTCGAATTGCTCATGCTTATCCTCAATTATGCACACACTTGCAGTAGAGGACGACCAAAAAACCAAAGCCCCATGGCCCTCATTGGCTAGATTGCCACCTAACTTCAACAACTCTTAGCTGTGATAGTGTTTTGCACATGATGATGGTATATATTCTGGAAAATGGTGGGTGTTATTTTTCTGAATTGACAATACACAAATTCACAGCCAATACATACAATGGTACACTCACATAAAAGCCAGGCCCCCCGTGCCTAAAAAAGAAAGTGAAAAGAGGGCCTTGATCTAAAAGAAGAACCAGAGATATTACAATTCTTGCTTAAGAAACTTAAATTAAAACCCATACAGATAGAAAAACAAACAAGCTCGATCAGCCGGAGCTTCATTTGATGAGCTTGACATGTTCTAAAGGCCACAAGTACAAAGCTGTTGATTGTTGAAACGCTCACTCACTGCTTAAGCATTCACTTGTTCTTGAAGGGAATGGCCCTGATCACAACCACATGGTACAAAGCTGCAAGTGCTGCACCAATGAATGGTCCAACCCAGAAGATCCACTGCAACAATTACATAGACCCAGTTAATTAACATCAGTGCCTAATTTTCCTGAAACTATTAATTGGAATTGATAAGTGAACCAATTAGTCAGAATCTAATGGAAGCTAGGCTTACGTGGTCATCCCAGGCATGCTTCTTGTTGTAGATGATGGCTGCACCAAGACTCCTAGCTGGGTTAATACCTGTTCCGGTAATGGGGATGGTAGCCAAGTGCACCAAGAACACGGCGAACCCAATTGGCAACGGGGCCAAAATCTGTTGATCAATCACCGGACAAGTTAGTGCTAAAATAAATAATCTCAGAATTAGTAAATTCCGATCAAATACGTTAATTTATGTGAAGCGGTAACATACCGGGACATGGGAGTCTCTGGCGCTACGCTTGGCGTCAGTGGCGGAGAAGACGGTGTAGACAAGGACAAAGGTGCCAATAATTTCAGCACCAAGACCACTGCCCTTGGTGTAGCCATGGGCTACACTGTTGGCGCCACCACCGTTCAACTCGAAGAAATGGTTCTTGTTCTCAAAAGCTTTCACCACGGCAGCTCCGGCTATGGCGCCAAGGGTCTGCATGATGATGTAGAACACCGCCCTAGTCAAGGACAGCTTCCTGGCCAAGAAAAGGCCGAAAGTCACAGCCGGGTTTATGTGACCCCCTGCATACAAAAATGATGTATTAGTCTCTCGACCTAGAAAGCCTGTCAGGATATCGTGTTGATTCTTTAGAGCAAATGTTACCTGAGATGCCGGCGGTACAGTAAACCAAGGCGAAGATCATACCACCAAAAGCCCAAGCGATCCCTTGAATACCTACGGTTTGGCACTTAGTCGGACCCTTCAAGACTCCCATCACAGTCAAGACGGTTATGTAGAGAAACAGAAAGGTGGCGATGAACTCGGCGATCCCGGCCCTGTAAAACGACCATGACGTCAGCTCGCCTGGCTCGAAGAGCGGTGCCGGGGGAGGCTCCTTGTAGTCCTTGCCGTCGTCCTGGCTCTGAGCGGCGGTTCCGATGGGCTGCCTCTCCGGGTACTTGTTGGCTCCCAAGCTCACATCTTCCTCCTTGGCCTCCATGATCGTAGTAGAAGAAGAAAAAAGCTTTAAAAAAGGTAAAACGACTGCGTTTGATGTGATTGAAGACTGTGAGAGAGAGTAGTAGTGGGTTTGAGTGGAGAGTGGTGCTGTGGTGTTGGGTCATATATAGCAGTGTACTGGTTTTGAAGGGGAAGGGAGGGGAGGGAAGTGGCGGGGCCCACGGGGGGTGAATAAGGGTTTTGGTTTTATTTATTTATTTTTTCTTCTTATTATTATTATCATGTGGCCGACCAATCATTTTCCGGGTTATTCATGAGTGTTTTTGGATAGGGACGTAAATGTCTTTTTATGATTTTAACGGGAAGAAAACCGGGGAAGGGTGGACACGTGGCGGAATTGTAACCACGAGTGGGTGTTTTGCCGCAGGAGGAGATGAATAGGGCACCGGCCAGTCCATGTTCAGCAGTTCGAGAATGATGAGGATGAGACAGAAGTGTACAACAGTTTTGGTGAGAGTGAGC
The DNA here is from genome assembly GCF_000184155.1 of Fragaria vesca subsp. vesca. Classification (NCBI taxonomy): domain Eukaryota; kingdom Viridiplantae; phylum Streptophyta; class Magnoliopsida; order Rosales; family Rosaceae; genus Fragaria; species Fragaria vesca. The sequence continues at coordinate 17,992,510 of NC_020497.1, forward strand.
TATGATCGTGTGAGGGCCATGATCGGTCACGGTCTCTCCTGCATGCAATTATATTAAGCTCGTGCTGTAGATCGATAAACAAAGTTTATATATGCTAATTAAGAGGTGGCAAATGAAACACAGATTAGAAGGAACTAGATGATGATCGAAAAATGTACTTTCTTTTGTTTGTGTTCTTACACATGGATTATGTATTATTGCATATACAGCATTTTGATATAGGTTTGATTTTTAGTTTAGAAAAGCATCTATTTTGTTCTTGGTTGAGCTTTGTCAAACAAGACATTATCGCTCTAATTGATGCACTATATAAGATATAGGCCGATAGGGCGTGAAATAGAATACTCTATGTCTACGGACTACGAGTTGTTGTTGTGCATAATTTATGTTAGACGAAATAAAACAGATGAATTTAAAGTTGTGAGATATTTTTAGTTGATTATTTGTTTTGACATTAACTCGCATATGTTATTTTGAATAACACATATACACATAAGAACACATAAACCACCACAGGTGGTCGAGTTGATAAGAGTTTAGGTGTAGAACCCTCATACCCAGGTTCGAATCCTAGCCGACGCTAATGAGAGTTAAATCTCAATTTATTATTGGTGGCCAAGGGAGAAAGCATTCTAACAAAATTCTTCAACGCGGATTAGTTTATGAGCCTGAAAAGTCTTTGAGATAAGAACACACATATAGTTTCTAATTTCTATAAGTATGGGATCTTACTGTAGACTTTTGTAGTTAAAGAACAAAGATTCACCAGAGTGCTTCCTCCAAGTCTCCATTCACATATTTACCATAAGGAGAAAACACACATGTTAGATGAAACTTTTATGATTTTAGCAAATTAATCATGTCAAATAGACCTAATAATGTTATCTGCTGAGCTGCTTTGCTTAGACAACAATCAACAACTGATCAAATGAACAACTAAACATGGTTAGGAATCATCATGGAATTTAGTTTATTCTACTAATCAAACTTTATAATATGATTATATACAGACTAGCTAGTTAATTATGCAGTAGCCTATATAGTTTAATTCATCATGCAGTGACATTTGGAGATAAGGAAAAATAATGGTACCCGTCGTTGTTGCATTTGCAATCATCTCCCAATTCTATATGACTCTTTTTTGCGATTTAATATAGTTCACAACTTTGTTGTGGCGCAAAATTATAAGCCAGTATTTTTAAGAAAATTAGAAGCTATCACATGGGGTGGAATTTGAATGTCTTATCTGTCCCTTCATATAAACTATTGCGTTTCAAAGTTAAACATTGCTGGAATTGAAGTGAGCCAGATATATCAGGGACTTTCATCATCGACCTACTATGGGGTCGGGGGTGTCGTCCATCTGGACCACATGTGCACCATAGCGAACACCTTTTTTTCAAAGCTTTATTTTGCCCTAGATTTGCTACTGTTTCACTAGTTTAGGGTTACTATTAGCTAAACGAATTCTATGGACTTCTATGGTTATAAGGACGAATAGTTTACGCAAGACGATAGATCGAATTAGGGTTGGTCCTGATACGTAGGGTTTGGTGTTTTGGCACGCAAGACTTAATTTCAACATTTCACAAACAATGATACTTTCGATCTACTTGATAGTTTATATTGGCGCGCATGATCGAGGTATACTTCAAAATGTCACATTTTAAACCATGATCGAGGTAGATTTATCCACATGATCACGATTTGGCCAAACTTCAACCATATTTATAATTAAACTTGTTTATGTCTTATTGAGTTAATAAGTGATGCATGCCATCGATTGCATGTCTAATTCTTTAATATATTAGCGGTTTTCCTAAACACGAACTGACTCAAACTGCTACTGACGATGCGATTTAAGACAGTTTATAACTTATTATGTCATAATGTTCGGATTGACATGCCCGGAATGCTCAACCAACCATTTTTGAGCCCCCTCGATCATTCTAATTGATGATCTGGCCATTTATGTTTAAATCATAAATATGAACATATACTATGCGGATAATCCCCAGCGGAATAGACAACTATTCCAAGCCAAAATCATAATGTTATAGTTTTTTATAATGCTCAATAAATGGTGACAAAAATCTCGTCGAAATTTGATTCTAATAATTTGGTAGCTACCCGCGCCGTCCATTTGATTAGGGCCAGTGCTTCTTTTGCTGATTTGGCAGCACGTGCAGACGTTTCTGGAGTAAGCCTTGACCAGCTAGCTAGGGTTACCGTTTCACTGCTTATAATTAAACTTTTAGTTAAGCTTAATCTTTATGGATTAAACCATGGAGACAAATATGATTATAGAACTGCAACCAAAAAGTGAGATGTTCTGTCATATTCACAGAAATTAAGACGAAGGAGTAGGTGATTAGGTAATTTGATTCCATCACCCTACATTATATGAAAAAGAAATGATGATAAGGATTGAGGAGGCTAGCTGGGGCAAATGATAATTTAGTATATTCTAGTCGGAATATTGCAAATAATAATCCTAATTCCGATCATAACCAATTATGGCTTGGATCCCCTCTCTCATTTGCGTTTTTAAAAGATGACGACGAGGAAATGATCAACATAATTGTTCGTTCTTAACATATAAATGATGATTCTTTCAAGCGTCGACATTTAAATTATCTTTACCTCTAGGGTTTCAAAGAAACAAGACTAAAGACAAAGCAAAATCTAATGGAAAAACAAGAAGAAGAAAAAGTGTTTCAAGAGATTTATGATCCAATGTTTTAAATACAGGTCATGCTCTTCAGGGTCCGAAGATTTGAGTTACCCTCTTCAAGCTTTCGGTGTATTTTAGTTAGATTCTTGTTAAACTGGTTATCCTATAGATTTTTCGTTGTAATTTTCTTTTTCTTTAAAAAAAAAAAATGTTTCAAATAACGATCATTGAATTAAGCAAAACGTAGAATGCAAGCAACAAAGTGATTAGACTATCCAATGTGGAAGACATCATTATGGAAAATGCTCCAACACTCAAACATACAGTATTAAGGAAACTAGTAATATAATTAGCTGAGATTAACTTCCTCGTTGCTAGCGACGAACTACTAATTGACAAGATCAAGCCAAAAAAAATCTCCATAGATTTCACCTCAATCTATTTTGATCGAGTGACTAAAGAGCACAGGTGGTGGAGACTGTTCACGCAAAGGTCGACCAAACAAGAACAGAGACTGTGATTGTTCATGTACGTAGAATATAGCCTGGATTATTCTCATAGATTTCAGATTTCTGTATATACGTACAGAAAAGTCTATGAAATAGTCACCAGCCGACTTGTTTTGAAGATTAGTAGTTTTGTAATTGGTGTTATTTTTTTGGCTCTTTGTATTTTGTGATGTCTGTATCAACATTCATAGGAGAGAAAGAATTAACTGATTAAATTTCCAGACGCAGCAATAATGCGAATAAAGTAACACCGACTGTCACCGCCCTTCTTCCTCTTCTTCTACTTCTTCTGCTCGTTGTGATGCGTTGATGTTTTAAAATTCAAATGATGGGTCAGTGGGTGATACTGTTCTCAGTGGTCTGTGTATGATGGGAAATGCTCGGGCATGCTAGGAGGAAAAGGACACTCGGTGTGTACTATGTACTGCGTAAATCATTTTGCTTCTTCCCCATGTACATGATGAATATCAAGAATAATTCGACGACCGATAATTCGAGCCTTGAAGGCAAGTTTTTTCACCAAACTCGTGCCTATATTTGTTGTTGTTGATGTAAACTTGTGATGTGTTCGGGAATTTAACGCAAGTGATCACCTTATATAGAATTGAAGAATTTGTTAGGTGCTTGCAAAGGGGCAGTTTGCTCCTTTGATGCATTATTTTGCATTGATGCAGTTAAGACTTAAGACATAGCTATACATTAAAGTAAAAAAACACCTAAATCGTGTCAATGAGCATCGTCCGGTGACACTTATATTTGTCGACAAATCAAAGTCAATTAACACATCCGAGACGTGTATGTTGGTGATGATGGAGATGTATTAGTGCTATAAATCAATGAATAACTCTAAATTATTGTACCTGACATAAGATTAATTTGCTCCATTTTAACAATTCGAATGTAAATAAATATGCAGCTTTTATACAACAAATATCGAATCAGCGTATGTGTGACCGTATATAGTGTCATTTCTTAATATTTAGTAAATGATTATTCGCTTTTCATATTTGAGTAAAGTCATGCATGCATGGCTAATATTAGCCTCATAAAGTAAATCCTTGTCATAGACTAAGCTATAGGGAATTAGGGATCAATTAGTTGAAACTAAACAAAATCCTTGTCAGAGACTAAGCTAGAGTTCAATTTTAGTTGAAACTAAACATTATGGATTAGGTAGCAATTAGTCATTGATTATTGAGGATTTCACAGGGCTAGATTGATTATTTGGACAATCTAGCCTCACCAGCTCATCTTTCTCTTCTCTAAAACAATTGCTTGTGCATCAGATTAATTCGTATCTCTATAAGCTATTTAGCTATACGTGTTGAATTATGATAATCATACACTGGGATTCCTTGTGGGCTAGTTCATAGAAGGCCCGATTAATGCTTTGGACCAGGGTCTATTGGGAATTTGGGATTTTCTTTCAGTCTGACAATCACTATGTGGACTTTGGACGATAACTATCCAATGACGACTTTGCCGAAGTTAAAAGTCTGATGATGTTTAGTCCGAAGTAGTTACCTAGCATACGTTACGTGTCCAAATTTAAATTATTTATGATTTTATTGTTAAATTGGTAATCTCATTTATGCTAATATAATTAAAAGTAAAGGCGAGATGCTTCTACACGTGTGTTGGCGGATTTGATATACAATTCGCAAGGAGATTGTATCTTTCTGAGGTTGGCTGTAATCATGTGAAAATTTTTTTACGCACCAATGTGCAAGTGAACCGAACAACTAATATACAATATTTTGATCCGGTCATCAAGTCGCACTATCATGTATATATACCAATACTGTTAACAAAACTGAAAAAAAAAGAAGAAAAAAGTCCTAAGTATTTCCAACTCAGAAGGTGAGAACCCGAGATCGAAGAATAGACACTCTTATTATGAGTGCTTAATTTGATCGGATCAAAAATGAAAATGGAAGGAAAGAATTTAGGGTCGCTAATCTTCTTTCGATCTTTGCATACGACGATTTGATGACTTATACATTAATGATGTAAGTACACATTGGTGCGTAGAATCCGCTCCCGGTTCATGGGAGGTACGAGCAAGTCTTCATCTTTATTTTGTGTAGTCATCCTTATTGGATTAAATAGAATCCTTATTTTTTTCAGAAAAAAAATATACATTTATCATGTACTTTTTAATAACTCTTCGAATAACTTTCATTACGCTATCAAATATCGAAATAGATTTCAGTTCTTTCTACATTATTCGTTCGATAAATGCAAGGCCCTACTAGATTCCGCACAGACTCGTATGGTAACGACGTCGTGAAGAGTATTTCAGGGGAAACAAAAGTCTCATACCTCCTTTCTTCCTGTCCATCCAGATTCCAGAAAGGTCAAAAATATCAACCACCAGGTAAAACAAAATCCACGTTTCCCCCCGTCAAAAATAGCTGCCTTTCACTTTCATTCCTAGGCAGTGACGCAATTAACACCAATCTTTCCTTCCACCATCTAAACTACTCTAACCAAAACCGTCGTCGTTTTTAACCCCGCGCTCTGATTCTTCAGCCTCCTCCGATCTGAGAACCCAAGCCTGGACGGCGAGATCAAAGCTCATTAGCTCCATCTCAATCTCATCTCAGCCGTCCACATCTGTACTTCTCCGCCACAGCCGGCGAGCTCAGAGCTGGATGGAAGGTTCTAGAACGGCTCAATAAGCGTGAAGCAACACGGTTCCGACTCAGCTCGTCAAGACGGAGTTCGCAAAGCCACGTGGCGCGAAGAGGGGGAGCTTGATGAACCGGCGAGGAGTTCAGAGGTTCCGGCAGGCGCTGATCTCGACCGTGGGATCGGTCAAGATTAAGCTCGTGCTCGGATTCTGCATCGGTTTTACTCTCATCGCGCTTGCCGGCCGTGCGTCGGGGTTTATGGGGTGGACGAGTCACAGTGCCTCTCTGGAACGGTACTCCGGTTCGAGGTTAGTCAAGCTAGTCGAGTAGTTGCTTAACTTGATTAGCAGCCATTAAATTCAGAAAATTGTTAATTAGATTCTAATTTTGGTACTTGTTTGTGAATTTTGATTAGTGTTAATTGAATTTCTATATTTAGCAAATGAGCGCTTAATTGTTCATGACTTGAGCTCTGGAACTTTCTCTAAATTCTTACATTGGTCAAATGGTGGGAAATAAAAGTTTGAATCTTCTTTGTTTGGATCTGACACTTTGAAAATGTTCCATATTAGAAAACTGAAGGACTACGTAGGATGGTACATATATAGAAATAAAGCAAAAAATTCAATATATCAGATGTAGACTTCACCGAAAGTGAAGTGTACACTGCCGAGATGTTTATATAAGAATGTCGTATGATGCATAAATCATTACTGATTCCGGTTCTTATGAAATTCATTCTGTGATGTGCAATTTTACACAGCAAAGGATATGCTATTGTAATGAACACATGGAAGAGATACGATCTTTTGAAGCAGTCTATTTCTCACTATTCCAGATGTCCTCGGCTTGATTCGATACATATTGTGTGGAGTGAGCCGAGTCCTCCTTCAGATTCTCTGAAAAAGTTTCTTTACCACATTATAGAGTTGAACACTAGAGATGGGAGACAAGTTAAGTTAAAGTTCGACATCAATAAGGAAGATAGTTTGAACAACAGGTTTAAAGAAATTCCAGACTTGGAAACGGATGCTGTTTTTTCTATTGACGATGATGTCATATTCCCATGCTCTTCTGTTGAATTTGCTTTTGATGTTTGGCAAAGTGCATCAGATACTATGGTTGGCTTTGTGCCTCGTATGCACTGGGTTGATCCCACGGTATGCCTCAGTCTGTTATATATTTCCTTTTGCTGCAATTTTTATTTCTGAGATTTTCTACCCTCAGTAGAGACTGTTATGAACTATTGTGATTCCTGTTAAATGCTCCCTACTTGTAGAGACTAGGCAACCTTTATATAATGACCATTAGCAATCACTTAAGAAAGCCATTTCTTTTCAAATGGAAAACTTGGTCAACTGTCTGACCGATTTATGCTCTCTGTGCAGAATGGTCATATGGATCATTACATATATGGTGGATGGTGGTCGGTTTGGTGGACTGGTACATACAGTATGGTACTGTCTAAGGCAGCCTTCTTCCACAAAAAGTATCTAAAACTCTATACAAATGAAATGCCAGCATCAATCAAAGACTTTATAACCAAGAACAGGTTTCTCATTCACTGCTTAAGTTTTCCTATGGGTCATATATTTTCAGTTGTGCCTGCAAATGTATGTGTGTTTGTTTGTTGTACACAATTACTAAATCTTGGATTGAATTTCACCAGGAACTGTGAAGACATTGCGATGTCTTTTCTTGTAGCAAATGTGACTGGCGCTCCTCCTATATGGGTTAAAGGTAATTCTATATCCTAGTTTGATTCCTTGCATCTCCTTGTTTGCCTTTGTATTATATGCTGTGCATGAATTACAAATTTGGTCATTTACCTCTGTCCATGATTCATTTTTACAATTTGGATTGTTTAAAACTGATGGTGTTTGTCTGGTCATTGTGGAACATTTATAGCTTCTACTTGAGCCGACTGTCTTCTGGGTGTAACCATGTTACTTTTTACGTGTTTGGAAGTCATCTTGGTCTATACTTCATCTTTCAAATTTTAGATTGTGGCAGGAGCAAATGTCCAGTATTAGTTGACACCATAGGCCTGAATGACATTTTCATGTTTTGTTATATTTGAACTGCTACACTATTGAGGGAATATTTATGTTTCCTAGGGTTATCGCTTTTCAGACATGTCCCAGGTCCTCCATGATTAGGTGCTTAGGAAGTGGGTTTTATGTACAACTTTTTTTGTTTTCCTTGAAGGAAAATATGCATTTGTTTGCTGGAATTGGATGACAAGCTGATGCAGCAGAGCAATGTGTTACAATCTTAGTATCTATGATTTGATTCTAATTTTTATTATGTACTAATTATGTCTCGCTGTATGTTCTATTTTCATTCAGGTAAGATATTTGAGATTGGATCAACTGGAATCAGTAGCAGTGGAGGCCATATTGAAAAAAGAACCCACTGTGTTGATAGATTTGCTGCTGAGTTTGGGCGGATGCCATTGGTACCTACTTCTGTGAAAGCTGTTGACAGTCGCAATATCTGGTTTTGGTGATTTCATAATATCTGGTTTTGGTGATTTCATAGCTTTACATTGTGTTTGATCAAATCGCTGGGAGATTTTCCAGTCTTTGAGTTCTGGCATTCCTATAGGCTATAACTCTCTATGCTTGTTGGTTCCTGAGTTGTAATATTGCATCCCACAATGTTAGTGACAGTAGCTAATTTTGCACGTCCATATTAGGTCGATTTCTTGTATCATTACCGTGTAACACGAGGCAGTTAGATAGGATTTTTCCAAGTCTAACTTGCACCAGATTGTAGAACATATCTTGCTCAAGTACCCCTGGAGTAATTTTTGTGTCCAGATATTATAGTTAGAGATTCAAAATAGAATCACTTCCTACATGTCACTTTTTTTGTGTGTCTTAGAGGAACCTAAGTACTGTTCAAGGTCAATACATACACGCCTATAGACAATCGTAAAACATAAAATGTCTTTTATAGCTCAATTCATATTGTTTTTACATTTCACGTTCTGACAGTGAAGTCAACAATTTCATATTTTCATAAGCATAAGCTATAGCGATAATCTCTAATGCAATGCTAGCACAACTATTATGGAACAGCGGAGAAGCCAACACAAGCCAACTCATTACCATATGTATGTCAGCCTCTTGCAAAACCCTCAAAAAACCACCGATCTTTTAACGTCCCAGAAAATACAAACACACCAAGTTTGTTTAATATCTCCCAATATCTTTCATTGACAATTGATATCAACTAAGCATTTGATTACACATTTGTTTAAGTAATGCCTGTAGTCATTTGAAGTCATGAACGAACGAATGCTTGGATAAAAAATAATGCTGTAACTAAGATTTTGTTAATTAGATTCCAACAGAATACTGCTAGACAGGCCCTATAAACTACCAATGCATTTTGGCTCATGTGAAGACTGCAAACCTTGACATGTACATCCGATGATGAACCAAGGGAAATAGTTTGTGTTTTCGATATTGTGGTTGCGGTTTCTTCCAGATTATTGTGATTGTTACTTCATCCAGATATTATGATTGCGGTTTCTGAAGGCATGCAATGCAAATTTTGTGCTTGATCATGATCACACATTTTGATGCCGAGCATTGTGAGCAAGTTACTGGAGCGGGTCCTTCCCTCAGCAATCAAATAAGCAACATGATCAGCCATTTTACTTCTATTTGCATCCCTCTTACTCAAGTACTCAGATTGGACTTGGGAAGAAATGATCAGATTATGTGATCCATTTCCCCATTTCCTATTCTATTACAGAAACACAGTCAGGGAAGTTGTTATGTGCCCTCAAAATGTAAGTGGTTTTCCTTTGGAAGTCTTTGCTTGCACTTTTCAAGAAGCATCAAATGCACTAGCTATTAGTCATCTAGCTAATCATATTTTGTGTAAGCTTGTTTGTTAAAACCCTTATATAAGGTCTTTCTCCTAGAACTCATTTTCCTACCACCCCCCTATGATCAACAACCATATTAATAGCGGAAGGCGGTTATAGATGAAAACTACATATTCTCTACAGCTTTTAGAGCCATATTATTACGTTGCCATGAGATAAACCCAACTAAAACCTACTCTTAAAATTCTTGATTGTGCAGCGATGACCTTAGGGCATCTCCATCAATTGATTTAAATTCTAAACTTATATTCAAATTTTAGGCCACACAAACCTATAATATTCATATAGGTTTTACATCTTCAACCCATGGAAGCAAAACCCAAACATATTTAATCATATATAAAATGAAATCCAATTGTTTAATAATAAAATCTGACCCAGTGGCACGCACACACCTATTCACCCTCATAAATTATAGGTTTGGTCATATTTGATTAGTCAAAATAGGACACATTTTAGGTAAATCCTATTTTAGCTCAACTTGGGTAGTAGGGTTGGAGATGAGATTTTACAAATCCTAAACCTATTATAGGTTTTAGACCAAGGGTTGGAGATGCTCTTACTAGCAAGTTAGATCGACAGTCTAGTGTTTTTGCTATCCAACTCTTGCTCAGCTGCTCATACACGCGACCGATCGAGGAAGGTTAACATGAAGGGACTGCATAGTGTAGCAAGAAGAAGGGACCTTGCCTTGGTTTACTTCTTCAATACAAGTCCAGCAGATCAACTAGAGACCTCTGAACAAGTCTCTGATAAGCACAAACGACTTTTGTAGCATTACTCGCTTACATTCATCAATATTGCAACTTTATGGCTAGAATTGCACGGATGATAATCACATGTTCTTCATTATCCAATGAATTAGGAATCTAGGATAGGTGAAATGACAAAATAAAACCAAATGTTGGTGAAAAAGGGTAGTGGGGTACAAACTCCAGTGGAAAAACTCAATGTCAAGCTCATTTCATATTATGATCAAACTGGAGTACAAAATTGGATAAGATAATTCTGCAATGACTGAGGTTACAAAACTGGGTCATCTAATTTTGCAATCAATCTGATCTCAAATGAGGTCAGTCATTTTTATTTCCTTAGTGGAATTACGCTGGTATTGATAACTAATCTAATTAGTGCAGTGACTCATTAGTAGATTATGTAACAAAAATAAAGCATCGAGGAACATATACAGCCCTGTATCTTTATTTAACCAATTACGACACTTTATCATAGGATTCGAGAGGGTAGCAAGTGTCTGTGCCCCCGGTACGCCAAAGGAAACGGGCATACCTGGAGGCGTAATAGGGGCTCGAGGGCTCAGCTGATATTGCTTGCAGGTATCTCTCTTCCGCACCCCAAATGTCGTTCCTTACATACCATAAGAAGTCTGCATATAGGCTTAGAGCTTCGGCATCAGGTTTCTCAGCTTGAGCTGCTCGCCTAAAGCACTCCTCCGCCCTGCATACACCAACATAGATCATACAAATTACATCAGTCATTACTCGGGCATAAACTAGATAGTAACACCACATCGGTCACAATTTAAAAACCATATGTATGATAGATAATACAAAGTAAAATTTGTTGGGCACTTGAACTTCTTGGACCCATGTAAATCAGAGCAGCAAAATCCGTAAGGATCTCTCACCCAACCCCACCATAGTATACATATCATCAAAGAAGACAACATGCAGCAAATATAAACATCCAATCCTAAATTTCCTTTATTCCAGTGCAATGCAGGCCTTAAAAAATAACAAAATAGAACCAAATTTATGTATGTATCAGTTCCTTCTTGGTCCAACCTAACAAATTAAGGACTTGTATGCATAGACAATAACATATATGGTATGCATCTATTAGTTAAATTTCACCTTAATGGTGTGTTCCTCATAATCGAGTTTAGTTCAGACAAGCAAGCAACGACAGTTATCCATAAAAGCAACTAGTACGTTGAAACAAATAATATGGTAATTCACCTGTCATGATCATGAGCCACGAGGTAGAGAAATTGTGCATAGTTTGACAGTAGAAGTGTATTATTTGGCTCCTGAGCTAAGCTCATCTGGTACAAAATATCTGTTTTAAAGTAGCAGTCATAATCATCTGCTTCCAGATTCACAGATACAGGTGACACAAATTGTTGCACAGTCTCATGATCAAGATCCTCAGCCCTCAATTCTGCCTGCATGTTAGAAGCTTCTTCCAGGACTGATTTCCACAAATTCAGCTCCTCATTATTCAACGACGAAACATCAAATATCTTTTCAGTCGGAAACTTGAACAACTTAGGGCCAGCCCCATCTTTATTCTCATTTTCACTGGGGCTCAATTCGCCTTGCTCACAGGGGTCATCATCCCCATGGAACCAAAGGGGCGGTAGTTCTAGCGGTTCATACACAAACCGACCCAAAGTCCCGGCCACATCAGGCATAGGAGTAGTATCTGGAAGAACAGCATTCTTACCATTCATTGAATAAACCGTGAAATTTGCCAACAATATCATCACATACACAACGAGAGTTGGTGACTTTGAAAAGACCTGCTGAAACAACCATACAAATGAAGAGTTCATTTCTCTCTGCACCTTTGATATGATATCCTTAAAGTCTTCACAGTATAGACAACCCCCTATACTTAATGCATAGCTATGAAGCTCATGGATGATAAACACCATGGACGAGAAGGCCTTGTTCACAGAGCTAAAAGCAGTGTACTGCCCTACTTCTCTGGAACTCTCTCCCCATTGTTGATGCTTCTTCTTCAACAACCTAAGGGACATAGGAAACTCAAGGCTGTTTGCCTTTCGTGCAATGTCTGCTAGAACAAAATCACTTCTCTCTGGCCAGAATGATGGCTCAGGATTAATCCCAAGCAGAGATGGCTCTAAAGCATTAAGCTTGCACCTCGAAAATTGCATTGAAAAACCACTGTCTCTTCTCTTTTCTCTTTGCCTGAGCCTAGACATCGAAACTTTGGACATAACCCAAGATGCATCATCCTCTTCATATTCGTCATTATCGCTACAACTTTCCAACTTCCGAGACAATTCCTCAATCTGATCTGACATTTCATCATAGGAGAAATCCTCAAAACTAGCTCTACAAGTTTGCTTCAAGCTACAACCTTTTAACTTACTCGACCCTGAAAACACCAAACTATGAACTAATCCATGCCTCATACCTCCATTTCCACTAGGCTTAGCTAAAGAAATCGAAAACGATGACTTTGAACTACAAGAAGCACAAGAAACTGAACGAGAAGCTGGAATCTGTAACCTTTGCCAAGTCCCAGAAGCAACAATCCCCGAACCCATGATTGTTCAACACAGAGAACTCGAGAATTACCACAAATAAATACTACCCCAGATTCACAACAAGACTGAAAATTGAAGAAAAGATTGAAAGTGTGCAATAGAGAAAAAGTGGGTTACACTTCCATGAAGCCCGTGCCGAAACAAAAAGCCTTATAATGAGGAAGACGTCTTCGATTTGGAAACAAGATATGGATCCACCACCAAAAAGTCTCTAACTTGGCTCCAGAAGTCGTTTTCTCTTCTTGATAAACAAGTTAGGATCGCTTTTGCTTTTATTCAATCCAACCTGAATTGGATAAAAGGCAATGAAAACACCCTTTTAGTCAACAATTCACAATCTTCATGATTATCTACGGAAATGAGGAACTCTTTTCCACAAACCCACATCCTAAAACTGAAAATCAATAAAGGTGAAATTGGAGAGTACATACATACTTACATAATAGATGATTGCATGGCAAACCCAGATGATCTTCAGCTTGGCTGGAATGGCTTCCCACCACCATTTTTGTTCACAAATTCCTCTAACATGGAGGAGACTTCAGTTGCAGATAGGAGCTTGTTAATCTCTGTGTGAATTGAGAAAGTCTAATGAGGAAAAATAAATAAGAAACTTTTTAGAGCCTTCCTTTCTGCTAAGAAAGTTAAGAGCTTAATGGCCATAGAATGGTCGAAATTCTCGGAGTTCAGTGAATGAGAGCTAATGAGCTTTTTATTGCTCTTGTTAAATTTGAACCAGCTTATTTTGATGATTGCTTTTTAGGCAAATCCAGGGGAGAAATTACAGATCTTTATATTATATATTTGTTTGCAACATCAGTGACTATACAAATGTAGTTGAATTTGAGGATTAGCTTGGACTATGTCCGAGTCACATGCCTACAACTAAACAAGCGTCTTTTTCTCTTGAAACTAGCCGAAGCTCCTATTATGTGAGGTGGTTCTGAGTCACCTTCACACGTGCTCGATTGAAGAGATGACACTTGCCGCGATCTGAAGTTGTGACGTGTCAGCACGCAAATGGCTTATGTGTTCCGTTTTCGAGTTTCTTTAAATTTCTTTCAATATTTTTAACAAGTGGGTAGTGATCCTGCACTCTTCTACGATTCCCTATAGAAATACAACGGGTCAAAAAACTTTCACCAAATATTTTTCATTTTTATTACATGAAATGATTGCATATAAGAAACTTATCAACAAAAAGAAGGATCGGGAGAATATGTACCTGAAACTCCAAACCATGATGAATGTAGGCAGGAATTAGAACATTGTTCATGGTGGATGTAGAAGTTGATGTAACAAAATCCTGTCGAGTACTGGTATGATAAAGAGTGAAGTCATGAGATTAGGGGATAACTTTGTGTATTAGATTCAAATGTGTTTGCAGTTGTTCAAAAGAGCAGTGGCAGGCGACTACATGCTACCAAGGAATGTAGTTTCCGTTTTCGAGCTTTCATTCGTTGTATAAGAAAATGGAATGAGTATGAAGAGATGAGGGTACATTATCATTTTTTGTTTGCATCCAATAACCGTGATTGAGTTAGTTAAGGCATGCAACTATGAAACTATATACTATGGTTGATGTACTTTGGTGTAGATAAATTAAATTAGGTGGTTCGATGATATGCTCTCATAATATGCAGTAATGCAGATCCTCTGCACCTATGGGTTGCAACTTGCAAGAATGGACGTATGAGTAGCCGCTCGGAGTTTCCTGCTTCCCCTAGTGTTGAGGAGAAGTGATTATTTTCATTCAATTCAGGTTACTAGGCGTCTAGTTCCACTAATTTTTGTACAAATTATAGAAGATAGAGGGCAGAGCTCTGAGCTCATATTGAAGCTCGAAGCATTCAGAATCACTTTGTAGTTGCACAAGCACAACTGATGGGATGCTTCTCTGGTTATTAACACAACTCTGTATCAGTTATAACTTGTGCCTTGCAGGTAGTGAAACTCCTGTAACTCGTGAGACATTATCTGAAGAAATGTCCACTTCCCTGTTTCATTGAATTTTCTTTTGTCATCTATTAGAGAGTAGTTTGTCTTGTATTTGTAGTTTTGTACTATCGACTTTCAGCTCTGTTCAACATATTTCGGCTAATCTATGCACGAGTCTAAGTCGATCGAGCATTCAGATGTACCCAGGTGAGGGCTGATCGAGTCAAGTAGCAGAGGTACCAATCAGACGACTTCAGCACACTCTTGTTTCCTTCATTCACTAGGAGACTCCTTTTTGGAGAATGGAGAGGATGGGGAGTTTGCACAACTGGGAAATATCTTTGCAATTTTACGTCTCTAGATTCATTTAGAAGTTTCAAGACAATTTCATCTGCTTGAGGGATGCAAGTCATGCAACTGCTAAGCACTTTTTGTTTCCTCATCGGTTATCATTTTCGTCAAGTTCCTCATCCATTTTCTGGTACCATTACACAGATGAAATTATCAAATATTTTGACAACCTTTCCGGATCCAAGAAAGGGTTGAATTTTGCAGCAGAAAAACAGGGGACTTTTTACTTGCGCTAAAATTCATCATCATTCCACCCAAATCATATGCTATATATGTATTTATATATCTCCATATATACATTTATACATTCACATATACATAGTTGAGATTATCGGATTCTCCTCATATCAATCATGCATACTCTCAGTTATGCATATTGAGATGACCAAAGTGCCAAAACCAAAGCAGGCTAGGAATCTTTCCCCTTTATCACCACAAAGATGCTTCCACATCACTTGAAAAAGTAGAAGAGTCTTCAATAATTCATTTTGGATTTTTGGTCCGTCACACTCCCAAGCAAAATCAACATCATTCTAATCCAGCACAGAAACGTTAATAGCAAAAAAACCAACTACAGTTTGCAGACAGCAGACAATCTCCCACCACTACCTTTAACCCGAAAGGAACATGGTCTTTAGTCTTTGGTAGCATCATCCTCTCGATAGACACAATTGCAAGCAATGTTCTAAAAAAACTCCGCCCAGGGCCGTCTAGGCGCTAAGCGTCAGCTCACCGTTCTGATTTCCCACTAATCATTTAAATCTGGGTGGCAACATGAAAAACGGCCGCCTAGGCAAGTTGAGCGGCGCCTGGGCTAGCTAGGCGGCCCAATTAGTTTTTTTTTTTAAATAAAAAAAAATCAAAACACATCAAAGCCTAATTTGTTTATTTCAAATTGTTTTTTTTTATTTCTAAGAACATAGTAGTTGACCATTTTATTTATTTTTGAAGTATATTTGCTATTTTGGAACATTATAATGCATTATATAAATTTATTTTTATATTTTATTTGCTATTAAAAAGTAAAAAATATGGAAAATACAAAACCGCCTAGGCGTCCAATTAATCCTCTGGGCGTTAGGCACTAACTGTCCGCCCGATTAGCGTTTTTTAGAACATTGCTTGCAAGATAGCAAATGATCAAAAGTGAAAGTTCCGTGAGAAACATGTTTCACACTCAGACCACACATTAAACTGAGATGATTAATGCGATATAAAGTTGGGAAATCTTACCATTTACTCCATATTTCATATCCTTTCCACTTACATTTCGATCGGTCTTGAAGTAAGAACATGGCTGAAGCACTAGTTGGCTCTCTCCTAGAGCGTGCGGCTACTATCACCGTGGACAAGGTCCGAGGAGAGTTAAACTTGGTCACTGAAGTTGAGGAAGAAGTCAAAAGTCTCACCCGTAATCTCAAAGCAATTCAAACTGTCCTCAAGGATGCAGAGTCGAAACAAGCAGGGGAGGCATGCGAGAGACATTAGCTGCAAGAACTAAATGAAGTTTCCGACGAGATGGATAATATGTTGGATGAATGGAGCACTCATGTCCTAAAGCAACGTATGGAGGGGGAAATGTGAAGAAGGTATGTTGCCGCTCTTTTCCATCTTGCTCTAGTTTTGGCCAAGTTAGTAGATTGAGTATTTGTCGTGATTTTGTTGTGAGGATAAAAAAGCTAAATGAAAAATTAGCTTTGATTGACAAGGGAAAACAAAGATTTCAGTTTGAAAACCACACAACAAGAGGGGGTGAAATACCTCGACAAGAAACCACATGTTTTCCCAGTGGTTGGATATTTGGTCGAGAAAAGGAAAAGAACATTATACTAAGCAAGTTGCTAAATGAGGAGAGTAGTCAAGATTATGAGGTCCCTCTCATCATCCCTATTGTAGGAATGGGCGGAATGGGAAAAACAACTCTTTCCCAACTCGCATATAGTGACAAAAAAAGTGAAAACCCATTTTGATAAGAGAATATGGGTTTGTGTGACGGACACTTTTAATGAGGTCAAGATTGCTAGAAATGTTATCGAATGTCTAGACAAGTTTAACACCTCAAAAACTTCAAATAGCTCGCAAGTTTTGATGGAATGTATACATTCTTTGATTAGGAGAGAAAAGTTTCTCCTTGTCTTAGATGATGTCTGGAACCCGAAACATTCTCAGTGGGAAGAATTAATTAAACCTCTTCGTTATGGTGTCATGGGCAGTAGAATAATAGTGACTACTCGAAATGAGGAAGTTGCTACTCTGATCCATTTGAAGCAGTTGAGTGACGAATTTTGTCTGTCATTGTTTTATTACAATGCAGGCGCAGAGAAACGTAGTGAGTCTAGAATGTGTCTAGATGTTGGTGAAAAGATAGTAGAAAAGTGGTCATGGCATGCCTCTTGCTGCTAAGACATTAGGTAGCATGGTGCGTGAGAAGAAAACATTGAAAGAGTGGGAAAATGTTCTAAATAGCAAGTTGTGGGAGATAGAAGATATTGAACAACAAATTTTTCAACCACTATTACTGAGTTATAATGATTTGGCCCATGAAATCAGAATTTGTCTTTTGTACTGTACTATCTTCCCAAAAGATTATGTGTATGACAAGGTCGCAAAATTATTTGAATGGGAAAGAAAGTGAAGAAACAAAAAGTCCTGTTCTAAAGTATTTTGACATATGAGTAAAACACTAAAACGATCTTTCTTCCTTGAAGTTGAGGTGGATGAATCCGGGAAAACAAATTGCAAAATACATGATATTATACATGACTTTTTGTTGTATATGACGAAGAATTATTTTCTGATTGTGAATGATGGGCAACCTTTCTTCCAGAGAGTGAATGAAAAGGTTCGTCATTTGACTCTAACAAATTTCAAACCTTCCAGCATTTTGGATAATTTTCACAGGTGTGAAAATTTGCGCACCCTAGTAGTTTGGAATTATCCTGGTTTCGATCTTTGCATTAGCTAAAGGGAGATTGTGCATTTGAAATACGTTAGGACACTAACCTGGATTAGAACTGGGATTAAGGCAATTCCAATGGAGATAATTGGATGATCCATTTGAGGTATATTGATTTATCGGAGAACCGGTGGCTGGAGGAATTACCCGACAACGTGGGTGACTTACGCAATCTGCAAACCTTGCGTCTAGTTGAGTGCGTTAGGCTCAAGAAAGTAGAATTGGGAGGGCTAATTAACTTGAAGCTTCTCAGTGTCCGTGGCTGTGAGAATCTAAAGCTGAGGGGAATAGATGGACTAATGAGTCTGCAAACCCTAGATAAGTATTATGTCCAAGATGGTGATGAAGGAAACAAGTTGGAACATCTGAGAAACTTGAACCACCTTCAAGACGTCTTACTATTGAAACTGTACGAGGCAGAAAGGCTGATGCGGCGACAGAAGAAGAGGCTGCTGATGCAGAGAGAGAAGAAGAGGCAGCTGCGATCATGGTTAAGAAGGTGCACCTCGTTCGTTTGGTCTTAAATGTTGAGTTCGGTTTGGGATGGAATGATATGATGGCCCGCCCTACAACCACCTCCCCGTTTAGAATCTTTGAGGATTCATCGTTATAAAGGGAAGCCCTTGTGGACTGATTGGTGGTCGTCTTTACACACCTTGAGACTGCTTACACTTACACGGTATGATGTCAGTGATGATTTGCCTTGCTTAGCAAATCTGGCATCCCTTGAATCACTGAGCATTAAGGGCGTTTCTGTGAGAATGGTAGGAGTTGAGTTTTGAGGATTGCATGCTCATGATGAATTAGAAACTAGCTGGGAAGGTAGGAGGCAAACGTCGTTCCCGAAGTTGAAGCAACTCACCTTCGACGACATGCTTCTCTGGAAAGAGTGGGAAGGAGTCAAGGGAGGTTCTGAGAAGATGGCAATAATAATGCCATGCCTTTCCGAGTTGACAATTTCTTGGTGCCATAGGCTAAAAGCACTGCAGGAACTCCTGTGGAAGACGCCACATCCCAACCAACAAGGAATAGGTGAGCAGTACGTGGACCAAGATTTCTCACATCCCAACCATCAATGTCTAGATACAGCGCGCAAGAAGAACTCTGAAGATTGAAAAGGTAAATGTATGTTGCACCTTCAACAATATTTCATTACACTTACAACTATATATATAATAAGAACGATTATAGCAGGTTAAAACCTATATAATTTGAAAATATATAAGCCGTCCATCAACAAATTACTTATGTCACATAAGTTATGTGGAGATTAGATACACAGCTATATACTGTGGCAAATGATTATCTTTAATGTTTGTCTCCAATGCTCTGATAATTATTTTTGTTCTCGACCTAGCTATTAGTTAACTTTTAAGATCGAGGCTTATGTGCAGGAAATGATGATTCATGGTAAAAACATTGGGTTCGGCTGCTGTACACATTTGTATAGCTATGATATCATTACTACTAAGGTCTAAGGAAGAAAAATGACAATAGTCCGGAATAAATTAATTCATTTAATTACAACCATCCTTGCAAACCATTATGAGTAATACAAATATGTGATCATGAGTAATACATCAGGTAGAGGTAGTGTATGTGATCGTGAGCGTAAGGAGCATACCTTTGTCTTTCAGCTTTGTAATTCCTGTTATGAATAGAACTACGTAGAGCATCGATCAAATATTGATTCGCCATAAACAAGCTTTATATTGTTACTCAATGATCATATTGATTCTTTTACAGGGAGGAACCTCAAAACTCCAAGAGGCACCTTACCATGATGTACATGCAGTAATCTGCATTGCAGATTTGTCAGCGTAACTTAGATGGAGCTGTTGATTTCATTCAACCTTGGTAAAGAATTCTTCATAATTCCATCTGCAAGAGGAATGTGTCTTTGCTAAAGTTTCCCTATACATTTTTCATTATCGTTTGGTTCCTCGTATATTTTCTGGGACTGTTACACAAATGAAAACGTACAGTTCTGGAGTAGCAAGCAGAGATGATGAGAGAAGTTAAATCTCTCCGAAAGAAATGTAACACCTCTGTCATGCAATTTCTCTTAGTCGTGGTGAAGATTGCATTAGTGTTGGATACTGTTGTGGATTGTGGACAGATAGAGGCTATCATGTACATTTATCTCTCTACTTTAGGGGTGTGTGGTACTCTTTTTCCCTTCGCCTAGGATTTTGTCCCACTAGGTTTTAACTGGGCAAGGTTTTAACGAGGCCACTCATTAGCCACCATCTAATTGTAAATCCTTCATTCCTTCTAGTTCAAATGAAATCCATTTCAAAAACGAGAAAAACTGGCATTGTCTCCCAGCTCGCGTTCTCTATCTTTCCAGGTTATCTATTTTCAACTTACAAATGACTTTGTTTAACTTGTTTTCACTCCTTGGAAGCCCTGATGGTCAAGATATTTGGTCAAGAAACACCAAGTTACTATAAAGGCCTATAGTAAAAATGACTTGACAGGAATCAAACTTGGTTATAGAGATTTCGCACCTAGATTCTTACCAACCTCTGTGATTGTTTTATTGAAAAAAAATATTTAGGTTATAGTTCCTCTCTCTCCATTGCATAGAAGAACACGTAAAAGCAAAAATAGACAAAATCACAAAATATGGATCTCTGTCTTAATCCTGGCCCAAGTTTAAACCAACAATGCTAGGCCCAAGCATTTTTACCAACAAACCTTAGTCCTCCACTATATCCCTAGTTGAAAAAGCAAGACAGAAACTTCTAGGCTTGTACTCTTGTCAAAGAATTTGTAGTATTGCTTAGTCGCCATCAAAGAATCTACCATGTAATTTTCTTTCCTTTTAGGGTAAAACAACAGTAAAACCTTTAGATCAGAAAAAATCAGATATATTTCATAAGAATTGTAATATTTTACAAGCTTCCATCATACATCGACAAAAGTCTAAAAACCAAAACAGTAAAAAGAATTCCTTTTTCCTTTCCTTTTTTAGCCATATATAATCCTATATGTCCGGGTCAAACCCGATTCCACAACCAGCCCACTACCTCCTCCTCGTCCGTCTCTCCGCCACGTTCTCATGACTCAAACCGTCCCCAAGAAACGTCTTCGCCGCATCCAAGCTCGGAAAATACGTCGGCTCCAGATAAATCTGACTCAGCGCGTCGCCGTACTCGGGTCCCACCACGACCCTGTTCCCCTTCGCCTCCAAGCTCCCCATCAACACCACCAACACCTGCTTATACGAAAAGTAGAACCTCTTCACCGCCGACTCGATACTCTGCATCGCCTGAAGCAAATGGATCTTACCCGACCCGGTTTTCTCCGAGTAGAGCCTCATTGCCGCCTCCTGGATTCTCGGCCCGCCCATCGGGTCCACCTCGACTCCCAGCACCTTCGGAACCTTGTGCTTCAAGTCTTTACAAAGCTGTGTGATTTGAACCAGCCCTTTTGATCGGAAGCAAAACGACTCCGTATCGTCGACGGTTTTGATTTTGAGCTGATTCTTGAGGCGGAGGAAGTCCTCCGGGTCCATCAAGAGGTGGAGGTCCTCGATTTCTGCTAGAAGATTCCAGACGCGCTCGATAAGGTAACAGTCGCTCGCGGCTTTTTCGGCGGCGTTGCTCTCCACACGGCGGTTCACGCGCTTGAGAAGCTCGTGGCAGACGAACACCCACGACTCGAGGATCTGGTGCGTGGTGTACAACGCCTGGTTCTCGTGGTTGTCGATGTAGTTATCGTAGGGGCTTTTCTTTAAGGAATGAAGCTCCGACGGTTTGCAAACGGCGTCGTATTCGAGGTTCGGTTTTCCGGCGAGGTTTGGTTCTCCGAGGCCGAGAGTGTAGGGACAGCTCCGCATCTCGCACTCGATCGAGTAGAGAATCTTCTGCGCCACCGACTCCGACTTTTGCCACGCGGCGAGCCGCGGCAGCAGGCTGGACTCGCTGGTGCGGCTCACCACCGTGCTCTCGCCGGAGCCTCTCCACACTTCGGCAAAGCTCCCGTCGCGAGCCAACGCGCCGCCGGACGTCGTCAAATCCACGATCGGCGCCGCGCCGCGTGACTCGCTGTCCTCCTCGTCGTCCTCGATCAACAAAGCGATGAGCTGAACCTCACTAGTGATCAACGACTCAAGGCGGCGGCGCCACTCTCTCCGGTTAGCGTACGGCCGCGGGTCGGAGACGACGGTGGAGACGAAGCGGAAGGAGATCTCCAAGCCTTGGAGAGCGGGCTTGAGAACAGGCTCGGATTTCCAGGCGGGAAACTCGGTGGTGGACCATAGGCGGCGGAGCTCAGGGAGGCGGAGGTAGTGCTCGTAGGTGGAGCAGGCTTGGTCGGAGGCGGCGGCGATGTCGGACTGGAGAGGGGCGGCGCGGAAGGAGGTGGGGATGGAGAGGTGGTGGAGCTTGTTGGAGAGCCTGGGTGATTTGCTGGGTATATCTGAGGAGACCATCTTTGCTTTCCAATCCAAATCAACCATAATTATCAGAGAAAGAAAAACTGTTTTGAAATCTGAAGGGATTGATTTTAGTGTGATTAGGTTAAATTGAGAAGGAATGGATGAGGGCGGGGTATTTATAGGGCAACGCAAAATCCTAACTCCTAAAGGCGTGTGGAATGGGCAGCGTTATTTTGGATAGTCGCGGTTTCCGTTTAAAAAAAGGAAAACAATTAAAAATATTAGTATTTTAGATAGGGGGGGAATGAAGCTTATCCATATGACCAAACGACTGACTGACCTATACGGTGTAAACGTTAGCTTTGTTTGAATGTTTTGGGAGGAATATACGACGAACCGTTTTTTTAAAGGGAAAAGATGGACGAGGACCTTGGTCATTGTTTGGGTTTGGTTCGATGAAACCACCTACCATACACCGTCTTGCCTTGCTTTGGACTGGTTTAGTTGTCGTCAACTATAATCTTTGAGCTACCAAAATCCTCTTCGTAATCTTATCCATAATTTTGAATCCAAATTTTAGGTTGGCTGTGAAGTAGACATATTTTAGTTCATTTAAAAATTAAAATAGTGTGATACATGGTATATAAGGTGAAATCGATAGAACATTTCCTAATACTGGTTGGAGTGCGGTGCACTTCCTTTCCAGTTTGAGGAAGGTTTAATGAGACTAATAGGCATTTCGTGTTAAGTCTTTTCGTGTCGATAATAAAACGTTACTACTTTGAGGATATGTTCAAATGAAGTGTTCATTGGAGTTTTTTTTTAAATTTCTAATTTTTTTATGTTTGAAACACAAAAACAAAAAAGAATTTTGAAATTAAATAATAAATATCTACAGTACAAGACAAATTACCGACATTTCAATTTGTTTAAATAAGGGGATCAAAGTCATCAAACCCCTGAAAAATCTGGTCGTATCCCTCATACCAAGGGTATGTTATTACATTGTGATTTGATATATGGATTCTTATCTACAAGGATAAAAAGGTTGAAAATATAAAAAGGTTGAAAAAAATTTGGAAACAAAATATCTTTCTTCGTCCGATTAAAACCAAGTAAATTTAATTTGAGGTTAGATAAGGATGAAAGATTTTTACGAAAGATTAACTACAATAAAGCTGGAGACGCATAGGTTCCCAATATAGAGGAGAAACAATTTTATAATAGGCTTTGTGATCGATTTTGCCGACTATTGTTGATAAGAGTATACATATGTTCTGTCGACAAATATTATTTACAGCAATTTTATACTGTATATATCTTGAGCACGTCAATAGCTGTAACTGAAATTTTCTGGTCAGCTTCCAGATTTTAGCTGAACCTTCGATTCCTTCGTTCGTGGGATGCTTCCTGGTTTTTCTGCACGTTTTTGTCCATTCCGAAATTGGGGTTTGGTTCTTCCTCTCTTTTTTTTCTCCGGAGAAAAAAAGTGTATGGTCTATTATATAACTCCTGGTCAAAATTTAAGAATGTGACATGAGTAGTATGTGTTTTTAATTAGGCACCAAGCAATATGTTGCTACTCAAATTGAATTGAAAATCTGAGATGATGGCCTTTCAGTTAGGTTTGAAGGTGCATGTAAACCAGCTTTCTAGGGTTATCCACAAAACCCTAAAATGGGGGTGCTGGCACCTGGGAATTTGTTCAAGACAAAACTGCCAATTGGGTGTGTTTTTACACAAGTGGAGGAGCAATTTGGATTAGGCTTCAACAGTTTGTTAATGTTTTAGTTTTACATTCTTATCGTCTATTCGATTCTATATAGCTATAGTGTCATTTGGCTGTAAAATGATTTTATACATACATCAAGTTGATTAGGGCTTTGATTTTTGTTTTAGAATTACTTGGTTGCAGAGTCCAAAAACGTAGGTTCTTTCTCCTAGTCTATATATAGTGAGACTATTCTTACTAGAATTTTAAATTCATAATTAAGCAGTAGTTATGTTTTCCATTGCCTGTATGAAATGTCAATCATAGCGTTCTATAGTCTTGTTCAGTCCACTATTTCTTCATTGATGTACAATTATGCAGTGTCTATTCTCAATTGTTGATATTATAAAGGTCAAAACACGTAGTTGACAAAAAATATCAATACGAGTCATACACAATTTAATTATGAAACATTTACATAGTCATCGTAAGTTGCCAAAATATACAACAACAAATGACGGTCATCATAATACAATAAATGGTTATTGTCAACGCCATAAATCATTTGCTCGCACCAATTGTAACAAAATCCGTCCACTAATTTAATATAAGAAGTTACAATGGCGGCCGGAATGCGCTAAACCAAAAAGTGTAAAACTTAATGGAAAGAGTATAGACTAAAGAAGTAAATAATGAAAAAAGATGCACAATGGGTGGACTATAAGATCAAAATATCCAAAAAACCCTAGTGGGAAAAATTCAATTCAAACAATGAGGGCACAGCTAGCCATTTCTTTCCGTTAGGTTTTGGATAACCCTCCTACTTAGTCCTTGTCTCATTCCCACCACCACCACCACCACCCACCTTTTTTCAAACGTTGGCTCCTCACGGTTCGAACTTCGAACCTTCACCTCACTTTGGCTCCATTGGACTCCTTCTTCTTCCTTCCAATCCCTTCCCGCGTTTACCGCTTCAAATCTCCCACCGATTTTTCTCCGGCCACGCGTGTCGACCCCTCATTGGTCAGCGGGCCCGATCTTTGTTAGTGGCCTCCAACTCGGCGACTCTTTTCTGTCCAACTAATCGCGGAGGGGTCGCCATGTGATAGCCGACACGTGGCGTGGCGGTCACGTGCGCCACCCACTCTGATCCACTTCACATGTCGGAAAAGCACACGTGGGTGGAACACTGTTCACCGGCGGTGCCTACCGAGCCCATTCTGATGCCGCCGCGTGGGGTTAGGGTTAGCTAGGGTTTTTATGTACGGTTGGGAAGATGGTGATCGATTAGCTGGTTAGTTGGCTTAGACGTAAATTAATACTCGTGGTACGGTGTGTTTGGTTATATGGATTTGGATGCCGACGCATCAAAGATTCAAGGCAAAGCACAAACACAGTGAGAATGCCAGATGTTTGGTAGTGCTCCTAGTTTTCATTAGATTTTGATTTTGGGCATCTACGATCTAGCAGTATGGTTCATTTGCACTCAACATTTCATTCTCTTGGTCGATGGATGACTCATAGTACTTTTTGTTATGCATTGCCTCTCCCCCAGGCAATCTATATATTGCTTGATGATATAATTATTTTAGTGGTCGATCAAGCGATTCGATATCAGATGAAGCGTGTGTAGTTTAATGAAAATAATTTATATTGAAATTAATTTTAACAAAATGACTCATGTCGTTGTTGACTGAATATAAATCTCGTAATCTTAATGCATTTGACCTATCCCATGGTTTTAATCTAATTTGACCTATCCCAAATTTTAATCCTCACGCATTTACTTACCACTTCGGTAACCCAAGGGTTTTGAAGCTCCAATTGATTAATATTGTCCCTTTGACACTTCTTTCTCATGGAATATGGATAACGCAGCTGCCATTAGCTGCTAGAAAACATGTTCCAGCTTACAAGAACATGTCAATGGATATCCTCCAAATGGGAGAAAATAATTTTCAATTAGCAGAGAGGGATTTTCTACTGGCTTTCAACAACTATATTTTTGTTTTCTTAAATGTTTTATTCTTGAAAATGTATGAGCAAAGATGACTGGGGACAAAGAACGTGTGCTGCATTATTTGACTTTCAGAAGGGAAGTCAATTGTGGGCTTGGAGTGGTTTCCTAGCATGGAAGCATGTTTTGAGGCAGAGATCGGGGCTTCGATTATTAAATCCTTCCCTTCCGCAATTCTATCCAGTTGCTTTCGAATTCTATCTCTTGCTGATAGGAAGGAATCGGAATCTCAATCTGCTTCGATGTATTTTTAGAGCTTCTGTTTCAGAAGCATCTACCTTAGCAATAATAGTTAATTTATATTCCAGCTTCTTGACCCAGAACCAAAAATGTAATGAAAATGATGTCTGAGGATGAGAAACTTTGTACAGATGGCGCGCGATTCTTTCGTGTGCTTGATATCGTAGTCAGCTGGAGATTAGTATATTAGAAAATTCAGAGATGGAGATTAAGCTAAATTAGGTCGACGAATTTTCTATCAGTTGCTTTGCCCAGGTCCACGATTTGTGACTTGATCGCTATACCAGCACCAGTAAACTACTGTTAGAGATCAGGTTAAAGTAATAAATTGACTGCCATTCGTTAAGTGAAATGAACTTGTGCTATATATTATTGAAGCTAGATCTGGTTTGATCTATCTGAAAGTGAGAGAGATTAGGGGATCGGAGATAGAGGAAGAGGAAATCACCATATGAATACAGACATTCTTTTTGCATCAAATGTATGAAACATTCACGCAACGAATGTCATGCTGGGAAGCACAAGTATTTGTTCTCGTTTGGATAACTCTATCGTTTCAATCCACAATTCTTCGTTATGATTATCTTTTCTCGTGACGGCATCATACAATTTAACTTCATAATTCAGATTAATTAACCTAATAATAACAAGATTAAATCTTAAACTCGAACCATTATAGTCTTACAAAATAGATTAATGAGATATCATCATAGATTGTCGAGTTGGTAAGAGCCTTGGTGTGTAACCCTCATTCCCAAATTCGAATCCCCCGAGATTAAATCTCAATCTATTCTTGGTGGCCAGCACGGATTAGTCTTTGGACTCATAAAGTTTTTAAAGGGTACCGTCGTTAATACTCTAAAAAAAAGAAAAAGAAGCAAGATTCATGATTCATGAAACTGATGAAAGACATTGCCATGGTTTTGAACCACTTATAATAAAAGAGAAAGAGATCATTCTCGAAATTTATAACTTCCAAAATTCTACTCCTTCTCTTACCTTCATTATAATGGTTAATTTCCCCATCAATCATCTCCTTTTGTGCAGTAGTACACGAAGCAACCCCTAAATAATATCCCAGAAAAAAGGAGAAAGAAAAACAATACGTACTACACATAATTATAGACTCCGTGTAGAACTCAAACTCGATCCTCTCTTGCACATCATAAATCCTTTCCACAAGTGTCTATTTCCAACACTTTAACATCATAATCAATTAGTTCATATCTAATTTATCTAATTAACAAAGAAGAATTAATAGAATAGAGATAAACAACGTTGGCCGGTTTAGTTAAGATTTCTTGTCTATATCTAGCTCAGTTCGACGTCGCCCATTCTTGCGTCATGACCCATGA
Organism: Fragaria vesca subsp. vesca; assembly: GCF_000184155.1. Classification (NCBI taxonomy): domain Eukaryota; kingdom Viridiplantae; phylum Streptophyta; class Magnoliopsida; order Rosales; family Rosaceae; genus Fragaria; species Fragaria vesca. The sequence goes on from NC_020497.1 coordinate 18,020,492, forward strand.
GAGACTTGTAATAAACCTCATAAAATAACCAACTATTTATGCTTAATTAAGATTCAGAAATCATGGCATGCCCATTAGTTGTTGTGTGAGATAACTTCCTAAGTTTATATATCTAAAAACCCCACGAGTCCACCACCCCTAATTAACTAATGGTATGTTGTGGCTGCATGATTTGAATGGCTCTCTCTGGTTTAAATAAAGAGAAAAATGAAGCAAGATAAAGACCAGAACACCATGGATGTTGATGATGTCGAAGTCTCTAACAGCTCGATGATGCATGTTTTAGTGGGAATGCTAGACATTACGTGCTGGGAGGGTTTTAGAGTTGCCATGGTTTTGCCTAGCTTTTGAGAGTCAAATGGAGATTAGAATAGGGTATTTGGCCGGAGGAAGAGGGAACCAATGGGGACCAAAATAAGGGAAATGCTGAGGCACAAGCCCGACCATTTTTATTGACACGGTTGTTAGTTTAGAGGATTTGGAGCTGACATGCATCTTGCGTTTTTGCAATATAAGTTGTAGAATTAATGCAAACTCTTCTCGTTTGCAATTGCAACTCTCTATTGCAGAGTTCAAATTAACGATAGCTAGCTTTCTCTAGTTACATCCGTATCTCAACTACCAAAAGGAGAAAACGGGCCCGAGCCAAATCAAACCCAAGTCCTTGACATGCACGTACTATTGAAATTTATGTGAAAACAAAAATGCTGCTACTGATGCTTTTCCTTTAGATGGGTGCATCACTGCATCATGTGTGGAGATCGCGGTGGAGACCGTGGAGTAAAGTCAGTAAACCGAGAACCCTTGTAGCTTGGAATGTTCCGTCAGTCGTGACCCGAAAAGAAGCAAAGGAAGCTCGGGAAAAGATAACAGTGGGATCGTTCGAGAAATGGGATGGCATCAAGCCATCAAAATCTGTAATTGCAATCGCAAGATGAGACGAGAGGAGGCAACGAGATTTGATAAATGATGCATGCATCACAAATTAGTTGTTTCTACTCGGTACTCAGGAGCTACAAAGTGCGTCCGAAGTGTCCAACCTGGTTGCTTTGAGCAGCCTATTATAATGTTACCAAGTTGTGAGAGCCCAGCCCAATAATCCAAATGGGTTCTTGAACTCATGAATGAAGCTCTTCACTTGGCATGGAATTACTTGCGGCAAAAGGCATCAAAGCCTCTTCTCTCTTAGGTACATCAACCTTCAAAGCAGCAGCTACATCGCAACAGTCCCAGTTCCACACTAAGTCCCGACTTCGACATCTGTGTCAGTAAGAGCATGTTTGGACTTTGGAGTCCAGTTAACTTGACCTACTGCTCTCAGTTAACTATCAAAACCATCAAGCTAGAGCTTGGGTAATTGTTGAAGCTAATGAGATATAATCTGTCCACCAACAATCTGACAGAAGATCACCAAGAAACATGAAGAATTGGTGATCCATTTACAACTTTCTGGTATTTACTAGGACTTCTTTGTAATGTAGGCCTGTGTTGTATTATAGAACTCAGTTTGATTTATACATCCCCCGCCTTTCCTCATATATAATCTGTAACTAATATGGCAAAAAAAGATAACATATGTTCAAAACTGCTGCATAGATTTAGGTAGTTCACAGTTTCACACAGAAAAACATACTGAATTGGTTTCTTAATTTCTCTGATGCAATTGAAAAGAAAAATTCCCTCCATTGATGTGGGGCCCTGAGCCGCACCTGTCCTGTCCAGCTGTCCTGATCCAAAACAAAGTCATAGTTTGATCTTTAAATCTTTAATGAACAAAGTCAGCTACAGCTAATCCATTTCTATTTATCAATATACTGTTACATATAAGCTGCTCCATTGAACACAGTTGTAGAAGCAGCAAATCTGAACTACTGTAACAACAACAAACGTGATCTTTAATGTAGCTGAATTACTTGACTTATTATATTTAGTTTTCATACATAGATTTAGGTATTTTGCATTGTTATTTGGAGAAGAAGATCTACAATTATATATAGATCTCTATAATTGACATATACAATCTTCATAGACATTACAGACCAGCTAGTCTGCAATCTGTTTTACAGTTCTTCCAAAATCATAGACTAATCCAAAGCCATCAATGTCATCTGTATTATGACTTTTGTCTAATAATGTCGAATAATGCAAATCATCACTGCTGGTACCTTTCTCTACAAGAAAAGTGGTACCAGTAACGAAAGCGAAGCTGCTTTCAAGTCTCTTCGATCCGCTACCAGAATTTGACAATTCGATGTATACATAATAGGCCTTTTAGAGCTCTGCGCGCGTCAACAACATGATAATAATTGATGAGCCACAGCCGAAAACTGCTACAATGTTAAATACCACATTTTGGAAGTTCAACTATGCACCACCTAGCTTCCTGCTGCTTAAACCATAGCTAGCAAGCTGAATGGAGTTTCATATACTCAACTTCTGTGAATTTTGGTCTAGCTACCTTCATGTCATGACCACCCTTTTCCTTCTCACCAATCTTTTCCAATCGACCGTCATTGCAAACGCCTCGAGCAATGAAACTGATCGATTCGCGCTGCTCAACCTCAAGGAATCCATAGTCAGTGACCCACAAGGGTTGTTGAACTCATGGAACGAATCCATTCACTTCTGCAAATGGCAAGGAATTAATTGCAGCAGACGACATCAAAGAGTAACAGCCTTGAACCTACCAGCTGCTGAGTTGCATGGAACTATATCGCCATACATTGGCAACCTCTCCTTCCTCAGGTTCATCAACCTTGGAAGTAACAACTTCTCTGGCAAGATTCCGCAACAAGTTGATCATTTGTTCCGACTGCAATATCTAAATCTCAGTGCCAACATGTTGGAGGGGGGAATTCCATTAAACCTGACCTTTTGTCCGGAACTGAGAGTACTAAGTATTGGACAAAACCGCCTTACCGGCAAGATTCCTTCAGAGATTGTCTCGTTGACGAAGCTTGTGCATTTTAACGTTGACAGAAACAATTTGACAGGAGGCATCCCACCTTTCTTGGGAAATCTTTCATCAATCGGAAGACTTTCATTGGGAGGGAACCCATTAGGGGGCACAGTTCCTGAGGAAATAGGACGACTGAGAAACCTCTGGTTTTTTAGTATTAATTCCGGTAATCTCACTGGTATGATCCCTCCCTCCCTTTTTAACATGTCATCTCTGGAAGTCATTTCATATACGTTTAATGAGTTTAAGGGCAGTATTCCGCCTGATATAGGCCTAAACATGCCTAATCTCCAAGAAGTGTACCTCGCCGGAAATGATTTCTCTGGAGAAATCCCAGCTTCATTTTCCAATGCTTCTCAACTTAAAAAGTTTGATATCTGGGACAATATGTTTGTAGGGGATGTTCCCACAAGTTTTGGAAATCTTCCTAATCTCCATTGGCTCAACCTCGGTTTCAATCATCTAGGAAGTAATTCATATAATGATTTGGACTTCATAACATCCCTGACCAATTGCAGCAGTCTGAAGATGCTTTCTTTGAGTGTCAACAAATTTGGAGGTGTTTTACCCAACTCCATAGCCAATTTCTCAACCAATCTTTCTCAACTTTACCTTGAGAGCAATCAAATAGGGGGAACAATTCCTGAGACATTAGGGAATCTCAACAATTTAATAGCCTTTGCCCTGGATGTTAATCTGTTCACAGGTATCATTCCAGCTTCTTTTGGGAAGTTACAAAAGCTGCAATTATTATCTTTATCTGCAAATAGATTATCAGGACGAATCCCTTCTTCCCTAGGAAACCTCACCCAACTGTTTGAATTCAACGTATCACAAAATGAGTTAGAAGGAAGCATTCCTCCAAATATTGGTAACTGCCAACTTCTGCAGGAGATGGATTTATCAGACAATAAGCTTAGTGGAGATATACCATCACAGGTCATTGGTCTGTCCACACTTAACTATCTCAACTGGTCACATAACTCACTAACCGGCAGTCTGCCTGTGGAAGTGGGTAAGCTGAAAAGTGCCAGTACACTAGACCTCTCTTATAATAATTTGACTGGAGGAATTCCGGAAAACATTAGAAGCTGTCTGAGCCTTGAATTTCTCCACTTACAAGGGAATCTTTTACAAGGTATGATACCTTCTTCTTTGGCTTCCTTGAAGGGTCTTCAGATCCTAGATCTTTCGGGAAACAAATTGTCAAGCCAAATTCCAAAGGATATGCAGAGACTTCAATTTATGATATATTTGAATCTTTCATTCAATAATCTGGAGGGTGTGGTACCCCAAGAGGGAGTGTTTCAAAACATCAGTGCAATATCATTGGATGGAAATACAAAACTCTGTGGTGGTGTTCCGGAACTGCAACTACCACCATGCACCATCAAAGTATCAAAGCAAAGAAAGTTGCAAGGTTTCAAACTGAAGCTCACTATTTCTATTGTCGCTGGATGCTCCGTTTTGTTTGCTCTCATGTTAGCTGTTTACTGGAGGAGGAAAACTCAGAAGACGAAACCAGTATCTGAAGTGGCATCAAACAACTCTTTTTCAAAGGTTTCATACCAGACACTTCATCAAGCTACTGGCGGATTCTCTTCGAGCAATCAAATTGGATCAGGCGGGTTTAGCTCTGTCTACAAAGGGATTATTGATGAGCTAGAAAACAATGCAGTTGCCATAAAGGTCCTGAACCTTCAACAGAAAGGTGCTTCCAAGAGCTTTGTGGCAGAATGCAATGCACTAAGAAGTATCAGACACAGGAATCTTGTGAAGATTTTAACATGTTGCTCCAGCACAGATTACAATGGTAATGACTTCAAAGCTCTAGTTTTTGAGTATATGTCAAATGGAAGTTTAGAGGAGTGGATGCATAGAGAAAATCAATCAAGGAGTTTGAACCTTCTTCAAAATCTGAATATTGCTTTTGATGTGGCTTCTGCTGTGTGTTATCTTCATGACCATTGTGAACCACAAATTATCCACCGTGACTTGAAGCCAAGCAACGTTCTTCTGGACGATGAGATAGTTGCTCGTGTTAGTGATTTTGGGTTGGCAAGACTAATCCCAACGACCGCAGACTCCTCTGAAAATCAAAGTAGCACAGTTGGGATAAAGGGAACAATTGGCTATGCAGCTCCAGGTAACAATCTTCCCCCTTATATAATTCCTAGCTATAGTACTTAGGTTCAAGCATATACACATAGAACTGATACAAGTGATTGTTTTATGAAATGAAGAGTATGCAGTTGGTGTTGAGCCATCAGCACAAGGGGATGTATATAGTTACGGGATACTTGTGCTGCAATTGTTCACGGGAAGAAGACCCACTGATGAAATGTTTGTAGACGGTTTCAATATCCATACTTTTGTTAAGACGGGCATACAAGGAAGGCTTATGGAAATTGTAGATCCTACTCTTATTACCACTTTAGAAGAAGAGACTGCAATCTCAACAACAAACAATGATATCGAAACTGATGGAGGCAACATTGACAATCAGAATTTAAACAGGATGGACAGTTACGTGGGGAAGTGCATACTTCCAACCCTTAAGATTGGACTTGCATGCTCGGAAGAATCACCAAGGAATAGGATTTCTATGGAGGAGGTCCTCAAGGAGCTACACCATGTGAAAATTGCTTACACTGCCATTGGTGCTGACATCCGTCGAGAGAGGCCAACAAGAAGCTAAAAGTGGTACTTTTTTTCTTTTTTTTTTTTTTTTTTTTTTTTTTTTCGTTTTTCTAATTCCTTCCTTATGACTTTATAATCCTTATACTTTGTGCAAATAACTTGCAGTGTGGCATGGAAAGCAAGTTGTCAATATTCCAAGTTGTACTACTGAGGCAGGATAATAGCCTGGAACTCTGGAAGTGTGGATGAAATAAGTTGTACTTGCTATAAATTTGAGTGCTAAGTTTCCAATTGTTTGTTGTGTAGATTTCCTTGAGTTCCAGGACAGAGTAGCACTGTTGTCTGATTACGTGTAGTCAGTGATGATTGTAATCCAATTGTGTTTGTGCAAGGCAAACCGGTCCACCTTTGAGCTATTGTTGTCTTGTGTAAAAAGGGAAACCAACGAGTCCCAAGAGTTGGAGGAAACTCGTCAGTCATCACATCCAATTGAACCAAGTTCAATTTTAGATCTCTCAACTCTATCGATCACTAATCGCTATTACATTAATGACCTTATCAACAATTACCTGAGCCGACATTGGAGACATCAGAAGCGATCGACTTAATCAATATGCCATAACAGATGTGAGGCCCTGAGCCGCAGCTGCCCTGCCTTGATAGACTGATCTAAAAGAAAGCCATAGCATGAATTAAAAAGGGATTAAAAGTCAGCTAGTCCATTTCAAATCAATATATGCTGTCATATATGTAAGCTACTCTCTATATTCAACACACAATATATTTAATGGAGCTGTATTACTTGACCTATTCGATCTAGTTTTCAACTAATTAGTCTCTCTCTGCTCCCAGAGTCAACAACACATTGGTAATGACTGATGAGTCATAGCCGAAGACGCTGCTATATGTATACGAGATTTAAAGATCAACTTGATTTTGCTTGCCTGATTTTCCCATCACCGAGCGATTGGCTTCCTGCTGCTTATATCACAAACTGAATGGAGAACTTTAGATACCTGCATGTCCTCGCCCTTCTCCTTTTCACCAATCTTCTCCGACCTACCACTGTCGTAAGTTCATTTGGAAATGAAACCGATCACTTGGCTTTGCTCAAATTCAAAGAATCCATAGTCGCCGATCCACAGGGGTTCTTGAACTCATGGAATGACTCCGTTCACTTTTGCAAATGGCAAGGAGTTACTTGTGGCATAAGGCATCAGAGAGTAACAGCCTTGAACCTTCCACACTCTAATTTGCATGGCACCATATCACCATACATTGGCAACCTCTCCTTTCTCAGGACCTTTTACATTCCGAACAACAGCCTCTCTGGCAAGATTCCGCAACAAGTTGATCGCTTGTTCCGACTGCGACATCTCAATCTAAGTCTCAACATTTTGGAGGGGGGAATTCCAGACAACCTGAGCTTTTGCCGGGAATTAATCATCATAAGCTTTGGATCAAACCGCCTTACCGGCAAAATTCCTTCAGAGATAGGCTCGTTGATGAAGCTTGTGCATCTCAATCTAGAGAAAAACAATCTGACAGGAGGCATCCCACCTTCCTTGGGGAATCTTTCATCACTCGCTGTACTTACCTTGCCATGGAACAATTTGGTGGGCACAGTTCCAGAGGTGCTAGGTCGATTGAGAAGCTTATCAAGTTTTGCAATTGGTGTCAATGATCTCTCTGGTATGTTCCCTCCCTCCCTTTTCAACATATCATCTATGAAGGACCTTTCAATTACTGGCAATAAACTTAAGGGTAGTATTCCGCCTGGTATAGGCCAAAACATGCCTAATCTCCAAAAAATGTTGCTCGGCATGAATGAATTCTCAACGCAAATCCCAGCTTCATTTTCCAATGCTTCTCAGCTTCAAGAGCTTGATGTTTGGGGAAATCATTTTGTAGGGCAAGTTCCCTTAAGTTTTGGGAATCTTCCTAATCTCCGGTGGCTTAACTTCGGGTATAATAATCTAGGAAGCAATTCATCAAATGATTTGATATTTATGACACCTTTGACAAATTGCAGCAATCTGGAAATGCTTTGTCTGAGTGATAACAACTTTGGAGGTGTTTTACCCAACTCTGTATCCAATTTCTCAACCCAACTGACTGAACTCTATCTTGGGGGCAGTCAAATAGCGGGAACGATTCCTGAGACATTAGGAAATCTCAAATCTTTAATAGTTTTGGGATTGGATGATAACTTGCTCACTGGAACCATTCCAACTTCTTTTGGGAAGTTACAAAACCTGCAATTATTATATATAAATTCCAATAGACTATCAGGACGGATCCCATCTTCTCTAGGAAATCTCACCCGATTGTCTCAACTTTATTTACCAGAAAATGAATTAGAAGGAAGAATTCCTCCAAATATTGGTAATTGCAAACAGCTGCATGAGATGGATATATCAAACAATAAGCTTAGTGGAGAAATACCACCACAGATTATGGGTCTCTCCTCCTTGTCTATGTTGCTCAACTTATCGCAAAACTTGCTAACTGGGAATCTGTCTGTGGAAGTGGGTAAGCTGAATAATATCAGGACACTAGACATCTCTGGAAACAATCTAACGGGAGAAATTGCAGAAACCATTGGGAAATGTGAGAGCCTTGAATTTCTTTACCTACAAGGGAACCACTTTCAAGGTACAATACCATCTTCTTTGGCTTCTCTGAGAGGTCTTCAGTATCTAGATCTTTCACAAAACAACTTGTCAGGACATATTCCAAAAGACCTACAGGGACTTCCATTCTTGATCTATTTGAACCTTTCGTCCAATTACCTAGAGGGTGAGGTACCGAAAGAAGGAGTTTTTCGAAACACAAGTGCAATATCATTAGATGGAAATGCCATACTCTGCGGTGGTGTTTCGGAATTGCAGCTAACAGCATGTCGCGTTGAAGAAACAAAGCATAGAAAGTTGCATGGTTTCAAACTGAAGTTCACAATTTCTTTAGTCGTTGGATGCTCTCTTCTGTTTGCAGTGCTCATAGCTCTTTATTGGACGAGAAAAAATCAAAAGAAGAAACCGTTATATGCTGCAGTGTCATCAGTCACACTCCTTCCAAACGTTACGTACCAGACACTACATCAAGCTACTGCCGGATTCTCTCCAAGCAATCAAATTGGATCAGGCGGTTTTGGCTCTGTCTACAAAGGGATTCTTGATCAAGACAGCATTGTTGCCATAAAGGTTCTCAACCTTCAACAGAAAGGAGCTTCGAAAAGTTTCATGGCTGAATGCAATGCACTGAGAAATATCCGACATAGGAATCTTGTGAAGATCATATCATGTTGCTCCAGCACAGATTATAATGGTAATGACTTTAAAGCTCTCATTTTTGAGTATATGTCAAATGGAAGTTTAGAGGAGTGGCTGCACAGAAAAAACCAATATGCAGGAAGTTTGAACCTTCTTCAAAGACTGAATATAGCTGTCGATGTGGCTTCTGCTCTGTGTTATCTTCATGACCACTGTGAACCACAAATTATTCACCGTGACATTAAACCAGGCAACGTTCTTCTGGACGATGACATGGTTGCTCATGTAGGTGATTTTGGGTTAGCAAGACTCATCCAATCGACTACATGCTCCTCTGAACATCAAAGTAGCACAGTTGGGATAAAGGGAACCATTGGCTATACTGCTCCAGGTAACAATCTCACCCCTTATATAACCTACAGTAGGTAATTATGATCCAAGTATACACACAGAAATGAAATACTTGATTGTTTTATGAAATGCAGAGTATGCAGTTGGTGTTGAGCCATCAACGCAAGGGGATGTATATAGTTATGGGATACTTGTGCTGCAATTGTTCACAGGAAGAAGACCAACTGATGAAATGTTTGTAGACAGCTACAATATCCATACTTTTGTGGAGACGGGCATACAAGGAGTGCTTATGCAAATTGTGGATCCTACTCTTATTGCCATACTAGAAGAAGAAATTGAGACTTCAACAACCAACGATGAAGTGACCAACCTCTGTGGTTACGACAGTGAAATCGAAGCTGATGAAGAAAACATAGACGGTGAGAACTTAAACAAGATGAAGAGTTACGTGTGGAAGTACATACTACCAACCCTTAAGATTGGACTTGCATGCTCCGAAGAATCACCAAGGAATAGAATTTCTATGAAGGAGGTCCTCAAGGAGCTTCAGCATGTCAAGAATACTTACACGTACTCGGTGCCGACATGCGTCCAGAGAGGCCAAGAAGAAGCTAAAAGAGGTACTCTATTTTGTTTCTTGGGTTTATTTTATTTTATTTATTCATTCTTGTATTTCCTCTTTTATGACTTATATTCATCCTATTTTCCTGCAGATAACTTCCACCAGCAAGCTGTCCCAATATGAGGATTCAATAGCATTTGGGGAGGCAATAATTTGTAGAATGAGTTTATTGTAGTACGAGTTCGGAGTTTATTGTATAATTATACTGTAATCAGAGATGATTGTAATCCAATTCCGTTGGTAGGATTTATTAGGAAAGGCAAACCTAAACTACTCGCATCCTATTGAACAGAGATCAGTATATTGGGTCTCTCAACTCCGTCCATCACTAATATCAGTTTTATGAGTCTATCCTATGCCCTGTGAAGTTTAGTTCAAACTCGCTTGGGTTGGCTCCAAGTAGACAACAAGAACAGAGATAAAAAGATAATGAAAGATAACAATAAAACCTCAAAACACCAAAGATATCTCAAATTTATAACATGAATCAGCAAACGATAATTCTGCAGAAAAATAAAAATACAAGGTCAAGTACTAAACCATAACCTAGTCGAACAGGCTAAAGCCCATGTCATCGTCACTCTCCTCAGCTGGCTCTTCCTTCTTTGCTTCCTCTTTAGCGGCTGCAGCAGGGGCAGCGGCTCCACCAGCAGCTGCAGCAGGAGCAGCCACGGAAACAGCAAACTTGGAGGGATCCTAAATCCATTCAGCATAATCAGTTACACAGAACAGAAAAGGACATATTTTGTAACCAACAAGCTGAAGCTACGGATACATACTATACTATAAGTGTGTTATTTTACCTCCAGATACTCCTTGACCTTGTCAGCTTGGGGGAAGCTATACTCGGTAGCAACAGCAATTGCCAGCACATTCTTGTAGGCATTGAGGAACATGTGTGGTGCGGCCGCAATTGTCGGGTATGAAATGGCCAATGCCAATGCTGTGACATTGGAGACACCAGAAGCAAACTTAATCATGAGGTCATCCTCAGTCAGATCAAGCACCTCTGGGCTGAAGACAGATCCATTGTCATACACCATCTGGACAACAAGACCATAAGAGAATGGCCTGATCCCGAGCTTGGCAAGAAGGGCAGCCTCAGAAGACCCAACCTTGTCACCCTTCTTGATAAGTTCAACAGGGGTAATGATTTCCACAGTACCCTTGTTAATCTTGGTCGGAATGTTCAAGACCTGCAGTAGGAATTGTGTCAATACTAGCATTCTTCCAACATTAAATAAAACTATAAAAGAAGGATCCTAAATGAACGTTACAGACCTGGAAGAAAGAGGTCTGGGACGGGTCGAGACCAGTGTTGCCAGGAGGAACAACGACATCAATGGGAGCAACCAAACCAACACGAGCAGGAGCTCCAACCTATCCAATCATAGAAATTAGCAATGTTATAATACAATTTTGATACAACATATAAACGAAGAACCAGATCACAAACAAAGTATCACACAGACATCAAAAGGCAAACGAAGCATCGCAGTGAGTTCAACAAAACACCATTTTGAAGTACAATATCAGACAGGTATATCACTAGCCTAAACACAAAACCAACAATTTGATGAACAAGTATGGGACAATAAACTACAGTGCACCAAACTAATTTCATGATATATTTATCACAATTTGGTTAGAACTAGGATTAGCTGCAGAAAATGACGATGAAAAATGACAGTAGCAATAACAGAAACATGTCACAATTCATCAGATGGAGATCTAGTACAGATACAAGAAGTATTCAGAAGCTGGAAATTGGGTCCTGTATTTAATAGAAACATCTGTACATGGTTTCCTAGGTATGGTGACAGACAGCATTTTGAGAGCAGCACATCTACTTTTCCAGTAATAGAGTGACTCAAAAGTCAATACCATTACCCTAGATGATGAATCATAACCTTCAACAAAAAAATTACCAGCCAACAAAACCTTTTTACTACCATTTTCAGTGCAGCTACTCTTTTCCATAGTCAACTAACACAAACTGTTCAAAAGAAAGTATAAGCCGAAAGGTTACACTTTACATCTGACAATTACAATATTTTATACACTATGAGAAGTAACATTACAACTGATAATCGCAATTCAACAAGACACTATGATACATAAGCCATCAATCAATAGACCATTGCAAAAAAATACTCTGAAAAAATCTGATTTCAGCTCACCTTGTACTTGGCCACCTCCTCACTGACTTCCTTCAAATCTCCCTTGGTGAAGATCAATCCAACATTACCCTAACACCAAATCAATAATAACAAACTCAATTAAACCCTCGCCACAGTCAAAAAGTAAAACAACACCAGTAACAAGTAAAAAACAGCTCGAAACTCACCACAAGGAGGGGGACGAGGTTGAGGTAAGCATCGTTACCGGTCTTGGCGGCATGGATCTTGATACTCCTCTTCATCATGGTGTTCTTTCCCATGAGAACAGTCGAGTCGCCACGTAGACCTTTGCGGATGTTCTGCAGCTGAGTGGAGCCCACGTTATCGGCGGCGACGATGAGGACCTGGCCATAGTCTTCCAAGAGACTGCAGAGCTTGGCGTCGTAGTTGATCTTCTTCTCGGCCTTGGATAGCTTGCCCATTTCTGATTAAACCTAACGGGGGTTGGTTAGTTAGTAGTGAAAAGATGAGAGGATTAGTAGGGATGGTAAAAACGAGGGCCAAGAACGAGGCTTGAGGCTCGGTCAAGGCGGACAGCTACGGCGCTGTCTCTTTAACCTCTCACTTTTCAGGGGAACGAGGTTTGGGGTTTTGGGGGGAGCTGAAAGCTTGGAGGCGCGGTGAAGAAGAAGAAGTGCGGGAGAGGGGAGGCTTCTATAGTGGTTAGGGTTTGCGGGGTTTTGTGAGAGACATTGGGTTAATTATTGGGCTTTGAGTCTTGGGTGTGGTTCTTATTGATGAAGGCCTTATTAGCATAGAGTCTAAAATGAGGGCCTTATTAGCATGAGCAGGTAAGCTATAATGACACACTATAACTCTATAAGACTTTGCAGTGGTGTTCAATGACCAAGGAAATCATGGTCAATCACTATTAGATGTAAATCTAAAGATGAGAAGTATTAGTTTAAAGTATACAAACTGCTGAAGACTTTATACTTTGAGTGTTGGTGTCGAAAACTTTCGGAAATGAGGTTGACTCACTAACGAATACAAACTAGCACAGTAGTTGTCATGGATTTATCGAGAATCCTTTGTTGTCATTTACAGGGAAGATCAAACATTGGATCATGTAGGGGGCACCTATAGGAAAACCTCTAATGCCTAAGACAATGTTTTGCTAGAGACGAGTGAAGAAGTAAGAACTGAAAGAGTGACTAACTGCAGCGCAGCAAGAGCGTCAACAAGGAAATTCGTCTATGATATCTCATCAAAATACTGTCAACTGTGCAAGAGTAAATATCACGAACAAAAGACCTGAGCTTCCACGGTTTATTGATTGAATCCTTAACAAAATTGATAATAATTAGAGTAAATAATAGTTCCATAGACGTATAATCTCTACGGTAACTTGGTAAAAGGATCCAAAACAAAACTGGTAAAAAAGCTCTAGGTAATTAGCTCTAGGTGCCTTTAATTATAATTTAGTGACGTGGCAGAATCTTATTGGAAGTAAGGTGCAACCACCACCTAAACGACCATACGTATAAATTTCCCTCGGCCATTTTGCATCTCAGGCTTTCCGTCGTAACCCAATGGCCTCCGCTTACCGTGATCGGACCTCCGAGTTCCGATCACTCTCCGACACCCTCCAGAAAATCGGAGGAATCACGCCCGTTCATCAATCTCAGAATGCTCGTTCTTCACCGTCCAGATCCCCCGTCCCACTCTCTTCCGGATCCGAATTCAACAAGAAGGCCTCGCGGATCGGGTCGGGGATCCAGGAAACCACTCAGAAGATCTCACGCCTCGCTCAGTGTAATTTCAATTTCATCCCTATTTTCTTTTCCATTGCTTTCATTTGTGCTTGGATTTATGATTTCATTTCCAGCTGAGAAAATTGTAAGAAAGTTAAAGAATCGAAGTTCATATTTAGCGTGTTTGATTTACTTTTACCGCGATATAGAAGTTAAATTTCAGCTTAGGTTTAGCTCAGGTAGTTCAATTCGAGAGCCATCTGAAAATCTAGGCTCTTGAATTTAGCTAGGGAGCTGTTCTAGAGCTTGAGATTATTATTATTTTGATGCAGCATGCATAGTTTTAGTATCACATTTGTTTTGCTTTATCTCATAACTTTTTTTTTAACTTTTTACGATATGATTCGTTGCGATTTTTTCGAGTTGTACTGCCTGTGAAGGAAAATTTTGTCTAGTGTTGTAATGTTTGTTAAAGCTTTAAGTTAGCTTGTGGTTTTATTGGCTGCTTGATGCTGTGCCGATCTAAGGCTTGTGCTTTGTGCTTTGTGTGTGTTGATCTGCAGTGGCGAAGAGATCGTCCATGTTCAATGATCCAACTATGGAGATTCAGGAGTTGACTGCGTTAGTGAAGAATGATATTACGACTCTGGATGTGGCTCTTACGGATTTGCATACCATTCAAAACATGGAGATAGCTGATGGGAATTATTCTCAGGATAATGTTGTTCACTCGACAGCAGTTTGTAATGATTTGAAAAGCAGACTTATGGGGGCTACGAAAAAGCTTCAAGATGTGTTAACCACTAGAACAGAGGTTTGTGCGCGCTAGATTTTGTAGATTGTACACTGGTTTGGCATAGAGCACTTCTTTTGTTCATAAGTATTGTGGTATTCTTTAAGTTTCTAATGCTTGTTTTCCTGCAGAATATTAAGGCCCATGAGAACAGGAAACAGATATTTTCCACCAATACTGCAAGAGAGAACCCTTTCAAGAGTCCTGCAAAAACTGTGACCGAACCTCCTCCCTGGTCAACTTCATCAAGTGCATCTGGAAGTGTACAACCATCACAGTGAGTATTTCCATTAAAGATCAACTAAGATTAAAGTCATTACTGTACCAAAGAACAGTAGACCTTCCCACTTTATAGTTATTGATAGGATTTTAATTGCCTTGTTTCTTTTTCTCTCCAGATCATCAACAGATGTTCAAGTTGGAAACCAACTCAGGTATGCTGGCAAAAGAGATTGGGGTTTTTCTATGTTTTTCTTTTATCTTCATTCCTGTACAAGCTCTACTTTCAATCATACATATGATAAACACAGATGTCTGATCATTACCCTCCTTTGTTATAATCTTATTTGTATCTTGTATTGTTGCATTAGTGTGCTTTACTATATTGCTTTCTGGAGATGCTATAGGTTGAGTAATAAAACAGGAACATATTACCCCTAGAAGAAAATAAAATGAGAATAAGTAGAAAAGAAAATAAAAACAAAACTGAAGAATACATTGTTTGTGACGTATGTATATGAGTCAGAGCTGGTCCTAGTTCCAGAGTATGTTGGCTGCCATGTCAGCTTCATATCCCATCATCTAGAGCTATGTTTCTGCTTATAATGCAGGACTTTTTTCTTATACCATCTCAGAATTCATTGTGTCATGCCTCAGATGTACCTGTCAATTTTCTGTCTTCCGAATTTTCCTTACGGCTGAATGTTTTCCCTAGTTACCAGAGATTAGGTCTCAATGATTTAGTTTGCTAAATCCAATTCGTAGAGATTCTTATGGAAAGTAACTGCTTGCTTTAAAATTTGCCAAATCAGACGAAGGTTAGCTGGAGATAATCCTCCATCACAGCAGATGGAAATGTCCATGTTACAGCAGGTAGTTCCACGGCAAGAAAATTATACTGAAAGCCGGGCAACAGCTCTTCAAAATGTAGAATCTACAATTTCCGAACTCAGTGGGGTATTTACACATTTGGCTACTATGGTTGCACATCAAGGGGAACTGGCTATCAGGTTTGATCTTCTTGCTTTTAATCTGACAAGTTTTGGCTTCCAAGTTTCGTTGCGTTTCAAGCTATCATTGGATGATGCGCTTTGACTAGGCTGGATCATGTAAATCTAAATCTGCGTTATTTATATGAGCAGGATCGATGACAACATGGATGAGTCATTGACCAATGTCGAGGGTGCACACAGTGCTTTACTAAGGAATCTCAACCGAATATCATCAAATAGGTGGCTGATCATCAAGGTTTTTGCCATTTTGATATTTTTCCTGATTGTCTTCATCTTCTTCGTGGCCTAAGTCTTAGAACCAAAAACACCAGCAAATAGAACTCTTGCTGCATGGTGTACTCAAGTTTCTCCTTCTCCATGTCTGCCTCATCCGATGCGAAGTGGATTGTTGAAAGCACGAAATGATTCTTTGTTCTGTATATTAATGGGCATGCCCCTTTTTCAATTCTTAGGCATAGCTGGTGGTAGTATTAGTAGAAGACTAGAAGTAATAGAATCATTCTTAATATCACACATACATACAGACCATAGAACAACTGTTAGGTATTGTATGTTTTTGAATCAACTGAAACAGCTTATGGTTTTTGAGTTGTTGAGAAATTGATATGCACGGCGGTGCAAGTACATGGTCTACTTTTAGCCATTCATTATATGCTCTTTTCTTTGGCTGAAGCAAATAAGGGTTTAGGCACAATATAGGAGGGGAACCAAAACCAAACCTCCCTACAAAAGTTGGCGTAAACAAAAATGAGGAATACCCAATGAGAAATCCAGAATAAGCAATTGAGCAGGCTAATACGAAGTGTCATAGGACCAACATAGAAGACTTGATAAAGTCCAGAACAAGAGAAGAATCAACTTCTAATTCCAATCACAAACTCATGGCAGCTCAACTGCCTTTATCACAGCCATCACCTCTGCCATATATTTGTCATAGCGGCCGGCACACACATTCTTTGAGTGACACTGATACAATAATAACATGCTCTATATGTGACCATGAAAATCGAAGGAAAGAAAATCTGAGATCTTGCTTTCAGCAATATTTAGAACACAAGAATTATGATTATTTATCAATCTAGCAAACTACAAGGACGCAGTCGTTATCAATTGCAACGGCTGGCAAGCTTGAAAAGCATGAAGTTCTCAGCAAATTTCATCATCTGCTTTGTTTCAGGCCAAAAATAGTTTAGTTTGCAAATATGAGTGACCAAACTATGCATATTGCTATGTATCCCTGGTTTGCTATGGGACATTTGACCTCTTATCTCCACATCTCCAACAAACTTGCTGAGAGAGGCCACAAAATCTCCTTCTTCATTCCCATCAAAACACAACCCAAGATGGTGCAATTCAATCTCCATCCGCATCTCATTTCCTTCATCCCCATCAATGTTCCTCATATTGATGGACTCCCTCTTGGCACCGAAACCACAGCCGATATTCCTCTCCATTTGCACCCCCATCTTGCAACCGCTATGGACCTAACTCGACCCCAAATTGAACAATCCCTTAGAGAAATCAACCCGAATTTCGTGTTCTATGATTTCAGTTACTGGTTGCCTGCATTCCTACGTCAACTAGGAAAGACTATTAAGTCGGTGCATTACTGTACAATTAGTCCTGCAACTGTGGGCTACTTGATAAGTCCCGAGAGAAAACTGAGTGAGAAAACACTGACAGAATTTGAATATAGGGAGGCTCCAACTTCATTTCCTTCGTCTTCGATCAAGCTACGGCCTCATGAAGCTCGAGGACTTGCCTATGGTGCAAACAAGGAATACGGCCGTGGGATAACATTTCTCAAACGCCAGCAGATTAACTTTGGTGATTGTGATGCCATTGCGTTTAAAACTTGTAGAGAATTGGAGGGTCCATTTTGTGATTATCTCGAAACGCAACTGAGGAAGCCGGTGATTCTTGCTGGTCCAGTTGTGCCAGATCCCCCAAGTTCACATTTGGAAGAGAAATGGGCAAACTGGCTTGGAGGCTTCGACTCAAAAACTGTGATTTTCTGTGCTTTTGGAAGTGAATGCATTTTGAGGAAAGAACAATTGCAAGAACTTTTGTTGGGTTTTGAGCTTACTGGTTTGCCTTTCTTCGCTGCGCTGAAGCCGCCAACCGGAGTTGAATCAATTGAATCAGCGTTGCCACAAGGGTTCTTGGAGAGGGTTGAAGGAAAAGGGATTGTTTATGGGGGTTGGGTTCAGCAGCCTTTGATACTTAAGCACCCATCTGTGGGTTGCTTTGTGACACATTGCGGTTCAGGGTCTTTATCCGAGGCATTAGTGAATGAGTGCCAATTGGTACTCCTGCCAAATGTGGGAGATCAGATCATCAATGCGAGGATGATGAGTGGTGATCTGAAAGTGGGAGTTGAGGTTGAGAAAGGGGATGAAGATGGCTTGTTTAGCAAGGAAGGCGTTTGCAAAGCTGTGAAAGCTGTGATTGATGAGGACAGTGAGGTTGAGAAGGAGGTGAGGGCCAACCATGCTAAGTGGAGGGAGTTCTTCTCCAGCAAAGGGCTCGAGAGCTCGTACATTGAGGATTTTGTACACAAGCTCCATAAACTGCTAAGATGATTAGTTTCAAAACTGCATGTTTTGAAGCTATAATACATCTTTCTATTTGAATCCTTCATTATAATTTTAGGGTCTCTTATCACATATTGTTGCATTATTTTCCCATTACTCTCATAAACAATTTTATTTCCCGTTACTCTCATAAGCAATTTCGAATGAAGAGAAGTATTAGCAAAAGAAAATGATGAACCAGCTTGTTACAAATCAACTTATAATCAACATTGATCACTATCTTCTATGAGAACTTTGTGATATGTATGTCAAATAATTACAGACAGTAACAAAATTTGTGTTGATCAAGATATTTAGACAGTAACATACTAACATGGTGTGTTAATGCATGTGGTGCATCAATTTTGTCCTCAAGTTATAAAATGAGTCCTCAAAGTAGTAATATTAGTCCTCAAAATTGTAATATGAGTCTTTAAAGTTGTAAAAAAAATTAGTTACAACATTAGTTCTCATTTGTCCATAAAGTGGTCAAAGTTGTAATACGAGTCCTCAAAGTTGTAACAATTTTTTTTAATCACTTTGAGGACTCAATTACCACTTTAAATACACATTTTACCATTTTAAGGACACATGATTACTAATGTTGTAACTAGAAAATTTTACAACGTTAAGGACTCATACTATAACTTCGAGGACTAATATTACTAGTTTGAGGACTCAATTTACAAAATTGATGCATCACATCATTCATAAAGTTGATGCATCACATCATTCATATACATTAACACATTGTAGAATTTTTCTAAAAATTATGCTATTTTCTTTATATGAGGAATCGAACAAGCTAGCTAAATGACAGAAACCGAACCCTAACTACAAGGGCTTGCGTTTTTGCTGAAGTGGGAAGCACAGTGCTCAACAAAACGAGGATGCTAGCAAGGTCATCACTCAGAACAGAAACTATACAAACCGACAATGAAAATACGAGTGTTTGCTGCTTTTTGTGTGTGGGCTATATATATGAGCTAGACGCAAAACCGACGGGAAACCGGTAATGGCAGACACGAGTCCAAAAAATTCAATGTCTGCAAACTCCATGATAGATAGTTCAGTATTCATGGTATAGCTATGTGGTTGAAGCTGAAGGTGCCCTTTGAAACGACTCTTGCAAGCGAACACATGGCCAATCAAAGGAAAAAGAGTCTTGTGCAAATGTGGTAGTGATAATGTGGCGCAAGAAAGAAGAAGGATATAGTGTAGAGGTGAAAAGGATGGATCAGTTTGTAGTGGAGAAAGGGTACATCGAGATCGAAGAAGACGATGGTCGATCTCTCATCTGCCTGCCTCGATTTGAAATGGGGAGTGCAGATTTACCTAGTTTGATTAACCTTGACTTGATTGTGTAGCAACTTGCAAAAACTAAACCCTTGTTGAAATTTTCTCATCAACTTTGATCGTATCACTTGTGTATGAACGACATTTTTCTTACTGCAAAGTTTCTCTTATAGATGCATGTATTTCTCTTTATTCATTTATAATACAAATCATATAAATTGAAGAGCGTGAATACTAGATTTTCATTCTGCTTCATCATATACAATGATCATTGCTATATGCCACATACAATTCCTTGAGAATATGCTATATTATTACAGACACTTTCTATAGCATAGATCGAGTACTCATAACGATGTGTCAGCAGCTTCAAGAATCAAAGGCACATAAGCAATTGAAAAAACCCTTCACAATTATTCCAATGATTGATTATATGCATCAAAATGTTGCCTCATCTTGCACTCTTAATCACAGATTAAGTTCTTGGTGAGGCCCTGTGAAGCACTTTGGACTGGGATGGAAATGATGACAGAAAGCACTAGTCAGCATTAATAGATTTTGGTCCTACTCTAATAATCAAATTCCATTAATTTTAAAAAGATATTATAAAATTTAATCAAAGATAACACCCTTTACCAAGTCCATTTCGTGTCCTAGGATGCTTAATCAACAAGATGGAATATTCCGATTGGAAGAAAAAAGTGAGTGAAATATAAAGAGGAAAGATTGAAGCTTACTGTTTTCTATTCTGGAGATAAATCCTAAGAGATGCTTTTGTAGATATGGAAAAACCATGCCAAAAGCCAAATAATTCCAATCTATTCCTTTTCAGTCAGTATTTTGAAGAAATATTCTTCTGTCCTTGTGGGGTTTTCCATATATGAGATATTCATGAATTCCTTCAAATCAATCATGGCATGGTTGGACCCTTTTCTTACTTATGAGTTTGGTATTTGGAAAATCCATCACTTGTTCACCATCCAAAATTTTCATGCTTGTATGATTAGAGATGAAGTGGTGGGTACAATTTGCTAAGAATGCAGTGATGGTGGAGTGATCACTTGTATAATCATCTTGGACCTAACTTTTCTTTTTCAAGTTGTGAGAAAAAGAAATATTAGCTCTATCATATTAGTAGTACGTAATCTCCAACGTAATATAAAATTGACATCGATTTTCAACAAGAAATACGTTTAATTAGCATTATACATATGAAAATAGCAGAAATTAAAAGGATAGCATACATTATACACTACTTTAATGATGTACACCATACCATATAAGTCGAATTATCAACAATATTGAATCTATGCGTCTTCAGTGAAATTTTGAAGTTGATATCGAGAAATTTTTCAATGTTCCCGAATGACCATATAACAGTCTGACGTGGTCCTTCATTCCATTTAAATTTTAACATGTGGATTTTAATGATAAAAAACAATTTTAGCGATTTTGTGAAATACCATTTTAGGTTTCTTATTGATTTTTTAAATCCTAACCCGTAAACCCTATGCCCTAAACATATACCCTAACCATATATCCTATACTACCCCTAACCCCTAAACCCTATACCCTAAACCTTATACCCTAAACCCTAGGCCAAACTCATAAAAAACTTAAGACAGTCATTTCATAAAATATAGAAAATCTTAATTTATATTTTAGTTGTAATAAATCCACGTGTTTAAATTTAATTGGCAAAAGAGGACCACGTCATACTGCCACGTGGTCATTCGGGAACATTTAAAAATTTCTCGTTTATATCATGAATGATGATATAAACGAATATGGAAGTCTCATGTATTCAATTGATTCGTTAAATTCCGACCCTTCATATACATCCATATACATGATTTGCGGTCTACTTAACAATTTGTTTGTTACAAGATTGCATATTCATAGATATAAATAGAGAATTATGTGAGAAGAAGTCACGCAAGCTAGTTCTTTCAACGTCTATCCTCTTCTCAAATGCAAAAAGAAAAAAAGAATCCGCCATCGGAAGAGTCTAGACTCAATTGGCTTCTGAATTGTGATAACTGATAAGTTGCATATATTCTCTATGTGTGGTTAGAGAATGAGGTTGATTTATGAATGAAATACCCACTAAGTATGATCCTCTAGCATTGCGTTGGATAAATCTACTTGTACAGTTCTACTACTAGCTGTTCTTAATCATTTCTTATCTCATCAATCCCAGAACTAAAGCTTTCTTTATATCGTTAGGCATGCGTGACATGTAATATATAGTTTAGTATTTCACTTGGGTAAACTAACATATGGTTACTTTCCTACCCCTGTTAGGTTTAGGATAATGACCAATTAGCATGCAAACTAAGTTTGATTAAGATGAATTATTAGCGCGAGTCATACGAGAAAAAGGGAGACAGAGAGCATATTATGAAGAGAAAAGCTTGATAAAGATGGAGAGGAACCAAGAGCAGTGAGAAGGAAGAGGACCCTCCATCCACTAAGCATGTTGTAAGTGCTTGTGTTATGTTCATTAATCTCGTGATAATGCTTGAAATATAGACGTTAATGTTGATATTGATAGAGATTAAAGTCCCCATTAAAAGGTAATTTGATTCTCTATCTGGCAAGCTTTTTGACTGCATGTCAAAAGAGGTAGGAGTAGTTCACCAAACTCTTCAAAGTTTTCTCCACAAAATTAATCAACGATGTCTTCCAAGTCAGTTTTTTTTAATTTAAAAAAAAAAAAGAAAGAAGAAGAAGAAGAAGACAGGTACTGTGTATACAGTAATACTTAGTGAATGACTGAGACAGGCAAATCTCATCGAATTGAATTGAAACATTAATCGAGTATTAGTGAAACTATTGGTACGCTCTAAATACGGTAATACTTGGCATCTTTCACTCTTAGGCATCAAAGGGCTTTAGAATTGACAAACATTGAGAGAGGCTTTAATAGAGATATTATCCATATGTTAATCATAGAGATAGTACATGACTTAATAAGCAATAGTTACAGCTTTCTTAGGAGTTAAGATCAGTTATCATAATCACCTTGCAGTTGAGGTTAATGAGAGATCTACTAATAGTGTTGTTTGCTTGGAATATAATTTCAACTTAGCTAGTACGTATGATCAATTATCATTGTCACCTTATGGTTCTCACTGACTTCACTAAAGATAAAACTCATACATGAAATTTCATTTGATTTTGTATACAAGGAAGAATTGCAGAGGGTAATTTTTCAATCAGAAATGAGCTAGCAAGTTACTTCGATTATGTTAGTGATCTATTAACACATCATCCCAATAAATATTAAGATCCATGAGAATATCCTAGCAAAATATGACTAATATCTCGTTACATGCTTACAAACTCGATGACCTCTCAAATTTGCTGATCAGTCCTAATTGGTGAGAGTTGAGACTCAAGGTCTTGAACTTTAGACATGGGTATCTCATGTCAGTCGCTCGACCTTATCACACTAGGTTTACTACCGGTAATTTGTAGACAACATATGTTAATGACAAATGTTAATGATTTGTTATTTTTTATTAATATTATTGATGTTTTATTTTGAAAGGGTGCAGGAATTGAAATTAATTTTAAAGGGGCAAAGAGGAAATCAATTTATAGACAACCGGAAAATGAAGCTTTCATACTAAAATGGCAGGTAATTAATAAGAAAATCCACTACATACTCTATGTTTCTATTTTATAAAAATTATAATTTTCTATTTTTGTCAATTAACAGAAGCCATGCACTAAGACACAATATTGAATTATACATTTAATTTACCCCTCTCCTGCATATATAAAAAGGGTCCAGTTCAAGGGACATTAAATTTGACACAAATTTTGACACTAATTGTTAACCATTAGATTTTAAAACATTGAACGGTCTAGATTAATCTTAAATATGATGTCAACATATTACTAATTGATGTGGCAAGTGACGTGGTATTACTTGGTTTAATAACAAATCAAATTAAAAGAAAAAAAGGAAAAATCACACTTTAAAATCTGGAAAACAAAATCTAATTTTTACTATTAAAAGAAGAAGAACAAGATCGACAGAAAAAAAAAAAAAAAAACCCTAATTTCCAAACTTTGTTGGTATTTCCAGACACTAATTTTGAGTTGTTGTAGTGTTCTCCCAAAGAGTATACTAGGGCTTCTTCTATTCATTATATTCTTGATCTGTAGGTTCGATCATCACTTTGAGCTGAATTTAAAGAAGAATTTCATATATATTTGATATGTCTAACAAAATCAAATTTCCGATTCGAGTAAATACAAAATCATCACAAAAATTTGAGCCAAGGATTCAAATCCGATGGAATGGATGATAACATCCGACAAGTGGCAACTTTGTTATTTTACCAAGGAATTAAGCTAAAGTAAATTAGAGTGAGGATTTTGCTACTGTGTTTGATATGTTCTTCTTCTTTTAATCTTGTTTTTCAGATTTTAAAATGTGATTTTTCATTCTTTTCTTTTAATTTGATTTGTTATTAAACTAGGTAATGTCACGTCACTTGCCACATCAATTAGTAATATGTTGACATCATATTTATGATTGATCTAGACCAGTCATTGTTTTAAAATCTAATGGCTAACAATTAGTGTCAAAATTTATGTCAAATTTAATGTCCTTTAAACCGGACCCATATAAAAATTGTCATCTTTTACTTTCTTCCATTTTTAAATGCATTTAACACAGCAAAATTAATTTTTGACCAAAAAAAGAAAACACAGAAAGATTACACTGGTTTGGTGGGTGACATTGAATTCCTTAAGAGCTTTTTTGCCAAGGCTTCCTAGCTGCCTTCATCTCTCTCTTCAATCCCATTCACTCATTCAGCCAATATAAAAGTGCTCCATCATTCGTCCCATACAGACAGTAGAGAGAGAAGAGAGAACCAAGTACACTGACAGAAGCTAGGTAATATCTCTGCAACAATTTAACAGAAACACATAGACAAAGAAGGAAGATAGTCTTTTATATTTCAACCAATAGTGCTCTCCTTCTCCTTTTCTGTCAGATTGATTTCTCTCAAACCCCATGAATCAATCTCCCCAGAAAAACCAGCTTTTATTTCCTCCCTCCTTTTCTCCTCAAAGTCTTTAAGGCAGATGCACCTTTTTACCTGTGAGTTACAGCGAGTATCTTCTTTGCAACTCCGCCCAGATTTTGTTGCCAATTCAATTCTCACACAGAAAAAGCCAGCATTCAGTAGTGTGTTTGGCTGCGTCTGATACACTCAGACAAGTCGTTCAGCTTACAGGTTTATATTAAGTCTCACTCTCTCTGTAACGTAAATTCTTGGAACTTGAAAGTTCAATAATACTATCAGCTGGAAAACAAAATCAAGTAACTGACTGCTCTGGTTTTTCTTTGTTTGTTTCAAAGGTAAAACGAGGTAAATCACTCTGTTTTTCACTGGCAAATGGTATTTGAGAGTTACAGAAAGCAGCCTTGAAAAGCTCTCAGGCTTTCTACATTATAAATCCCAGACCAAAGTTTCTGTACAAGGTAAAACAAACCTTCATTCTCTTCTTGGTATGCAAAAGATTATGGCTTCATTAATTAAAGATTTGGTTTGGTTATTTGGGGTGTTTAACTAAACAGAGAGTGTGAATCTTTTTTCAGGTAGATTTTCTCGGTAGCAATGTTACCTCAGAAGCAAGCAGAGGAGGCCATAGTGAACCAGAGCATCATTGATCAAGAAGACAGAGACGAAGAAATCCCAGATCATGAGAAGCAAACTGGTTTCAGCCTCAGCAACTTTCTCTGGCATGGTGGCTCTGTTTATGATGCATGGTTCAGCTGTGCATCAAATCAAGTAAGAAACTTTAGCAAAAAACCCTACTCAGAATTTATGGTTTTTGAGTACCATTTTGGATTCTGAGATTTGGGTTTTGATTGTTTTTGCAGGTTGCTCAGGTTCTGCTGACATTGCCATACTCCTTCTCTCAACTTGGTATGCTCTCAGGCATCATATTTCAAGTGTTTTATGGCATTCTGGGAAGCTGGACTGCTTATATCATTAGTATTCTCTATGTTGAGTACCGAAGCCGAAAGGAGAAAGAAAATGTTAGCTTCAAGAACCATGTCATCCAGGTTAGTATTCTTCTTCCAATGTTAGCCTAAAGTAAATTTCTTACAATGCCAAATGGCCTAAAGAACCATTTTTGATTCAATCCTTGATTTCTTTTGAAAATTGTTTGCAGTGGTTTGAAGTGCTAGATGGTTTGTTGGGTCCATCTTGGAAAGCAATCGGGTTGGCCTTCAACTGTACTTTTCTCCTCTGTGGATCTGTCATTCAGCTCATAGGCTGTGCAAGGTCTGTAAATTTAACACAATTCTTATGTTCATTTTAATCTAGAGGTAAAAAGGAAGATCGGTTAGTTTTGGGGTTTTGGTCTAATTTTGATTTGATTCTTTTTGGTCGTTTGTCATCGATCTTGGTCACCGGTGCCAAATTCCGTCAAATTCCCCGGAGGTTTCTGTCTTTCTGAAGCTGAACATAGTTTTTGGTTTAGTGATTCTAGTAGCAAATTGACGGAATTTGGCGGTGCCTAAGATTGAAAAAGTTGGAAAACACAATGATAAAAAAGACCAAGTAGGTAACACATGCATGGCCAAAACACAAAGGACCACAAAAGATTTAACCCTTTTTTTATGCACTAATTTGTGTTCGTGTGATTACACAGTAATATCTACTATATAAACGATCATCTGGACAAGAGGACTTGGACATACATATTTGGAGCTTGTTGTGCCACCACTGTGTTCATACCCTCATTCCACAACTACAGAATTTGGTCATTTCTTGGTCTCGGAATGACCACCTACACTGCTTGGTATATGACCATTGCAGCTATCATTCATGGCCAGGTGATTTAACCAATCGATCCTAATATTTTCCGATGAGTTTTTACTGTTATGTTTCCTCCATTGATTCAAGTTCAACGTGCTCCACAGGTTGAGGGTGTCAAACACTCAGGACCAGATAAGATGGTTTTGTACTTCACTGGCGCCACCAATATACTATACACTTTCGGCGGACACGCCGTCACTGTGTGAGTCTTTACCTCAACTTTGTGCTGGTTTTAATTTCTTAGTTGAGATTATAATCATGATGTTCCCTCTGTGTTTTCTGGTCTCTTTTCAAGATGATGGTTTTTTATTTTTATTTTTTACACAGTTGCTTTTAAGATGCACAGCTTTTGCTTGCCATTAATGGGTTGTTGGTGCAACTGTGCAGAAGAGAATAATATGATGAGGGGAAAATGAAAATGAGATATCATATATAATGTGAATGAAGGAATATAATAGCTGGAATAATATGGTGATTGTGGACCTTGTGGTACACATTTTAAAAATATTCTGCATTTGTCATATGGATCATATTGACTTTGAGTCACTAACACACCTTAATGTTTAATCCTAAAGTTCCAAAGCTGAATCTTTTCATTAGCTTTTGAAGAAATACAGAGGATACAGTTTGTCATCATATGATTACTTATGGTATACTTTTTCCAGGGAGATCATGCATGCAATGTGGAAGCCTCAGAAGTTTAAGTACGTTTATCTGTATGCAACCCTCTATGTGTTCACCCTAACCCTTCCATCTGCTACTGCTGTCTACTGGGCCTTTGGTGACCAACTCCTCACTCATTCGAATGCCTTCTCGCTCCTTCCCCGAAATGCTTGGCGTGATGCAGGCGTCGTGCTGATGCTCATTCATCAGGTGAGATCAATTGTTGCTTCCCCAGCAATTTCAAACAAATGCACTTTTCGGAACTAATATGTCACATTGTGTAGCACTAGAAGTCATATCTCTATTCAAATATATGTTGATGTCTTTGGTGTAGAACCTAATGTGGTTGGCGTATGTGTGCAGTTCATCACTTTTGGATTTGCCTGTACGCCGTTGTATTTCGTATGGGAGAAAGTGATAGGAATGCATGACACAAGGAGCATTTTTCTAAGGGCGTTTGCTAGGTTGCCGGTGGTGATTCCCATATGGTTCTTGGCCATCATATTTCCTTTCTTCGGTCCCATTAACTCCGCTGTTGGAGCTCTTTTGGTCAGCTTCACCGTCTACATCATACCTGCTTCAGCTCATATGCTCACTTTCCGATCTGCCTCTGCTCGAAAGGTAAATTAGTACAGTCCAGTCTACTCCATTGAATTGTATGCAGTATCAAAAAAAGCTTAACTGTGTAACTTTGATTTGTGTATGCAGAATGCGGCAGAGAAGCTTCCCTTCTTCCTCCCTAGCTGGACTGGAATGTACGTGGTGAATGCATTTATAGTGGTGTGGGTGTTAATAGTCGGGTTTGGATTTGGAGGATGGGCTAGCATGACCAACTTCATCAGGCAAGTCGACACTTTCGGGTTGTTTGCCAAGTGTTACCAGTGTCCACCGCGAGTCGCAGCTGCTCCACCGCCACATCCATTGCAACACTAAGCTCAGCTAAGCTCTCATCGTCAATTAGTACATGGTGTGATGCATTTGTCTCAGCTTTTGTGTAGCCTTTAATTATAAAATGTAGTTTTCTTTTGTGAATGTGAATGTTAAGTTTGTTTTAGAGTTCAGTCAAGCTGTTCTTGTTTGTGTTCTCTTTCAAGTAATCATGCTAAAGTATCAATGATTATTGTGGGTTTAAATATAAAGATGGATGGTGCCCTGGGCTACAAATTTGAAAGCTTCTGTGTTTACTACTCTTGGTTGCAAGTTCTGTGCTCTCTATGATTCACACTTTCACCATCAAAACACCATGTTAATGATCCAAATGCTGAAAAACAGGCTTGGTCATGAATTATTAAGAGTGATGACAATAACAGTCGACCATGCTCTCGTCAAATCTTCATGCTTGTCCTTTTATAGGTTTGACTTCGTCAAACAAGAATGTGGATTATGGTGGCCTTATGACCCCATGTGATGTAGATAAGAGTGTACCTCCCTGATACTAGCTGGATTTGCCATCGCCTATTCAGTCTTGCACAATGCCACGACTTGCCACAAACTATCTTGAAAGTGTACGTCCTATGTTTCTAACGTTATAAAATGTTGAAAACTATCCAAATTTATCACGAGTCAAAATACAAGCAAAAATATGACATATTCATATTAGAATACTCATCAACATTTATCAATCATAATTGAAAAAACCGCATTTCGTCTAAGTTTTTATGACTTCTTATCGACTTCCATCGCATGCTCGGACATACAAAGAATCGGAAACATCATTCAAGTACCTACTATTTTTCTTACATTCTATAACTCGAGTATGTTTGTTTATGATTATTTGACCAATATTTATTTAAATTTTTTTTCCTTAATCAAATAAACTCATTTTCATTTGACAAGAAAATATCTTTTCATTATTACCATTCATGTGATGAATTGAGATTTAATGTTGTGGTGCTCATTCTTAAAATATAAATACATATTCATACAATGAAAACAAGAATATAAAAAAAGTTAAAAAAACCACTTCCTATAATTTATAAGTCCATCACATCACCCACTTCCTATAATTTATAATTCATGGCTTGAGGCTTGAGGCTTGAGTCTTGAAACCACCGATCACAACCTACACGTTTAACTGAAACGGCTCAAAACCCTAAGAGATAAGATTTCAAAGCTCCGGTGACTGCTTTCTGGTCTCTCACAGTTTCTTCACGTTTCAGACTGACTCTTGAGCTTGAGCTTCACAATGGCTCCAAGAAGAAGAGGTCCACGGGGTCGACCAACCCAGGTTTGCCCTTTTTTTCCTTTCCAATTTTCCCAAAACGTTTCTGCATTTTCTTCTCAGTCTTTTGTTGATTGCTTCTTCTTGTTTAGAAGGTTTCTCGTATGGCGGCTGCCGTTGAGGCCATGGCGGAAATGGGTTTTGAGCCCAAACTGGTTCGTCAGAAAGTGAACCGGTTACTGAAAGTGGGTACTTTTTATTTTCTGTGTTTGAAAATTTTGGTCCCCTCCATTTTGTTTTGTGAAAGATTATTGCTTTGGGGTTTTGTTTGACATGTGAGAAGGGTTTTGGTTTCAGGACGACCTTTATGGAGATGAGGGCTGGCGTTTTATTGAAGAATCCTCATACAGTGTACTACTTGATGCTCTTCTGGAGGATGAAACAAGTGGTGATGATAATGAGGTATGTTGGTTTAGTGCTTGTCTGAAGTGAATTTTACTGAAAAGATGGGATCTTTGTTGTATAATTTGATGGAATTGAATTGATGTGTTTCTGTGTTGTGTGCTTGCCTACCTGTGTTGTTTGGTGGATTCTCATTGAGATAGAAAAGAAGGCCCATTTGTATGTGTTCACTTTGGTTTTGAAAGTTTGTTCTTCTGGTAAAGTACCGATTTTTTCATCTCAAGCAAGATTCTCGAGGGATTGTATCTGTTTGTGAATTGGAAGTTCGATAAGGATCTTGTGTCTTCGAATGCCTCTATTGTACTTTTACTAGCTTGAGTAGCTTCTGTGAGTGGACATATCAAGCCATCAGAGCATATAGTTCCATGATTGTCTGAATCACTTTGTTTTCCTCAGTCGTCTAACATGGAGTGTGGATGCTTTTGTTTACCCTATTGATTTTTAGAGTACAAAGCAGCAGTTTCTTTTGTTTGGTAGGAAAATGCGGCATTTTCCCCCTGTAAATAGATTGTATGTTATCCAATTATAGGAAAAAAATCACGACCAGTTGTTAAAAGCGGCAATCAGTATATTAGTCTGCCTTGCCCATGAATTACTCTCTGCAAAAGCTATGAACATGTACTCAAGACTCCTTTTCATCTGTGCCATGGTTGTGTATACTCTCCCTGTTTCTTTATATTGTCTTTGCAGTTTTACACTACGGTAATTGGTTTTCAAGGAACTTTCCACAAGTGTATACTCATGTTGCATATGCTGTTGTATGTGGTTTTACACAGATACCATGTTACTATATTGAGAATCAAACTTCAGTCTGTTGAAAGCAACATCACTTCTCCTAGGTGCTGCTATCTTTTTCATAATGTTCTTTCTCTTTTGGTCACCGTTCCCTGGTTATCATTTTGGTTTTAAACTTTTAATCCTGCTAAAAGCAATTCTTCAGTAGGTGTACTAGTTTGTTGTATTGTTCATACGTAACTCTTTGTAGCCGACTAGCCATAATGCTGCTTTGAACCCTTCAATGTTAACAATACACATGTTGCTTACTTTATATCTTATTCTCACTCTACAAGAATGCTTCTCTGTCAAAAGACGGAAACCATGTTGAAACTACCGGGGCTGGACCCTCATCGAGCAAGGTTTTATTGCCATGTTCAAATCTTGAGGCTGTGAACATAACATTACAGAGCAAGGATGATCTGGATCCTGCATCACACAATGAAGCTCTGAACAATTCACCCCCCACTGAATTGCCTGGTAATATGTGATTAGCCTTAGTATCATAGTCGTTATTCCTGTTTGGCTTCAATTTGCAGAATAGCCAGATCTAGTTTCATTGCCCTCATAAAGTCCATTAGTATAGCCGTTCATCTTGCTATGAGCATGGAATTTATTGATAAATGATAACACTGAAATATTGTCCAACATTTCTTCACCGAAAACTATTAACTATGGGGATAAGGTGCACTAGACTTCACATTCGCAGCATGCTGCACAGGTGAAGCCAGTTTTAGGACTCCCCAGTTTTATCCTAATCCCATAGATTTTACACATAGATTGTACCTACATATTCCCAGAGAGAATCAATATGCTGAGCCAGTTAACTCTTGTCATATTCTAGTCATAGGAAGATTATCAGTTTGCAGTTAGCAGAGAAGAATCTGAAGTCTCCTTTGTATGCTTATTCTACATATTCCCTTGTTTTAGCAATTGCTTATTCACAGGCAGTTTTTCAAAGAATTTCAATGCTCCTATGACTTAAGTTCCATTAGATTATAACGTTCACTTCTATTGCAGATGCTAGTAACTTCCTACCTACTGTAGTAGAAACACAAGGCCAGGAAGGAACTCCAGTTACCCACTCTGCACAACAAGTCGATACTCTTCCAACCAGAAGGCGCAGACCATACTACGGTTGGGTTGGATGTGAAGATGATGATTTTGTGGTACTAACAGAGGCTCCATTGCCAGGAGTGTTGCGGAAAATGTTTATTCCGAATGTTGATTCTGGTAAGAGAAAGCGCAAGAGCAGGTGGGATGTGCAGCCTCAGGATATGTGAAGCTCACTCATTTGCTTTTCATCCTAGCGAGCTTTTAACCATTTTGTATGAAATGTAACTTCTGTATGTAAAAACCTTAGAATTTGGTGAAACAGTAACTAGGCCTTTGGATACACAGTCAATTAGATATTCAGATATTTTGGTGGCAGATGCTATGATACAGATGCATAACTTTAGTGAAGAGAATTCTGATGAGTAGTGCTATAAGCCACAGCTTATTGTCGAAGTTTTTTGAATATAGACCATGTTTTTGACAAAATCATCACTATGATATATATGCGGGAACACTTTCACCAACGACGTGGTCGTCGGAGGTTGTAATTCTTGGAGTGATTCTGATACCAGTAATATTCCATTATTCCAAGGTTCATATTTCAATAAATTAAAAAAAGACAAAAATAAGAAAAAGGATATGATTTCCGCGCCTATTTAACCCAACGAACCAGAAAACAGATATTTCGTTTGAGATAAGAGAGAGAGACACTCTGAAAGCTTCAAACTTTTTCCAAAACCTTACAAACCCACTAAACCCTCCTTAAATCCCAGCTTCAATGGCAACTGGGTCTCATCAAGACTAAACCTTTTGGCTACCCATTACTCCATTATGAACTTATCCGCAAATTTCCGCGGGAATTTCGTCTCCATTTCTCAGTGCAGCTCCTGCTGCGATCTTCGGTTTCAGCCTTATCTTGCTTCTTCTGGTTCTTGGCCAAAACGGCGTCGTACGACCAGTGTCAACCTCCACCGCATTTCTAGGTAAGTTTCATTTTTACTAAGATTTAAGACCCAAGTTTTCATTTTTTTTGTTAATATGAGAATAATGGTTTGTGTTTTTGGTTTAAAGAGGTGAATTGAGGTTTTTGAGGAAGCGAGAAGTGGGGTGTAGAGTTAGTGAGACGGAGAAGGAATCAGATGACAATAATGATGAGGTGAAAATTTGAGTTGGGTTTATTATGGAAGCAATTTTTTACTGTGGAAGTTTTCAACTTTGATTTGGTGGGTTTTCTGATTTGTGTTGGTGTTGTAGGAGAAAGAAGGTCATGAACATGAAAGTGGAGATTCCGATGAGGCCCAGCTCGATGCTCAGCCGATTGTTGCAAACCAAATAAACAATGAGGCTGAAACTAAGCCTCAAGAGGGTGTTCAGGTATTGCCTGTTAGTTGAAGATTCTGTCTTTCACATTTCATGTTGGAGTTTTTTGAAGTTTTAGAATTTAGACATATTCGTTGATTCCTTTTTCGCATTATGGAAATAGTAAGTGTGTCGCTTAGTTTTCCATATTCACTGGTTATACATTGGTTCTAGACTTAGGAAGTTACTTTTATATGTGTCTGTTGTTAGATTTAAGTTTTAAGAGTGGTTCAACATGAAATTCCCTTTCACAAACATTCATCTGTTGGCAAGTTGTATATTAGATATCAGAACCTTAAAGGAGTGCTTATCAGTGTGGAAGTTGGTTTTTCTTTTTCAATTTTTATTTACCACAGAAAGTGAGAATACACAATGTTTATTTTGATGAGAAGTATATTGAATATGAGATTTGTTGACTCTTATTGTGCTAAGTTTGTCTTTGAAACAGGATGCTGATAATGTAGAAGTTGCTAGTGGATCACCTCTGCCAGGTGTGAAGGTGATTATTTATGAAGTTCTTTTACTGTTCCTTTACCAGAAGATGCATCCTCTTCTTTATGTCATCTTTTTAACATCTTCATCTTAATAATTCCATGAACAGCCACAGCAGGGTGAATCAATCCGGATCCCAAAAGAAACACTTGAAATTCTCAAGAATCAAGTTTTTGGCTTTGATACTTTTTTCGTAACAGGCCAGGATCCCTATGAGGTGAGTTGATTGGTTGATTTTCTTTACCTGTTGATTTTGAAGAGAGTTTTGGAGGTTTTACATACATATTTGTGGACTCAAACTTCTCATTCAGAAATAATTTGAGAAAATGACAATTATGGAATTGGTATATTTATATATGCTTTGTAGCCTCTGTGGTTTCACATATCTTATTATTGTGTTACTTCCTCAAGGCTGGAGTATTGTTCAAAGGAAATCTGCGAGGGGAGGCTGCAAAAAGTTATGAAAAGATAACAAAGAGAATGAAGGTGTGTTTCTCTCATACTTCCTTCACTTTCCTATATCTCTAAATGTATGATTCATTTTTTAACATCTGCAGAGCCTGTT
Source organism: Fragaria vesca subsp. vesca (assembly GCF_000184155.1). NCBI lineage: Eukaryota > Viridiplantae > Streptophyta > Magnoliopsida > Rosales > Rosaceae > Fragaria > Fragaria vesca. The sequence goes on from NC_020497.1 coordinate 18,054,493, forward strand.
TGCAGGATAAGTTTGGGGATGAGTACAAGCTTTTCCTTCTAGTCAATCCCGAGGATGATCAACCTGTGGCTGTTGTAGTTCCACGAAGGACATTGCAGCCAGAGACAACCGGTGATTATATAGCTCCTGCTTTGTTATAGGAATTCTCATAGAAATTGTTGGCAGTAAACATTTTCTGGAACTTATGGTTTGTTAATGATGGATTGGTGTCAATTGTTGCAGCCGTCCCGGAGTGGGTTGCAGCTGGTGCTTTTGGACTGGTCACATTGTTTACCTTACTACTTCGGAATGTTCCTGAATTGCAGGCCAATATATTGTATGCAATTTCTCTTGTTGTACATCATTATATATGTTTTTGAATATAGCACAGTAGCGATCTGAAATTATGTTAGGATATTTTCTCTTTTGCTGGTTTTATTGAAACAGATACCTGCATAATGTATTTTGTTGGTATATGTGCGTGCATGCGCAGGCATGCGCGATTAGTTTGAGCCAAATGCCTTGTTGAAAGAAAAGACTTCCGCATTTACTACCATTACACATTTTTGTGCTCTCTTTTTCAAGTGTCTTATTTTTTCATTTGTTGATAACTTCTTTCCTTGTTAAAATTGAATTTTTGATTTTTAGGCTTTGTATTTTCGGCATTCAAGTTAAATTTTGAAGATTACCTAAGAATCATTGACTGGTTTTCTGTAATTTGATTGATGATAGTTTGCTTTAATGTCCCAGGTCGGCTTTTGATAATGTTGAGCTGTTAAACAAAGGCTTACCTGGAGCCCTTGTAACTGCACTGGTTTTGGGGGTGCATGAGCTTGGCCACATTTTAGCTGCAAACAGCACTGGAATCAAGCTCGGAGTGCCATTCTTTGTTCCCAGTTGGCAGGTAATTTTCATAAGCAGAACGCTCCTCCTTTAAAGGGGTAATCTCCTTTTGCATATAATAAATAAATCTCCCTGTGTAGTGTGCACCTGCAAATTAATGCCTTTACTTTGCTTTTCCATAAAGGCTGATTGTGGTTGATACTGTTAAATTTGATCATAAGATGCTGTATATGCAAGGAATTCTCAATGAAGAGAAACTCCTGGCTACACCAAGTGCAATTGTCTTAAAAACTGTCATTTGTCTACTTCACAAGTTTAAAACGATGCTAGGAGTAATATACAAAGGATACTCTAACCTACAAAATGGCTGCTTATCATGAGTCTGTTATCGTGCTTGTAGGTGCATAAAATAACAGTCCATTATAATTTTCTTGTATTCAAAACAGATACAAATTCTAATGAATTTGCTGGCAGATAGGCTCTTTTGGTACAATTACAAGAATTGTAAATATTGTACCCAAGCGTGAAGATCTTCTTAAAGTTGCAGCAGCAGGACCATTGGCTGGATTTGCCTTGGGCATTGTTCTTTTGCTTTTAGGGTTCATTTTACCGCCTAGTGATGGTGTTGGTGTCATTGTTGATGCTTCCGTGTTTCACGAGTCCTTTCTTGCAGGGGGTATTGGTAAGCACTTTACTTCTGAGATAAACTGCTTGCAGTGACTTAATGTAGTGATGTGCTTGCATGTTCAAATGTTGGTAACTTTCCATTTGGACCACCAAATTTCTGCATTACAGTTTGTGAACAACCGTGTCTACTGCATAACATACTTAACCAACCAAGTATTTGGACTTCTTCACCTCAAGTTTTGCTTCAAGTTAGATGAGAGATTGACTGTGACATTCATTTCTCTTGTAGCTAAGCTTCTTCTTGGTGATGCGCTCAAAGAAGGCACACCCATATCTGTTAATCCTCTGTTGTTATGGGCATGGGCTGGACTCCTTATAAATGCCATTAACAGTATTCCTGCCGGAGAACTTGATGGGGGAAGAATTTCTTTTGCCATTTGGGGAAGAAAGGTATGTGCCATCCAGAGTTCGTTACAAGTTAAACTGGAAGCTTGAAGGCTAAAATCTGATATAAAATACTTGATCGTTATCCTATCGCAGGCTTCAGCTCGCTTCACTGGTTTCTCAATCGTGCTGCTCGGATTATCTTCACTAATCAATGATGTGGCATTCTATTGGGTAGCTCTGATATTCTTCTTACAGCGGGGGCCAATTGCTCCTCTTGCTGAGGAGATTACAGATCCTGATGACAAGTATGTTGCTGCCGGCGTGTTAGTTCTGTTCTTGGGGTTGCTGGTTTGCTTGCCATACCCGTTTCCTTTCACAGATGACATGACAACTTTTTCAAGTTTCTCAGGGTTAACAGATATGCTCTGAAGCATTGTTTAGGTTTATCTGAGAAAATGATAGATACATACATATTGGCTCAGATACTAGTTTACACATACACCATCAATCATGTCCAAATGGATACTTGAGTTTATTACCTTTGTTGATATAGCAGCAATCTTTTTTAGTTCTTTTTACCTTAACTGTCGTTATATAAGGCCGCTTGCAGCTCAAGAAAGTGGAAGCAATGGTTTGGATATTGCTCACTCCAGATTTAGAGGGAATCGACTTAGAGCAATTGCTCTGGAAACAATTGATCTAATAAACACAAACATTTCAAACTTGTTTTACTGCGTTATGAGTGATGGTTTTCTTTTGGTATAAGCGTCATCATTCATTAGTGATAGAATGCTTGAATTTTGGTTACACAATTTATTATTACGGCATTGTAATTCAAAACCATCGGCCGTGTTTGATTACCCGGATATAAGGCCCAGACATGATAAAAATTTACCTATCTGGCCATATGTCATGTTTGGTGACCCAGATATGGTTGGGTCAGAAAATTTTATTCCTGTCAGACATGGATTAGAAATCCATCTAAAAAGGTGACATGGATTAGAAATCTAATCTGGTCAAGGTCTGACAAGATTGAATTAGAAATCATGTCTAGTCCATGTTACCGAACGCCTCCATCATGTTCCTTCTTCGACAAGTCAGATGATAGTCCCAGAATCGTACCAGTCTTAGTTTGGTTGCCTGTGACAAATTGATTGATAAACAATCTGGCCTGGAATTTGATATCTCAGAACTCTCTGTACTTTCCATTGTAAATATTGCCTTTGTTTTTCATCAACAAACAAACTTCCTATAAGTAGCAACACTTCCTGGCATGGTTTGTATCCTTGTGCTCATGATTGTCTTTATCAATGTATGGAAATAAATCTACAAAATACAATTGGGGGTTTGGTGGCCTGGTGCTATCAACTATGAAGTCTCCATGATAGAACCCTCCCTTTATGCAATACGATTATTTGTGGTGTGCATCCTTTATACATATAAAACATTGTACCGACTAAACATTACTTTGGTATGCTACATGTGCACCTTTAAACATAAACATTTTACATGTGCATTCTTAAACCCATGTTGAATGGTCGAGTTGAATAGCAAAGGCCTTTTAGTATCTGATTGCTACTTAATTTGATACTTGATATAGTAAGATCGTATGTTCTGAACGTCTGAGATAAACTTACTTAGATATTACAGTTCAATTTAAATTATACACACAACAAAAATAAAATTTCTATATATTCAAAAAATTATAATTCTATAAAACTACACGAGTAATTGCCGCTTCATTTAGGGTTACTCTTCTATGGTAATGCCATATCATTTTTGAAATCGGATAAGCAATTATGTAGATAAAGGAAAGTAGTCAAACCATATTCACCCCAAATTTCTTGTCAAAAATAGTAGAAAAGAGAAAATGGAATCAAAATAACAACTTATAATGAATAGATCGCTTTCATATTTTCAAACATTTCAGATGATTTAAACGGGGAAAATGCTTACATATTTTGAGGTGTCCAAGTTGAATAGTTTCTCATTGATTGTGTTTGTTTTGGTGGGCCAAGGATAGAATAAAACCAATTTTCAATTTTCAAAGATGAAACACCACCACAAAACAAAATACATCCTTATATGACTAGCTGTAAAATAAATACTCGAGCAGTATGTATTTATTATACAGCTCTATTGATTGTGTCTATTTTGGTGGACTAGGGACAGAATAGAATCAATTCCCAATTCCACAAGAAAAAATACCACCATAAACAATGACGTAGCCAGAAATCCTACGAAGAATGGTCAAGCTTTATTGACTAAGAAACTAAATTAATTTTCAGTCACTTTCTGGCATAGGCATTTCAGTTTATTGAACAGAGTAATCGCTTTCATATTTTAAGACATTTCAGATTATTTGAAGGGGGAAAACACTTACATATTTTGAGGTGTCCAAGTTGAACAGTTTCTCATTGATTGTGTTTGTTTTGGTGGGCCAATGATAGAATAGAACCAATTTCCAATTTCAAAGATGAAATACCACCACAAAGCAAAATACGCCCTTATATGACTAGCTGTAAAATAAATACTCGAGCAGTAAGTATATATTATACAGCTCTTTTGATTGTATCTCTTTTGGTGGACCACGTATAGAATAAAACCAATTCCCAATTTCCTAAGAAAAAATACCACCACAAACAATGGTGTAGCAAAAAATCTCACTTAGAAGGGTTTATTGACTAAGAAACTAAATTCATTTTTAGTCACTCTAGCAATGTCATAATTTTGTTTAGATAAGTAACACAAATTTAATTCCAAATTAGATGAAATTTCAGCAATTTGACATGATTTATGAAAATTGAAAACTTTAGGGGGTAAATTTTCAAAATAAAGAGAACGAGGACTGAAATAATGTTAACCCCAAACCTCAGGAGGGTAAAATGAATTTAATCCATTGGTGTTGAAGAATATTTATGATTAATTAAGGATTTCTCAAAAGAGAAGGGTCAATTTATGATTTTTTATATTAACATTCAATCTTCATTAAGGCTAATTAAGATTTTTTAAAACTTGAGAGGGTTCAATTGAACCCTCTTGTCCCTAGCTAGCTACGCTACGCCATTGGACCACAAAGCAAAATACGTCATTAACAGTAACTGTAAAATAATTACTATGAGCAGTAAGTATTTACTATACACCTTTATTCATTGTGCTTGTTTGGGTGAATCACATATATAATAGAACCAATTCCCAAAGAAAAATACCACTACAAAGCAAAATACGTCATAAACTGTAACTGTAAAATACTTACTCTAAGAACAACACTAAATTTACTATACAGTCTCCTTAATAGAAATTTCTCGGTGGCAATACTAAATTATGTACATTTTGTTGAAACAACAATAGATTGTATCTAAAATTTATAGTCTGTGTTCACCTCCAGATTTCGTGTGGAAACAATGGTGATTAACTATTTCTGTTGTAGAATATTAGATGTAACCAAATGATAGAATGTATCTTGAATTCACATAGTTTGTTGTTTGTTCACTTTATTTTTGGCCTCCAGATTTTGTGTGGAAACACCTGTAATTACAAGTTTATGTTCTACTATATTGGATGATTGCCTATTACATGTTACTTTGATTAGTTTACAACGTATTCAGTTTTTCTTAGATATTACAAAATGAGTTACATAGCGTGCGTTTTAAACTATAGATTCTATTAAATGATTGCCTATTAAAAGTTACTTTGAGAAGATTCAACACGACACATTATTTACATGGTGTGTCAGCTATTATTAGATATTACTAAACATAAAGTGCGGTTTAAACTGGAGATACTATTAGATGATTACCTATTTGATTTTACTTTGAGAATATCTAACACCGCGCATTGTTTACTTCGTGTGTTAGCTAGCAATCATTACATATTACGAAATGTGTTACATAGAATGTGATTTAAACCATAAATGTTATTGGATGACTGTCTATTCAATGTAACTCTGAGAATATTTAACACTGGACATTGTTTACCCTGTGTGTCAGCCGATCATAAGCTAGATACTACAAAATGCGTTATGTAACTCTGAGAAAATCTAATACCGCATATTGTTTAAACAGTGTGTTAGGCAATCATTAGCTAGATACTACAAAATGCATTACGTAGCATACGATTTAAACTACAGACATTATTGGATGATCGTTTATTAAATATTACTTTGAGAAGATCTAACATTACACATTGTTTACATCACGTGTTGGCCAATCATTAGATATTATGAAACGTGTTACGTACATATCGTGCAACACAAACTACATACGTTTGAAAAACCAAATTGTCTCAGTAGAACATGAATTTCAAATTACTCTTTGGTTACTCTTTTATGATAAGACCATCTAATTTGGAAAAATCTCTATTATGGTATATCCCCATTTCTATGGAGAATTCAGACTAGCGATTCTGCAGCTAAAGGAATGAAGAACCAAATTAATGGTAACTAGTATTAGGTGAAAAACCCAAGGTAAAATTCTCACCATTCCCCCAATTTCTAGCCTTTTTTATTTGAGAAGCCCAAATTTCTTGTAAAAAATGTCACAAAGTCAAAAATGGAAAAAAGTTCATTACCTGTCATACAGGACTACTATAAATAGACCCCCTTGGCATGCGCACATTTCACACCACTCTCCAGAGCTTCCAGTCTTTCACAGAAACAAGACAGCACCCTCGTTTCCTTGCCCTTCCTCAGCTTCAGTTTCCGACCGTTTCCTTTTCACTTCTCCGACATCATGCAAGGCCTCTGCTTGTCTCACCGCTTGGTTACCCCGGCCACTCACCGGTTGTGTCCTGTTCCGGTCATCGGCATTTCAACCAGAACCTCAAGCTCGACACTGTCATGTGTCCCAAAACTGAACTACGTCCCGAGTATCAGATGCTGCTCTCAGAAGAACCAGTCTTTAAGTAAATCCAACGTGCCCTGCTCTGTTTTTCATTGTTTGGTTGTTCAGAAGTTAAGGGTGACTAAAAAGACTTGAATTTGTTCTTGTTCTTGTTTTTGTGTTCATGTATTAAGCAAAGCCAGTTGAGTTTACCTCATTCACTGAAAAAGATTCAGTTTTGGATTCAAAATTCCTGGCTTTCTTTATTTTCTCATAAATGTTTGGTTAGCAGAAAATGTAAGAAAGATATATACCAACTTTAACGTTGGTTTTTTTCTTTCTTTTATATGAATATTAATGGAAGAAAATTTGAGAAATTTGGTTGTATCAATCTCATGATGTTTTGGAGATTTTTTAATTTTTATTTGGTATGTTTTTGGGAAACTGATGTTTCTGTTTGTTTTTTGTTTCATTTTTCAGCAACTGATGCAAAGAAGTTCGAAGAGGCATCAAAGCATGGGAATCTTGTTCCTCTTTACCGGTGCCTCTTCTCTGATCAACTCACGCCGGTTCTTGCATATCGGTGTTTGGTGAAGGAGGATGATCGAGAGGCCCCAAGTTTTCTGTTTGAGTCAGTCGAACAGAGCACTCAGGTTTTTGACTCTGATAGACATGCGTTGGTATTTATGGTTTTTGAGAAGCAGGTTGTTTTGAGTGATATTCATTATGACTCATTGTTGCTTTGATTATGCCAGGGGAGGTACAGCATTGTTGGTGCTCAACCAGCAATGGAAATTGTTGCAAAAGAAAATAAGGTGACTGTTCTTGACCATGAAGCAGGCTGTTCTATTGAGCAGTTTGTCGAGGATCCCATGGCGGTTCCGAAACGAATCTCGGATAACTGGAGGCCTCAGCTCATCGATGAACTTCCTGACGCTTTTTGTGGTATGGATCAGCTTACAATATACTATTCATGATAATTTCATAGTTTTACTATAATTCCACAAGCGGAATTCAATTTCAGTTCAGGTTTGTAAGAGTTGTAATTACCTTTGTAGTTTTTAATAACACTAGCCTAAGACAACCTCTAATCAAGTGTTTATGGACAGGTGGATGGGTTGGATTCTTCTCATACGACACAGTCCGGTACGTGGAGAAGAAGAGACTGCCGTTCTCGAAGGCTCCGGAGGATGACAGGAATCTACCGGACATGCATTTAGGACTGTATGTGGATGTTATTGTCTTTGATCATGTAGAGAAGGTACATATTCGAATTTTCAGTCTTTCTGTGTGAAATTTTGATTCATCTTTAATGTAATTAGGTTTTTTTTTTTTTTTTTTGGTTACAAATAATGTAATAGGTTTGAACTAAAATAATTTTCGCCTCCCTGGAAGCTATTACACTCTTTTTGCTCGTTTAGGATTCAGTACCGACTTATCGATTCCTGAGGTACTTATGAGATTTTGTTGCTTCCTTAATTTCAGAAAATCTATGCTATTCATTGGGTGAGGTTAGACCGGTACTCCTCGGTTGAGAAAGCGTATAAAGATGGAGCAAGACGGTTGGAAAATTTAGTGGCTCGAGTCCATGACATAGAGTCGTGAGTGACTATTGTACTTGTTATTTATAGTTACATTCATCAGTTGTACTTTGATTCAGAGCTAATTGATTTGAATGTCAATTGTCAGGCCAAAGATTTCTCCAGGTGCTTTCAGTCTGGAAACTCAGAAATTTGATCCAGCTCTGACCATCTCCAACATGACGGGCGAGGCATACAAGAACATTGTGAAGCAGGCAAAGGAGCATATTCTGTCCGGGGATATATTCCAAATTGTGCTGAGTCAGCGATTCGAACGGCGTACATTTGCCCATCCGTTTGAAATCTATAGATCCCTGAGGACAGTAAATCCTAGTCCCTATCTGACTTACCTGCAGGTTAGGGTGTATGTCATTGTGATTTACTTCTGTTGTTGGTTTGGTGGATAATGTAAACTAAAATCGACAGTTCCTTTCTTATATTTCTGTTTGAACAGGCTAGAGGATGCATACTGGTAGCTTCCAGTCCAGAGATTTTAATGAGTGCCAAAAAGGTAAATTTGACAAATCATTCTTCTACATTACTTTTGATTATTTGTGCAGATGAGTACCCTTTTTTGGGTGAAATCTGTAAGTATATACTAATGAGAATGTTTCTTTGGTATGATGTTGTAAACAGAAGAAGATTGTCAACCGGCCATTAGCCGGAACTGCGAGACGAGGCAAGACATTGGAAGAGGACCAGCAGTTGGAGGTTAAGCTTCTGCAGGACGAGAAGCAGTGCGCCGAACACATAATGCTGGTGGACTTAGGACGCAACGATGTTGGGAAGGTTTGTCTTTGAACCATCACCTAATAGTGTGGAAATTATTTTTTTCACTGTAGGATGCTATAACCGGAGTGATAATGTGAGTTGATAAACTGGTTCTGGTGATGCGGTTTGATGCAGGTCTCAAAGTCTGGCTCTGTTAAGGTGGACAGGTTAATGGACATAGAACGCTACTCGCACGTCATGCATATCAGCTCTACGGTGAGCACCTATGACTTTAGTAACAACTTATTATGTGATAGTAAAGACATGACTTGCTGCTGTAAAGATTTTCTGTAGCTCCTCAGATTAGCCAAGTGAAACTTGGCCATCAACTTTCTATTTCAACGAGTTGATTGAGTTTAGGTCTATTACTTGTATTCTTTCTGTGATCACAATGTGTTCGTTAACATAAACCCCAGTGCAAATAGATGCTAAGGTAATGAGATATCATGCAGGTCACCGGAGAGCTTCGTGAGGGTCTCACTTGCTGGGACGCACTCCGAGCTGCACTGCCTGTGGGTACTGTCAGCGGTGCTCCAAAGGTAAATCACTAGACTTTTATGTTCTTTCCTTTACGTAGCCTATCTGAGTTTTTAGATATTTGGATTCTCATCGATCTGTATCATCCTTTCATGATGTAATGCAGATGAAGGCCATAGAGCTTATAGATAAGTTGGAAGTGAACAGGCGCGGCCCGTACAGTGGCGGATTTGGAACAATTTCATTCTCCGGTGATATGGACATTGCACTAGCTCTGAGGACCATGGTAATCCCAACAGCACCCCGGTTTGACACAATGTACTTCTACAACAATGGCAACACCCGCCGCGAGTGGGTTGCATATCTCCAAGCTGGTGCAGGAATAGTAGCGGACAGTGACCCAGATGATGAGAATCTAGAGTGCCAAAACAAAGCTGCAGGTCTTGCTCGCGCTATTGACTTAGCCGAGGCTGCATTCGTGGATGTTGAACAGTGACTGTTGTATGAATGTTGTAATCCCAACTTTAGATTAAGAACATTGGCTTCATGTTAAGTGCTATCTTTTTTATCTAACATATTCTTTCGTTTTTTTTTTTTAAAAATCACCTTGTGTAAAACTAAGGTTTCAATTTCTGGATTCCCCTGGAAATCAAAATGAATTCTGGGTAGCACATTCTCATTCTGAACAATTACCAAAAAAGCATAAAATCCAATTTTAACTAATGATACAAGATTCATATCCAATTTTGATAACCCAAAATTAATCACACCAGACTCAATTGAATCAATATATCAAAGCAGTAATCTTTATCCTTGAAAAAAATCATACTTTCCATACTAATCAAATCAAACTTAATAACAAATCCCAAATTGGGATTAAACCCTAAAAATCAAAGCAGCCAAATTCAACACAAGAGAAAACCCAATAAAATCCAATATAGCCAGAAAAGAAACAACAATGAGAGATTTTTATGCACGTGCTGAAATTACAACTAACCTAAAAGCCTTTCTTCTTCTTCTAGTTCTTGTAGCTATCGTAATCGACGACCTCGGAATCCGTGACGGACCTGGAGTGCTGCACGATGGACCGTCCGATCGAGTTGATCCAGTCCTCCTTCTCCTTCTCAGAATCGGCGATGAAGTACATGGTCTCGGAGCGCGTGGAGAGCTCGAACGCGTACTGCTTGTTCAGCACGTCCTCCGCGCCCTTCACCGTCAGGCACGTGGCCACCGGGATCACGCCGCGTGACCTCGACGCGCGCGTGACGGACGAGTCCTTGAACCAGAAGAGCTTGCCTTGCTTGAGGACGAACCAGCGGCGACGCCACGTCTTGATGTACTCGCCTTGCTTGGTCAACCACCCCGTCCGCTCCGGGTTTGACCAGAACTCCACGCCGTCGTGGTCGTCGGGCTTGAAGGTCAGGCCCGTCGCGGCCCGCCATAGACTCGCCATCGGAGAATTTGGTGGAGGAGCGCGTGGAATCGAAGCTGTTAAGAAACGAAGGTAGGAGAAGAAGATCAAAATATCTGTGTGAGCTAGACTTTATTGTAAATATTTTGTTTTTATATTAATTTTTTCCCGGAAAAATTGTGAGAGTTTTAGTAATTAGAATTGTGCCCAGTGAAGTTTCGGTATTTAGAATTGGGTCCGTTGACTGCTTCGTTTTGTAAATAAAGGTACACTGACGGACTACGTTGGTTTCCCATCGCACAAAACACAACTATTCTTTGCTGGTGTGCTGTGGTCTAGTTGACTAAAGTGTTTAGTTAACAACTTTGAGGTCATAGGTTCAAACCGCACTGATATATGTAACGTGTGTAAGTTATTTAATAATTTTTTTTAAAAAAAACAGAACTTTTCTTACAAACCTATTGGATTATATGAATCACTTATTACATATACTTATGGTTACAACAATAGTAGTCTCCATTTGATATTAGAGGAAATGTACACAACAAACAACTCATAACCTAGGAATTGAAATCAATCATTCACTTGTTAGAAGCATGTACTTATTTCTTCTACACTAGCTAGTATCCTGGCTTTAGAAGTCTTCTGTAGTACAAGTGTATAACTCAGAGAATGTTGTGGCCTCGCTTCTCATACCAATGATACCATACTATTGTTTCTGCACAAAAACATGAGGATTATACAGTCATAAAGAGGAAATGAGTGAATGAATGAGGATTATTTTGTTGCACCAATCATGAAGAAGAAAATAGAAGCACCTTATGTTTAGCTTCTTCTTGGCCTCTCTTGACGGATGTCGATAGCATTGTAAGCATTCTTGATACGGTGTAGCTCTCTGAGGACCTCCTCCATCGACATTCTATTCCTTGGTGATTCTTCCGAGCATGCAACTCCAATCTTAAGGGTTGGAAGAATGCACTTCCACAAATAAGTGTTCATCTTGCTTAAGCTCTCACTGTCAACGTTTTCTTCATCTACTATGATTTCATTGTTGTGATCATCGATCTTGGTCCCTTCATTGTTTGTTGTTGAAGTTGCAGTCTCTTCTTCTCGAGTGGCAATAAGAGCAGGATCCACAATTTGCATAATTCTCCCTTGTATGGCGGTCTTAACAAAAGTATGGATATTGTCACCGTCTACAAATATTTGATCAGTGGGTCTTCTTCCGGTGAACAATTGCAGCACAAGTATCCCATAACTGTACACATCCCCTTGTGTTGATGGCTCTACACCAACAGCATACTCTGCAATTCATAAAACAATCAAGTATATCGGTTGACTGTGTACAATTTGGAACCTAACTAGCTCGCAAAGTTTCATTTATGATCATACTAGTATGATTTTAAATTCAAGCTACAATATATGCAGGTATTTGTTATACTTAGGTCCGTATTCATATCTTAATCTCAAATAAAACATATAAATTGAAATTCATGAAATAATTATATTATGCAAAATTGTTACCTGGAGCAGCATAGCCGATGGTTCCATTGATCCCAACTGTGCTGCTTAGATTCTCAGAGGAGTCTGCGGTTGCTGGGATGAGTCTTGCTAACCCAAAATCACTTACACAAGCAACCATGTCGTCATCTAGAAGAACATTGCTTGGCTTCATGTCACGGTGAATAATTTGCGGTTCGCAATGGTCATGAAGGTAACACAATGCAGAAGCCACATCAACAGCAATATTCAGTCTTTGAAGAAGGTTCAAACTCCTTGATTGGTTTTCACTGTGCAGCCACTCCTCTAAACTTCCATTAGACATATACTCAAATACGAGAGCTTTGAAGTCATTGCCATCGTGATCCGTGCTGGAGCAACATGTTAAGATCTTCACAAGATTCTTGTGCCTGATATTTCTCAATGCATTACATTCAGCCACAAAGCTCTTGAAAGCTCCTTTCTGTTGAAGGTTGAGGACCTTTATGGCAACTACACTGTTTTCTTGTTCATCGAGAATCCCTTTGTATACAGAGCCAACACTGCCTGATCCAATTTGATTGCTCAGAGAGAATCCGCCAGTAGCTTGATGAAGTGTCTGATATGAAACCCTGGAAAGGAAATTGATTGATGGTACTGCAGATAGTTGCTTCGTATTTTGAGTTTTCTTCCTCCAATAAAGTGCAGAGATGATTGCAAACAGAAGAGAGCATCCAACGACTAAAGAAATGGTGAAATATAGTTTTAAACCATTGAACTTCTTCTTCTTTAGTACATTGATGGGGCAAGCTGGTAGCCGCAATGCCGAAACACCACCACATAGTTTGGTATTTCCATCCAATGATATTGCACTGATGTTTCGGAAAACTCCTTCTTTCGGTACCTCGCCCTCCAAATTATTGAACGAAAGGTTCAAATATATCAAAAATGGAAGTCTCTGAAGATTTTTGGGAATTTGGCTTGACAAGTTGTTCTTCGAAAGATCTACATACTGAAGACCTTTCAAAGAAGTCAAAGGATAAGGTATCCTACCTTGAATGAGATTGTCTTGTAGGTGAAGAAATTCAAGGCTCTGACATTCCCCAATGGTTTCTGTAATTTCTCCCGTCAGATTGTTTCCAGAGATGTCCAAGTGATAGATATTCTTCAAATTACTGACTTCAACAGGCATGCTACCAGTTAGTGAGTTTTGTGATAAGTCGAGAAATAAGAGCGAGGAAAGGCCAATAATCTCTGGTGGTATATCTCCACTAAGTCTGTTCTGTGAAATGTCCATAATCTGTAAATTCTTGCAATATCCAATAGTTGGTGGAATGCTCCCTTCCAATTCATTTTCAAATATATCGAGTTCAAACAATTTGGTGAGGTTTCCTAAGGAAGATGGGATCCAACCTGATAATCTATTGGCAGGTAAAGCTAAAATTTGCAGATTTTGTAACTTCCCAAAAGAAGATGGAATGATACCCGTGAACAAGTTGTCTTCAAGGCCAAAGAATATTAAACTGTTGAGATTTCCTAATGTTTCAGGAATCGTTCCCACTATTTGATTGCCCCCAAGGTAGAGTTGAGTAAGATTGGTTGAAAAATTGGCTACAGAGTTGGGTAAAACACCTCCAAAATTGTTACTGTCCAGACCAAGCAATTTCAAATTACTGCAATTTGTGAGGAATGTTATACATTCCAAATCATTAGAAGAATTACTTCCTAGATTATTCTCCCCTAAACTGAGCCACTGGAGATTAGATAAAACTCTAAAACTTGTGGGAACTTGCCCAACGAAATTATTTGACAAAACATCAAGCTCTCGAAGCTGAGAAGCATTGCCAAAAGAAGCCGGGATTTGTCCAGAGAATTCATTTTTGCCGAGAAACATTTTGTGGAGATGAGGCATGTTTCGGTCTATACTGGGTGGAAGTGGAACAATACCCTCAAACTTATTACCCGTAAATGAAAAGACTTGCATAGATGACATGTTAAAAAGGGAGGGAGGCAACATACCAGAGAGATTACCATAACTAATACCAATACGCCATAGGTTTCTCAGTTGTCCCAGCTCCTCTGGAACTGTGCCAACCAGATTGTTCTCTCCCAAGGCAAGTTGTTCGAGTGATGAAAGATTTCCCAAGGAAGGTGGGACGCGTCCTGTCAGATTGTTTCTCGCTAGATCAAGATACACAAGCTTCGTCAATGAGCCAATCTCTGATGGAATATAGCCCTTAAGGCGGTTTTCTGCGATATTTATGACACTCAGTTCTGGACAGAAGGTCAGGTTGACTGGAATTCCCCCCTTTAACATGTTGGTATCGAGATCGAGACGTCGTAGTCGGAACAATTGACCAACTTGTTGCGGAATAATGCCAGAGAACTTGTTCCTCGGAAGGCTGATGAGCCTAAGAAAGGAAAGGTTGCCTATGTAGGGTGATATGGTTCCATTCAGATCAGCGTCTGATAGGTTTAATCCTGTTACTCTCTGATGCCGTCTGCCACAAGTGATTCCTCCCCATTTGCAAAAGTGAACGGAGTCATTCCAGGAGTTCAAGACCCCGTGTGGATCGGCGACTATGGATTCTTTGAATTTGAGCAAAGCCGAGTGATCGGTTTCGTTGCCGAATGAACTTACGACAGTGGTAGGTTGGAGAACATTGATGAAAAGGAGAAGGGTGAGGACATGAAGGTATTCGAACATCTCCATTCAGTTTGTATAAGCTGCGGGAAGCTAGTCGAAAATATGCAAGGCAAATCAGGTTGATCTTTCAAAATGTGCATGGTATTTAAGTATTTAACATTGCTTACGGCTCGTCGATCAGTTGGACTTGGACTTGAACTTGAAGGCCATCTGGCAGACGTCAAATTTTGGTAGTGGAAGAGACTTGGGAGCAGCCTCGCACTAACTTTGTTGATCATCTAGTCTACACTACTTTTCTTAATTTAGAGGAATCTACCATCATTGTTATGCATTATTCGATACTATTAGATAAAAGATCAGAGACTTTGAATTAGTTTGAGGTTGGGGCTAAAACTGTGAAATGAAAGTAATCACTAGCTGGTAAGTAATGTCTATGAAGATTGAATATTAATTGAAATGAACAAGTTCAAGCTACTACAGGCTGAACAAGGTCTACGCCAGCGCCGCTACTGGATTGCTATAACACAAGGAAATGTAATGGTTAATAGAAACAAAATGATCGAGAAAGGGTGTATTCTTAGCTCGCCTAAAAGTTTGAGTAAGTTATGCCAATATGGAATAAGGATTTACCCTAATTTCAGATGTGCTAGATGAATTTACTTAGACTTGTAGCCGTTTAGGAACTTCCATTGAGTTTCAGTTTCCAGAAGCAGCAGGAAAATGATGGGGGAATGATGATGCTCAAGACGCAAAGTTTTGGTGGTGAAGAAAATGGATAACACTAAACACAGTATAATTAGTGGACTGAGGAAATGAGGTCTAGTTGAAGAAACTTGGAAAGCTGCCCTGCACTAATTAACTAGTGGAGTTCTGCCACCCTCCCAATTTCTACGGTGTGAAAGACCTCAAGACACCTGATCGTATGTCTTAAGACTTGTGTTTAAGTCTTTCAGATTACTATAACACAAGATATGAAATATTGAATGAAATGAGACAGCTGGGACTCACTAAATCTTTTAGGGGGTGACTCGGGTGAAGCTTCCTTGTGCAACCAAGTTGCATATTTCAATGTGTTTCCAAACTTCACAACACATCTCAGAAATGCCGCTCACTGTCTAAGACTGAGAATTAAGACATATAGGATTTTTATGAAGAACGGAATGATAGAACTTGCAATAGATTATTGAATCTATTATAAGTTGATGAGTTCAAATGTAACTCTCAACACCAATTTCTAAATAGCCCTGGGATGACTACATTTGTTCTCACCAACCCGAAAAATAATTCTCAGCAAAAACATGTCACAAAATGGCATGAAGTAACATTCTCAAAAGAATGAAATATGACCCCTCCTGTTAAACAGCTTGAAAGCACCAATGCTTCAATTTATGCAGAAATGGGAGGAAAAATAAGTTTACAGTTTCATAGACATTCATTTGATAATTATGAAGAAGCTAGTTCCTCTAGAACTAAATCAATTTTTCATGAAGAATCCTTTGAGGAAGAAGATACTAAAAGGTACCTATGAAAATGCTTAGAGCAGGAGAACTAAAAGAATTATATGCACAAGCTAAGACTTATGAATCTATAGAATTGGAGAAAATCATGAATAAAATTTCTCAAATTCGACTTGGAAAGAATAAGAGGAAGATTCTTTCTTATCAAGCAGCAAAAGAAGAGTCAAATACATTATCCTCCATGGATACAAGAGAAGTTAAAAGGCAGGCTCCTCTAGATGGTAGTCATATCATAGTTTAGAATATTATGAACTATCCAACCAAAATAGTTTGAGAAAAGAATATCAAACTTCCAAAAGGACAAGCTCCTACATGAAAGAACAAGGAGCGAAGTTCTCATAAGTATATCCCTACAGAACCCAAATGGGGACAGTCAGTGTCCGAAAGAGAGGTTTATTTGGATTTAGACAAGGTAGGAGATAAAAGAAAGACAATAGATAACTGGGTTGCTAGTTTAAAGTTTACTCAGACTCTAGTATTATCAAATTATGAATACGACGATGCTCATACATATTATGAGTCAACCTTAACTAGAATAGTCCAGAAATGGTATCAGTCATTTAAGAGAAGTTCTAAATGAGCTGATTGGGTGGTCAAGTTAGCTTAGACAAATAATCCTTTAGATTTTGCAATGCCTATTTATGCACAATTTAGAGGAGATATCACTGGGTATAACGAGCAATCTTAAAAAATTCATACTAATCAAATCAAACTTAATATATAACAAATCCCAAATTGCACTACCAGGACAAGCACTTTAGCCGACGAAAAAGTTTCGTCGGCCTGTTAACTTAATTCGTCGGCTATAGTATCGTCGGCTAAAATTGCTGGTTTTTGAAAAAAAAAAACTGCAGAAACTTTCGGCCACCTCCAATCACCACCAAAATTTGACAGAATCTTCCTCTCAACATTTCGAACAACTTTCTAGATGAAGTCCAAGCCCAATTCTAAGCGTAAATAGGTCAATTGAATCAAAATATAAAAATCCCCAATTTTAAACCCTAAAAACTTCAAATCTTCGATTCTCCTCACACACACCGAATCGAGCTACCAAATTCTAGGGGAATGTAATACTAATCAAACTCAACTTATCCATATATAGAACTCACCAAATGGTGACCTGAGGAAGGAGAAATTCGATCGACACCGAATCCGAACCGGCGGAGTTTTGGAGCTCGATTTATCCCTCACGGCGGCGCCACTCGATGCACCACCTGTCCAGCAATGAAGTAGAGACGACGGCGAAGCTTTTGGGACAAGTGTGGCGGTCTCCGGTGGCTTGACTGCGGAGCTAGGCCGAGAAGAAAATCCGGCAGGCGAAACAGTCCATGCATTTCTGATTTTCTACTTCTTACCATCCACCTATATAAAGAACTTTACCCGACGAAATTCTTTATTTTTGTCGGTTAAAGTCCATTGAAAATTTTCCTCTAAATTTGGTTTGCCGCCAAATGTTTTTTCGACTTTAGCCAACGACTTTTCATATATTTTCGTCGGCTAAAGTCATTTAAAAATTTTCATCCAAATTTGGTTTGCCGCCAAAAATTTTTTGACCTTAGCCGACGACTTTTTTAATATCTCGTCGGCTAAAGTCTATAAATTTACGAAAACGCTCATATCTCCCTCTATATTATGTAGTTTGGTCAAACCTTCCACACGAAAAACTCTCAGGTAGATGAGACGCAACCGCCTATATAAAAATTTTGAGACATTTACCTTCCGACGATAGGGCTCCCCATAGGGAATAATAACGGTAAATAGGGTTGACCGCTACTATCGGCACCGAGACGTTACCCGATTTACGTGATTTTTGAACCATAGCCGTATTTCACCATTATGAACACATCTTATTTCACGAGATTTTTGATAATTTTGCTTTCTATGTAGAGTTCGTTCACAAAGTTGTATAACCTACTAAACAAGTTATACAACATTAGTAGACACGTTGTGATTCCGATGACTAAAATTCACAAACCCAAATTGGACCGTTAGATATGATCATTATGACGAAATATGTCTATGATAAAAAATTCAACTGGATCCGACAACGTTAAGGGCTCGATCGAAACGGTCAACCATAATCCATCGTTACTTATCACACGAAAACGCTCATATCTCCCTCTATATTACGTAGTTTGGTCAGACCTTCCACATGAAAAAATCTCACGTAGATGAGACGCAACTGCCCATATAAAAATTTTGAGACATTTACCGTCCGACGATAGGGCTCCCGATAGGGAATAATAACGGTAAATAGTAGACACGTTGTGATTCCGATGACTAAAATTTACAAACCAAAATTCGACCGTCAGATATGATCATTATGACGAAAGATGTCTATGGTAAAAAATTCAACTGGATTCGACAACGTTAAGGGCTCGATCGAAACAGTCAACTCTAATCGGAAATAAGAAAACTGCATTTTGAAGCCCTAAACGGACTCGGATGGCCAAAAAGGCCCGTATGTCATGGGAAAATGATGAGTTTGACTCGTAAGGCCGTTACGCTTCCGGAAAGGTATCACAATAGTCAATCAGACGCCGAACGTCAAATCTACAGCATAGTGAATAATAAGGGTAAATTGCATTGACCGCAACTATCGACACCGAGACTTTACCGGAATACCGTGATTTTTCAACCGTAGACATATTTCACCATTTGGGTCATATCTTATTTCACGACTTTTTTGCGTTTGAAGGATCTACGTATAGTTTGTTTTTGAAACGGAACATTTACTTAACACTTGGTAAACAAGTTATACAACATTAGTAGGCATGTTGTGATTGTGATGATCAAACTTGAGAAACGAAAATCCGAATCTGACCATCATGATAAAATACATGTATGAGAAAAAATTCAACTTGATCCGACAAGGTTAAGGGCTCGATTCGGACGGTCAATCCCATAAGTCAAACCCCTAAACGCAAGGAAAAGGTCATTGGACCGTCTAAATTACGTATTTTGGCCGGACTTTCAACTGAAAATAGTTTCAAATCGATGAGACGCAACAAGTCGTATAAAAAATATATCACCATTAGGGTTTAGGGTTTAGCCGACGAAATATTAGGGTATTCGCCGGCTAAGATGCGGTTAGCCGACGAATTTTTACTTAGGTTTTAGCCGACGAAAAAATTCGTCGGGTAAAGTATTTTTAAAAGTCGTCGGCTATAGTGCACAGACTATAGCCGACGAAAAAATTCTTTACCCGATGAAATTAAAATTTCGTCGGCTAAAGCCTTTCTTCTGGTAGTGTTGGGATTAAACCCTAAAAATCAAAGCAGCCAAATTCAACACAGGAGAAAACCCAATAAAATCTAATATAGCTTCTCTGCTTGGATCTGCTTGGGTTTTTTATGAGTCTGCCACGTCACCAAAAAGACATCTAACGGTTCTAAATGAAAACTTGCAAAACACCAACGTGGACATGAAACAGCTGATCTATTCCTCTGTCTTCTTCTCTGATATGCTTTGCAATTAGGGCCAATTACATATAAGTCCACTTGGAGACATTTTCTCCCATATAGGTCCACCTAAACATTTTTACCTATATAAGTCTACCCAAGCCTAAATAGAGTCTTATATTAGGTATTAAAGTTCAACAAAATTACAGACTGCCATCCAACCAAAAAAAATTAGATTTTCTCTCTTATATTTACAAAAATACCACTAATGTAAAAAGTCAACAACTACAAATGGTCTCCGGTTGACCTTCGGCGAGGTCTCCGGCTGACCTCCGGCGAACTTTTCGGCCGACCATCTGTGTGGATTCTAGCGACCACAAAAGTTACTACCACTGACAACAAAAGATACTATCGATAGAAAAAAAACTATTGCCACCAGCAAAGAAAGTTACTACCGATAGCAACAAAAGCTACTACCACCAACAAAGAAAGCTACTACCACCGACAATAAAATATACTACCGATAACAAAAAAGGCTACTGCCACCAACAAAGAAAGCTACTACCGATAGCAACAAAAACTACTACCACCAGCAAAGAAAACTACTACCACTGACAACAAAAGATTGCAAAAGATACTGTCACCAGCAACAAAAGCTACTACCACAGGCTATAAAAGCTACTACCACCGGCTATAAAAGCTACTATGGTGAGATTTCCGGCAACCTCCGGATAGGTCACAAAAGATACTATCGCCAGCAACAAAAAATATTACCGAACATAACAAAAGCTACTACCACCAGCTACAAAAGCTACTATGTTGAGATTCCGACGACCTCCGACGAGGTCACAAAAGATATTGTCACTAGCTATAAAAGATACTACCGAGCATATGAAAAGTTACTATCACCAACGAAAAAGCTACTATAACCAGCTATAAAAGATACTACCGAGCAAATGAAAAACTACTACAAGGTAGAACAAAAGCTACTGTCACCACCTATAAAAGATACTACCAAACATATGAAAAACTACTACCAAGCAGAAAAAAAGCTATTGTCACCAACAAAAAAAGCTAAGCTACTATCACCAATTATAAAAGCTACCACCCCCAGCTACAAAAGTTACTATAGTGAGATTTCCAATGACCTCTGACGACGAAGTCACAAAAGATATTGTCGTCAGTAACAAAAACTACTACCGCAAGTAATAAAAGCTACTACCACCATCAACAAAAACTACTACCACCATCAACAAAAACTATTACCTCCAAACAAAGCCAATAGCTAATGTTTTCGGCAACAAAATCTACTACCAAGCATAATGAAAGCTATTACCAATGTGTCAAAAATATACAGAACAGTCACCTCCAATAGGAGCGACATCTTTGAAGCGGCGTCGTCCAGGACTTGTCATTGAGTCAACGGCGGCATCCAAGCTGTACGGATCTCGAATCGTCGGCGGAAGGCGATCATAGCCGTCAAGGACCAGACGAGCCACAAGGATGAGCCGGCGAGCCATATGGTTTCAGAGATCCCGTCGAGGTCAAATCAGAAGTTGTCATCGATGGAATTGGACGCAATAGACATCGAGGTCAAGGTGCGTCGTCGTCGATCCGGCGACGTCGAGGTTGAGGTCAAGGCTTCGTCGTCGATTTGGCGACGTCGAGATCGAGGCATCGTCGATCTGGCGACGTCGAGATCGAGGCATCGTCGATTTGGCGACGTCGAGGTCGAGGCGTTGTCGTCGAGCCGGTGGCGTCGAGGTCGAGGTCAAGGCTTCGTCGTCGATCTGGCGACGTCGAGGTCGAGCCTGCTTCCTTGTCATCTATCAAGCGGCACCAAGCCATCGTCGTCGAGCTGGTGTTGGCCTGAGACGCCGCCATGGCCGGATATTCGAGACCGGAGAAGAGAGGGAAGAGGAACATAGAGAGAGAGAGGAGTACTGAAAAGGATGTGAGAAGAGAGAAAAATTGATTTGTAGGGAAACAAGGGTATTTTAGGAACATCGTAAAAATAAAATGACAGGTTTAGGCTTAAAAGTGGACTTATATGGGTAAAAATATTAAGGTGGACTTGTGTTACAAAAAATGTTGCGAAAGTGACTTTAGTGAAATTTTCTATTGCAAGAGAAAAATTCATTAACAGTCCCTAAACTATTGTGCCAAGGTCAACATGATACCTGAAAAATGATTTTGACATCAGTGAGATACCTCTGTTAAATTTTCGTAACAGAACCGTTTGTTTGCTCACGTGTAGACACCAAAATGAAGTCGAATGACCCATTTAGCCTTGTATATTAATTCTCTTTTTTGTTTCTTGTTCTTCGTGTTAGCCAAACCAATCTCTTCTCTATCTCTATACAAACTGAGTTTATCATCTCACCCACACAAAACAAATCCATATACATCTCAAAACAAGGAGCATATAAAACCCAGAACCTTAGCATGATAAAACTAAACACAACAAACTACTTGCAAATAGAAACTCAAGTCCCCACTGTTTCCACATGAACAAGTTAAAAGCCAAACCCTTTACCTTGAAATTGCATCTAACCGACTAACCCAGAACTGATATGAACTAAATCCTCCTCTCTTTTTTCTAAAAGCCAAAACCCCATATACTTCACTTCACTCCAAAACCCATACCCCCAAGCTTAAAAACAAGCCAATACCTTTAAACCAGATACCAATAAAGCTCCTAATTTTCCACACAGCAAAACCACAAAACCGGATTTATTTCTCTCACACCACCGTGTTCTTAACCTCCGACGAATCAAGCCCAGTCTTGGAGCCGTCTGGCAACACCGGGAGCGACTTCGTAGGCCAACTTTTCTTGTTCGTCAATGAGGACCTCGTCATTGGCTCCATTGGCGGGTTGTTTTCGCTGCTGGATTCTCCGGTTCTGACATTGACGTCTGACGAAAAAGCCCAGAAAAGGGAAGCGGAAAGGGAAGAGGATTTACGGATTCCAGTCCAAAATGGGCACGCCGTCGTTGAATTCCTACCCAGTTTACTAGGTTTGAGACGGGCTCATCGGCAAGGAGGGAGTAACCTGTTTGGTTTAGGTTTGTTTTGGATCATTTTATTTTATTTTCGATTCAAATTAAATAGAACCTGTTTTGGATGAGATGAGACTCATGAGAGGGATATCCGGATATGCATTAGAAATCACATACTTCTCGGCACAACTTCAGTTTTTGAAGACTTGTATTTCTATCCACTGGCAACTTCAGTTTTTTAAGACTTGTATTTCTATCCACTGGATTGTGATACCATGACGTGGCAGGCTTAGGGAAAAACCCAAGCAGATCCATGCAAATAAAAACCAAGCAGAGAAGAAAGAACAAACAGAGAGATTTTTATGCACGTGCCGAAATTACAACTAACCTAAAAGCCTTTCTTCTTCTTCTAGTTCTTGTAGCTATCGTAATCGACGACCTCCGAATCCGTGACGGACCTGGACTGCTGCACGATGGACCGTCCGATCGGGTTGATCTAGTCCTCCTTCTCCTTCTCAGAATCGGCGATGAAGTACATGGTCTCGGAGCGCGTGGAGAGCTCGAACGCGTATTGATTGTTCAGCACGTCCTCCGCGCCCCTCACCGTCAGGCACGTGGCCACCGGGATCACGCCGCGTGACTTCGACTTGCGCGTGACGGTCGAGTCCTTGAACCAGAAGAGCTTGCCTTGCTTGAGGACGAACCAGCGGCGACGCCACGTCTTGATGTACTCGCCTTGCTTGGTCAACACCCCGTCCACTCCCGGGTTTGACTAGAACTCCACGCCGTCGTGGTTGTCGGGCTTGTCGGTCAGGCCCGTCGCGGCCCGCCATAGACTCGCCATTGGAGATTTTGATGGGAGGAGCGCATGGAATCGAAGCTGTTAAGAAACGAAGGTATAGGTCTATAGGAGAAGAAGATCAAAATATCTGTGTGAGCTAGACTTTATTGTAAATATTTTGTTTTTATATTAAATTTTTTTTCCGGAAATTCCTGGAAAAAAATTGTGAGAGTTTTAGTAATTAGAATTGTGTCCTATGAAGTTTTGGTATTTAGAATTGGGTCCGTTGACTGCTTTGTTTTGTAAATAAAGGTACACTGATGGACTAGGTTGGTTTCAGAACTATTCTTTGCCCGTGAGTGAGCTGTGGTCTAGCTGGCTAATTAAGGTGTTTAGTTAACAACTTTGAGATTATAGGTTCAAACCGCACGGTCATATGTAGCGTGCATGCGTTATTTGATAATTTAACCATTCTTACAAACCTATTGGATTATATGAATCACTTATTACATATACTTATTGTTACAACAATAGTAGTCTCCATTGGATATTAGAGGAAATGTACACAACCAACAACTCATAACCTAGGAATTAAAATCAAGCATTCACTTGTTAGAAGCAAGTACTTATTTCTTCTACACTAATATCCTGGCCGGCTTTAGAAGTCTTCTGTAGTACGAGTGTACAACTCAGAGAATGTTGCCGCCTCGCTTCTCATACCAATGATACCTTACTGTTTCTGCACAAAAACATGAGGATTATACAGCCTAAAGAGGAAATGAGTGAATGAAATGAGGATTATTTTGTTTCACTAATCATGAAGAAGAAAATAATGCACCTTATGTTTAGCTTCTTCTTGGCCTCTCTTGACGGAATAGCATTGTAAGCATTCTTGATACGGTGTAGCTCCCTGAGGACCTCCTCCATCGACATTCTATTCCTTGGTGATTCTTCCGAGCATGCAACTCCAATCTTAAGGGTTGGAAGAATGCACTTCCACAAATAAGTGTTCATCTTGCTTAAGCTCTCACTGTCAACGTTTTCTTCATCTACTATGATTTCATTGTTGTGATCATCGATCTTGGTCCCTTCATTGTTTGTTGTTGAAGTTGCAGTCTCTTCTTCTCGAGTGGCAATAAGAGCAGGATCCACAATTTGCATAATTCTCCCTTGTATGGCGGTCTTAACAAAAGTATGGATATTGTCACCGTCTACAAATATTTGATCAGTGGGTCTTCTTCCGGTGAACAATTGCAGCACAAGTATCCCATAACTGTACACATCCCCTTGTGTTGATGGCTCTACACCAACAGCATACTCTGCAATTCATAAAACAATCAAGTATATCGGTTGACTGTGTACAATTTGGAACCTAACTAGCTCGCAAAGTTTCATTTATGATCATACTAGTATGATTTTAAATTCAAGCTACAATATATGCAGGTATTTGTTAGCTCATTGGTTTTTAGTAAAAATGTTGGGGTGCAAATGCAGGAGACAATTGCTAGTATGATGCGAGTTTTAGTAGTAGACTCCCATGAAAAATATTTGGGACTGCCAACCTATGTTGGAAGGAAAAAGACTGCCATTTTTCAATTTATCAAGGAGAAGTTGTCGAAAAAAATCTCTAATTGGCAGGGAAAGCTCCTGAGTGGTGCAGGGAGAGATATCCTGATTCGTGTGGTGGCTCAGGCTCTACCTACTTATGCTATGAGTGTGTTTCAACTTACAAAAGTTTTTGTGAGGATTTGGAACAACTTTGTGCTAAATTTTGGTGGGGGAGTACTACAGAAAAAAGAAAGATACACTGGAAAAATTGGAAAGCTCTCTGCTCTCCGAAGGAGGAAGGTGGTTTAGGCTTCCGTAGTCTAACAGAGTTTAATTCAGCAATGCTCGCAAAACAAGCCTGGAGAGTAGTAAATCATCCAGATTCTTTGGTGGCTCGATTATATAAGGCCAAATATTTTCCAAACAACTCTTTTTGGAATGCGCCTGATCATACTGCACCATCTTTCTCATGGAGGAGTATTGTATCAACTAGGAGACTATTGAGGGAAGGTAGCTACTGGCAGATAGGGGATGGTAGGTCAGTCCATATCACTGACAATGCATGGATCCCAGGTATTCCAAATTTCAGACCCTCTGATGCTTCAATTCTCAATAACTCAGTAGGTTATGTCAATGAGCTCTTGACTCATAGTGGTGGATGGAATGAGTTTTCAGTTAGGGCGACTTTTACTGGAGAGGTAGCTAATGCCATATTAGCTATTCCCTTACCGCATGAGACAGTGGAAGATAGAGTAGTTTGGAGATTGGAAAAGCAAGGCATATTTACTGTGAAAACTGCTTATCGACACTCTTTTGCTCATTCTTCTGCATATCAACATTCTGCTCTCAATGTGGGGGTAAGTTTTTGGAAAAAGGTTTGGAAAGCTAATGTACCTACTGGTGCAAAAGTAAATATATGGAGGGTGTGTCACAACATTTTACCGTCACTTGAGAGGTTGCAATCCAAACATGTGGAGCTGGAGTCCATAAATTGTCCTTTGTGTTTGGATACAATGGAATCTACTTTGCACCTGTGTAGGGACTGCCCTTTTACTAGAGAGGTATTGCGATCAAATGGTGTTTTATCACAGGTTTGTCTTAACCCTTTGGTATTACATTTTAATTTGGCGGATTGGTTGAACTCATGCTCAAGGGAGTTGTCTAGTTCTGCTTTTGGAGAGATGATTTTTTTGTTATGGAGTGTGTGGAAGGAAAGAAATAATAGAGTTTGGAATGATAAAAGGGGAAGTGCGCTGGATACAGTGATTGCAGCTATGTCTAGAGTGCAAGAATTTCGTTCAGTGACACTAATAAATAACAGTCGTTCTGTTTTGAAAATACAGAAATGGAAACCTCCACCTGCTGGGACTTTTAAGATCAATGTAGATGGATCTTTTATAAATCACAATAGTTGTGGCAGCACGGGTTTTGTGGTAAGGGATTTTTTGGGAGGTTTTATTGCTGGGGGTGGGATGAGTTTTGCTGGTATACTCTCAGCTGAGCATATGGAGTTGATGGCTTGCAAGCAGGCTATTTTGTTTGCAGTAACAAATCATTTTGTTCCTGCTATGATCGAAACTGATGCACAAGTTGTTGCTCAACAACTTTTGCAGCAGTCTGCATTTAACCTTTCGGCTCTTGGAAGGATCTATGACGAGGTTGGGATACTACTCCATAATCATCCTACAATCAAGGTCCAGTATGTCAGGCGTACTGCAAACAATGTGGCTCATGTGATGGCTTCAAACTCCAAGCAATTTAGTTCAGAAACTTTTTATTTTTCAGTTCCTTCTTTTCTTCAGACTGCAGTAGCAGCTGAAATAGTCCAGATGTAATACATTTCTTTTTGCAATAAAGTATGACCTCTTAATTCAAAAAAATAAAAATATGCAGGTATTTGTTTTACTTAGGTCCGTATTCATATCTTAATCTCAAATAAAACTTGTAGATTGAAATTCATGAAATAATTATATTATGCAAAATTGTTACCTGGAGCAGCATAGCCGATGGTTCCATTGATCCCAACTGTGCTGCTTAGATTCTCAGAGGAGTCTGCGGTTGCTGGGATGAGTCTAGCTAACCCAAAATCACTTACACAAGCAACCATGTCTTCATCTAGAAGAACATTGCTTGGCTTCATGTCACGGTGAATAATTTGCGGTTCGCAATGGTCATGAAGGTAACACAATGCAGAAGCCACATCAACAGCAATATTCAGTCTTTGAAGAAGGTTCAAACTCCTTGATTGGTTTTCACTATGCAGCCACTCCTCTAAACTTCCATTAGACTTATACTCAAATACAAGAGCTTTGAAGTCATTGCCATCGTGATCCGTGCTGGAGCAACATGTTAAGATCTTCACAAGATTCTTGTGCCTGATATTTCTCAATGCATTGCATTCAGCCACAAAGCTCTTGAAAGCTCCTTTCTGTTCAAGGTTGAGGACCTTTATGGCAACTACACTGTTTTCTTGTTCATCGAGAATCCCTTTGTATACAGAGCCAACACTGCCTGATCCAATTTGATTGCTCAGAGAGAATCCGCCAGTAGCTTGATGAAGTCTCTGATATGAAACCCTGGAAAGGAAATTGATTGACGGTAATGCAGATAGTTGTTTTGTCGACTTTTGAGTTTTTTTTCTCCAATAAAGTGCAGAGATGATTGCAAACAGAAGAGAGCATCCAACGACTAAAGAAATGGTGAAATATAGTTTTAAACCATTGAACTTCTTCTTCTTTAGCACATTGATGGGGCAAGCTGGTAGCCGCAATGCCAAATCACCACCACATAGTTTGGTATTTCCATTCAATGATATTGCACTGATGTTTCGGAAAACTCCTTCTTTCGGTACCTCGCCCTCCAAATTATTGAACGAAAGGTTCAAATATATCAAAAATGGAAGTCTCTGAAGATTTTTGGGAATTTGGCTTGACAAGTTGTTCTTCGAAAGATCTACATACTGAAGACCTTTCAAAGAAGTCAAAGAAGAAGGTATCCTACCTTGAAAGAGATTGTCTTGTAGGTGAAGAAATTCAAGGCTCTGACATTCCTCAACGGTTTCTGGAATTTCTCCGGTTAGATTGTTTCCTGAGATGTCAAGTATCCTGATATTCTTCAACTTACCCACTTCCACAGGCAGGCTGCCAGTTAGCGAGTTTTGCGATAAGTTGAGTAAGCCAGATAAGGAGGACATGCCAATGACCTGGGATGGTATATCTCCACTAAGATTATTGTGTGATAGATTAATTATCTGCAGACTTTGACAATTACCAATATCTGGAGGAATGATTCCTTCTAATTCATTTGCGTATAACTGGAGTCTAAACAAATGGGTGAGGTTTCCTAAGGAAGATGGGATCCAACCTGATAATCTATTGGTAGATAAAGATAAAATTTGCAGATTTTGTAACTTCCCAAAAGAAGATGGAATGATACCCGTGAACAAGTTGTTTTCAAGGCCCAAGAATATTAAACTGTTGAGATTTCCTAATGTTTCAGGAATCGTTCCCACTATTTGATTGCCCCCAAGGTAGAGTTGAGTAAGTTGGGTTGAGAAATTGGCTACAGAGTTGGGTAAAACACCTCCAAAATTATTAACAGCCAGAGAAAGTAGTTCCAAATTACTGCAATTTGTGAGGAATGTTATATATTCCAAATCATTAGAAGAATTACTTCCTAGATTATTCCTCCCTAAATTGAGCAATTGGAGATTAGGTAAAACTCCAAAACTTGTGGGAACTTGCCCAACGTAATTATTTTTCGAAATATCAAGCGCTCGAAGCTTAGAAGCATTGGCAAAAGAAGCCGGGATTTGTCCAGAGAATTCATTTCCGCCGAGGAACATTGTGTGGAGATGAGGCATGTTTAGGTCTATACTGGGTGGAAGTGGAACAATACCCTTAAACTTATTACCCGTAAATGAAAAGACTTGCATAGATGACATGTTAAAAAGGGAGGGAGGCAACATACCAGAGAGAATACAAAAATGAATACTGAAAAACCTTAGGTTTCTCAGTTGTCCCATCTCCTCTGGAACTGTGCCAACCAGATTGTTCTCTCCCAAGCCAAGGGTTTCGAGTGATGAAAGATTTCCCAAGTTAGGTGGGACGCGTCCTGTCAGATTGTTTCTCCCTAGATTAAGAAACACAAGCTTCGTCAACGAGCCAATCTCTGATGGAATATCGCCCTTAAGGCGGTTTTCTCGGATACTTATGACACTCAGTTCTGGACAGAAGGTCAGGTTGACTGGAATTCCCCCCTCTAACATGTTGGTATCGAGATGGAGACGTCGTAGTCGGAACAATTGACCAACTTGTTGCGGAATCAAGCCAGCGAACTTGTTCCTTGGAAGGCTGATGAACCTAAGAAAGGATAGGTTGCCTATGTAGGGTGATATGGTCCCATTCAGATCAGCGTCTGATAGGTTCAATCCTGTTACTCTCTGATGCCGTCTGCCACAAGTGACTCCTCCCCATTTGCAGAAGTGAACGGAGTCATTCCATGAGTTCAAGAACCCGTGTGGATCGGCGACTATGGATTCTTTGAATTTGAGCAAAGCCAAGTGATCGGTTTCATTGACAAATGAACTTACGACAGCGGTAGGTTGGAGAAGATTGGTGAAAAGGAGAAGGGCGAGGACATGCAGGTATCTAAAGTTATCCATTCAGTTTGTTATATAAGCAGTAGGAAGCTTGTGGCTCGGTGATGGGAAAATCAGGCAAAGGAAAATCAAGTTGATCTTTCTAAAACCAACTTGATCAAGTTGATCTTTGAACCTCGTGTACATGTAGCAGAGTTTTCGGGTATGACTCATCAGTCATTATCAGTGTGTTGTTGACTCTGGGAGCAGAGAGAGTCAGAGAGACTAATTACATGTACCAAAGACTTGGTGCGCGCTTTCTCAGGTATTATATGTTTTGCTGACGCAGGGAGGGAGATCAATTCAAAGATTTGTACTTAAACGCCATTAATTTATGGTGGACGTCAAATTTGGTCTTGGAAATTGGAATCAGCCTCGATCATAGCCGGCCTTTCCCCAAGTGCAGGCCGTCTGAGTTGTGACAGCAGGGGCCCTAATTTTTTGTTTTTGATTTGTTACACCAGGTGCTTCCCATGCCATACTGTGTAACAGTGTAAGTTTGCACAAAAACATGAGGATTGTGCAGTCATAAAGAGGAAATGAAAGAATCAACAAAGAATAAAGAAAAAATAAACCATTTTGTTTCACTAATCATAGAGAAGAAAATAAAAGCACCTAGCCTCTTGTTTAGCTTCTTCTTGGCCTCTCACGACGGATGCTGATACCATTGTAAGCATCTTTGATTCGGTGTAGGTCTCTGTGGACTTCCTCCATAGACATCCTATTCCTTGGTGATTCTTCCGAGCATGCAAGTCCAATCTTAAGGATTGGAAGTATGCACTTCCCCGCGTAATTGTTCATCCTGCTTGAATTCTGATTGTCAATGTTGTCTCCACCAGTTTCGATATCATAGCTGAAAGCATGGATTCTAGTCACTTCATTGTTTGTTGTGGAAATTGTAGTCTCTTCTTCTAGAGTGGCAATAAGAGTAGGATCTACACTTTCCATAAGCCTTCCTTGTATGCATGTCTTAACAAAAGTATGGATATTGCAACCGTCTACAAACATTTCATCAGTGGGTCTTCTTCCCGTGAACAATTGCAGCACAAGTATCCCATAACTGTATACATCCCCTTGTGTTGACGGCTCAACACCAACTGCATACTCTACAATTCATAAAACAATCAACTATATCAGTTCTGCATGTGTAAAATTAGGAACCTCAGTACAGTAATTTAGTAACTATATATGGGGGAAAATTAGTAATTACCTGGAGCAGCATAGCCAATGGTTCCCTTTATCCCAACTGTACTAGTTTGATTTTCAGAAGAGTCTGTAGACGGTGGGATGAGTCTTGCTAACCCAAAATCACCAACACGAGCAACCATGTCACCGTCCAGAAGAACATTGCTTGGCTTCAAGTCCCGGTGAATAATTTGTGGTTCACAGTGATCATGAAGATACCACAGTGCAGAAGCCACATCAACAACAATATTGAGTCTTTGAAGAAGGTTCAAACCACTCCTTGGTTGGTTTTCTCTGTACAACCAGCCTTCTAAGCTTGCATTTGACATATACTCAAATACTAGAGCTTTGAAGTCATTACCACTGTAATCAGTGCTGGAGCAACATGTAATGATCTTCACAAGATTCCTGTGCCGGATATTCCTCAGCGCGTTGCATTCAGCCATGAAACTCTTCGAAGCTCCTTTCTGTTGAAGGTTGAGGACCTTTATGGCAACAACGATGTTTTCTTCTTGATCAAGAATCCCTTTGTATACAGAGCCAAAACCGCCTGATCCAATTTGGTTGCTCGGAGAGAATCCGCCAGTAACTTGATGAAGTGTCTGGTATGAAACCTTTGAGAGGAAGTTGATTGATTCCGCTTCAGATAATAGTTCCTTCTTTAGAGTGTTCCTCCTCCAATAAAAAACTAAGAGGAATGCAAACAGAAGAGAGCATCCAACGACTAAAGAAATTGTGAGCTTTAGTTTGAAACCACGAAATTGTCTCAACTTTGGGACATTTATGGTGCATGCTGGTAGCTGCAATTCTGAAACACCACCACAAAGTTTAGTATTTCCAGCCAATGATATTGCACTGATGTTTCGAAAAACTCCTTCTTTCGGGACCTCACCCTCCAGATTATTGAGCGAAAGGTTTAAATAGATTAAGAACGGAAGTCGTTGTAGGTCTTTTGGAATATGTCCTGACAAGTGGTTTTGTGAAAGATCTAGATACTGAAGACCTCTCAAGGAATCCAAAGAAGAAGGTATGATTCCTTGAAAGAGGTTCCCTTGTAGTGAAAGAGATTCAAGGCTTTGACAGCCTCCAATGCTTTCTGGAATTTCTCCTGTCAGATTGTTTCCAGAGATGTCTAATGTCCTGATATTCTTTAACTTACCCACTTCCACAGGCAGGCTGCCAGTTAGCGAGTTTTGCGATAAGTTGAGTAAGTCAGATAAGGAGGACATGCCAATGACCTGGGATGGTATATCTCCACTAAGATTATTGTGTGACAGATCTATTAACTGCAGACTTTGACAATTACCAATATCAGGAGGAATGATTCCTTCTAATTCATTTGCGTATAACTGGAGTCGAAACAATTGGGTGAGATTTCCTAAGGAAGATGGGATCCAACCTGATAATCTATTGGTAGATAAAGATAAAATTTGCAGCTTGCTTAACTTTCCCAAAGAAGCTGGAATGTTACCTGTGAACAAGTTATGATCCAGGGCCAATAATATTAAATTTTTGAGATGTCCTAATGTTTCAGGAATTGTTCCTGCTATTTGATTGCTCCCAAGGTAGAGTCCAGTCAGTTGGGTTGAGAAATTGGCTACGGAGTTGGGTAAAACACCACCGAAATTGTTACTAGTCAGAGCAAGCACTTCCATAATGCTGCAATTGGTCAAGGATGTTATAAATTCCAAATCATTAGATGAATTACTTCCTAACTTATTGAACTCTAAGCTAAGGAACTGGAGATTAGGAAGAACTCCCAAACTTGCCGGAACTTGGCCAACAAAATTATTTTCCCCGAGATCAAGCTCCTGAAGCTGAGAAGCATTGGAAATTGAAGCTGGGATTTGTCCAGAGAATTCATTATCACTGAGATACAGTTTTTGGAGATTAGGCATGTTTAGGCCTATACTAGGTGGTATACTGCCCTCAAACTTATTCGATGTAAGTACGAAGACGTTCATAGATGATATGTTAAAAAGGGAGGGAGGGATCATACCATGAAGATTATTGAGACTAATTCCAAAGAAAGACAAACTTTTCAATACGCCTAGTTCCTCTGGAACATTGCCCACCAAGTTATTACCAGACAAAGAAAGAGTTGTGAGTGATGAAAGATTTCCCAATGAAGGTGGGATGCCTCCTGTCAGATTGTTAATCTGAAGATTGAGAAAAACAAGCTTCATCAACGAGCCAATCTCTGAAGGAATTTTACCCGTAAGGCGGTTTGATGCACTGTTTATGATCCTTAGTTCCCGACAGAAGGTCAGGTTGACAGGAATTTCCCCCTCCAACGTATTGTAACTTAGAGTGAGATCTCGCAGTCGGAACAGATGATCAACTTGTTGCGGAATCTTGCCAGAGAAGCTGTTGTTGAGAAGGCTGAAGGTCCTGAGAAAGGAGAGGTTGCCGATGTAGGGTGATATCGTTCCATGCAACTCAAGATGTAGTAGTTTCAAGGCTGTTACTCTCTGATGCCGTCTGCCGCAAGTAATTCCTCCCCATTTGCAGAAGTGAACGGAGTCATTCCATGAGTTCAAGAACCCGTGTGGATCGGCGACTATGGATTCTTTGAATTTGAGCAAGGCCAAGTGATCGGTTTCATTGCCAAGTGAACTTACAACAGTGATAGGTTGGAGAAGGTTGATGAAAAGGAGAAGGGTCAGGACATGAAGGAATCTGAAGCTCTCCATTAGCATTTAGCAGCAGGAAGATAATGGTTTGATGGGAAAATTGATCTCCGAAAATGTGGTATATATAAGATTCGTGATTCACAGCACCAGTTTTAAGCGGGAGTTATTTTAAAAAACGCATGATATTATATAGGTATATTAATTCACTGCATGTCTTTTACCATAATAATTAATGGTAAATTAAAATAATTATTCTGAAAAAAAATTCCAAGTTGAATTCTTCTTTGAGACTTTCTCGTCAATCGAACTCGGAATTGATGACGAGGATAGTATTGAGGTTGATCTTCTTCTGGAAACTGTGAAATCAGTAGTACATGACCTGGATAGTTCTGAGGTTTCAATTAACATTTATTAAACTAAAATAATTTAGCAGAAATATTCGAAATTGATCAGACAGACATTAGACATGACCATGATTGAAACGAATCAAAGTTTGAATTCTTTCTTTGAAACTCAGACCAACCCAACCTATGTGCAAGATTCATGTTTCAGCCAGCGTGTCAATTTATGCATTTCAAAGACACTCGCTCAGCTGGTCAAGAGTATGCATTGTTTCCCGCGGATTTTTCGACGTCATCCGGGCCCAATCGGACGGCACAAGCAATCTAGAAGCTTTGAAGAATATGAAGATTCTAAAAAACGATAGGCCCAAGTCCGGTGGAAACCCAGGGACTAGAACCCTAAGGACTAGTAGGCGATTATGAAGGTCTACCATAAAATAAAATGAGGACCAAATTCATCATTATGGTCAAGAATTACCACCCAAAAAAAACTTAACCGATCAAACCAAGTCCAGCCCCTTTGGGTTCTTTCAGATTTTGTACATATGAAACACAAAACTTAAAAAACAGGTTTCCTGAATGTGCCCATTAAAAATGTTCCAGGTTAACTAAAACAAGAAAAACTTCACAATATTGATCAAGGTGCTTTGTTACTACGAAAATATAGACTTGAAAGTTAACAGACAACACCGATCACAATTATCAGGCAGCAGATATAGCCTCAGGTGCAACTGCCACAGTAGCAGCAACAGCCTCAGGGGCAGCAACTGGTGCTGGTGGCAAAGGCTTTAGGTGAGGAGGCGTATTATGCTTCAATTTCAGAAGAATCTGCCTCATCCGCGAGAGCTCAGTTGGCTTACCAGGTTTTGGACCTTGAACAACAACTACGGAAGGCTTCTTTTCC
Source organism: Fragaria vesca subsp. vesca (assembly GCF_000184155.1). NCBI lineage: Eukaryota > Viridiplantae > Streptophyta > Magnoliopsida > Rosales > Rosaceae > Fragaria > Fragaria vesca. The sequence continues at coordinate 18,089,462 of NC_020497.1, forward strand.
TGATCCTTCCTCCCTCTCTTCTCTATAGCTGGCACCTCATTTGGAATGAGATCTGCAACTGCCTTCCAGTAATTCTTGTCTACCTCAGCATGAAACTTCTCTTGACTGGCAACGAACATCTGTGAAAAGACAGAGATATTAAGAACAAATAACGCCAGGAACATCAATTGCTCCTCAGTTCTAACTTACCATATCATACAATCCAGATACCAGAGATTCTATGTAAAAGAAATTACAGTTACGTGAAATGAAATTCCAGAATGTTTAGTTAAAGAGACCAGAGCTCCAAAAACCATTAAACCCATGAAACAACCTTGTTAGGATATTCAATACTAGCACAGAGGTGGGAGAATTATGGTTTATCGATGTTACTCAGAATTCTGCAAAGCAGAAATGACCATATTACACTCCCATAATCAAGCTGTTGCACTTCTATTCTTGTTTTTGCATTGTTAAATTTAGAAGAGAACTATTCAACCTTTCAATAATTGCAAGAATGAGCTTTCTGGTGAATGAGTAGAAACTTGCAAGAACAGAGATACCCATGAGACTAATTCTTAAAGATACAGACCTAGAGAATCCATACTAGATCCTTGACTGACAAGGAAACAGACACTTGAGAAACATTCTCATGCTATAGTGGTGGATTACCGAATATACAAGCTTAATTACAAGCTAATACATGATTACTCCTATCCAAATCCAATGAGGTAGGCTTCCCAAGCTAAGTGAAGAAGGGATCATTTATTTATCCTTGATACCGCACTAACACCATATCTTTGTCAATGACTACCAGGGAAATGTTGTGGCAGATATTCATGCAGTGAATCCTACAGTTCTGATTGCTACTTCGTTGAGTTGAGAACAAGTCCAAGTTCTAACAGGGAGAAAATTAGTTTATGAAAACCCATGATCTTTCTGTTTCAGAGGATAAATCCAAGATTTGTTGGCATGATCTGTCAACTAGATGTATTTCTTCTTAGCAATCCATTTCAACCAGGCAAACGGATAAGCAAATAAATCGTGAATACTATGTGAGTAATTATATATCAGTATCAGCTCAAAGGATCTTAAAATGTGTGCCAACCATACTCAAAAGTCAAAACAGATACAGCCAAGATAAAAGTTGACATTATATCACAACAGAACTCGTTCAAGCAAAGAACAGAGAAAACCATAATCTCCTGAAAAGTTAACTTGCTCTAACCTTCTCTTTTTCCCTGTTAGCAGCTTTGTTATTCTCAGAAGCGATCTTCCTCTTCTGGTAGAATTCAACCTTGAACTCTTCAGCTTCCTCGATGATTTGGCTCAACAACTCCTTTTCTCTCTTCTCCTTCTCCGCCAGATGAATTGCATTCTGCCTGAATATCACAATCTTTAGTGTATAAGATCTCTCTTCCTCACAACCTCACACGATTTCACCATTCCCTCTCCACCATCTTCCATAAAAACATAATCTACACAAATTCTTTCAACAAAAGTAAATCAACCACTTTCTGATAGTATCAACAAGTACCTAGCAATACCAATTTTGCTTGACAACTATATGAAGTGAATATGATGTGATCACAAATCACTAGGCATGTAATTCTTCCAAGTTATGAAACTAAAACAAATTTTCGGTTACTTTCGCACCGAGAGAACAGATCAAACCATTTCACAAGCTATAAATTCAACTGAATCTCATATAAAACCTAATGATCAATCACTATGCATGAATCTTCAAAATTTACTGAATCTAAAAACAACTTTCCTCACTCTCTCACCTAAATTACAGATCAAACCGATTCAAAAGCCAATAATTTCAACTGAATTGCACAAAAATTCAAATTCAACATTTTGCTCTACCTCAATCATTCAATTGCAAAACTAAGAGGAATCAGAAGCCGCACCTTCTCCATTCCCTGAGAGCGGCGCCCTCCTCTGGCGGCATCTCCGGCAGAATCGGATCGTTCGATCCGGCAGCGAAGATCGACGGCGGAGATGGAGGCTCAGTGAGCGGCTGAGCCGTAGCGAAGACGTCGTCTACTACTACGGAGTCATGCTCGTAGCGGAGGTAGTCATCGTCGTCGAACGGGCGGGTTGACCCGGCGGTGGGGACGGAGTCGTCATCAGGGAGAGTGAAGGAGGAGGAGGACATGGTGTGTGTGTGAGTGACACGTATGAAAGGTCTATCTCTGGTTTAACTGTTGTGGGGAAGGTGAAGAAGATGAAATGAGGTGGCGACTGATTGGGCTTTATTTTAGCATCTTGTTGTGCCACTGTTAGGTTCTAGAAAACCTTTTTAATGAGAATTTTTAAATTTAAGACTAGTTAAAGATTTTTGGTTTATTCTATTTTTTTATCTTATATCCACGTCTTAACTGTTTAATTTATAGGTATTTATGATCAAATCATTTCTGTAAATTTTCAGTCATATTGAAAATCGTTAAGACATTCATAAGTGTGATTTACCAATTATGAACTTGAACGGTTCATGTTTGACAGATTTGGTTCGTCCATTAATTTGATTTAGTTTGTTACCTTAATGATCACCAATTTGACTGAAAATTTATAGGGTTGATCTACGTACACATATAGATCTAAAAACTGAATGGATGAGATGCTAGGATGTGATCGAAAAGTAGGTCTTTTAAACCATAAACTGAAAAGTCTTCAACTTAAGGGTCATCACTAGAAAAGCTCCCTTAGGTCCAAGGTTGATTGAGTCTAGACGCGGTTTTAATTTCTAACAAAGAGAAAATACCTTTCTCAAAAAAAAAAAAAATCCTGCATTTTACTTGTCTATAATCTATATACCTTATTTTGGAAACAAACCTCACGTAAATACGAGGTAAAAGACTTATTAAAAATAAAATCCCATCATTCAAACAAAATAGAAAATCTAAAACAAAAATTAAGAAGACACGATTTATGTTTAACTAAAAATGGTTTAATGGACCTTGGATATGAATCGAACCTAATAAGACGTGTACCTGAAAGTCTGAAACACCGAAAATTGTCCAAGGAATTAGTTGTTTGGTTCCCTTCTCGGAAAATATATGAACAACGAAATCACATTATTAAAATTCGATACACACAATTCTTCTAAGTCACGTGTTGTTGCCAAGGTACCATTTGGCATTGGGGTGAGTGGAGAAAATTTACGATTAGTGACGGAGTCAACCCAATCACGAACCCAGCAAGTTCGATCGCCAAGATCATTGCCATAATCCAAATGGCCGCCAATTTACGACACGAGCCGGCCTACAAGTAACACCAAACCTCTCCACGACAAAAGCATATAAACAAATTTGAGAAAATAACAACAAAAACAAATGTCAGGCTATAGCCACTAATTGGTGAATACAAGTCCTCGCAAGACTAACAAAAAAAAAGAAGAAGTCCACGCGAGACCTGCATGTAGGGAGTTTTCAGTTCTCAATAGCAAACTTGTCTTCAATTATCAATTGTTCCTGGAAGTTGCGGAACAAGACCCCGTTGTCTGATCATCTTCTTCTTCTCAGTTCCAAATTATAACCGGAATGACTAATTGGATTTATCACCTCCATTTCTATAATGGGTGTGAGTCCTCTTTTACTCACGATCCTCATTACCCTCTCTCTCTTCTCAGGTAATCGATCTATCTCCATCTGTTTCTTATTGATTGATCGAACAAGCTGGTGTTTACTTGTTGGTTTATTCGAGTGCAGAAACAGAGTCGTTGGTATCGCTCCAGATAGTCAACAACTGCAGCTACACAATCTGGCCCGGAGTTCGCTCCACCGGCACAGTAAACCTGTCCACCACCGGCTTCAGGCTCGAGAGCGGCGCGTCCTTCAACCTCTCCGACGTCCCTGAATCCTGGACAGGTCACGTGTGGGGCCGGACACACTGCAACCAATCCTCCAAGGGAAGCTTCTCCTGCTCCACCGCCGACTGCGGCACCGGAAAAATCGAGTGCGAAGGAAATGGAGGCAAGCAGCCGGCTACTTTAGCCGAGATCTCTCTCAACATAACCGACGGCATGGACTCCTACGACGTCAACATCGAATACGGGTTCAACCTCCCGATGGTGGTGGAGCCCCGCGGAGCAGGCAGCAGCAACTGCAAATCTTCGGGATGCTCGGCCGACTTGAACGGCGAGTGTCCGGGCGAGAAGCTGAGGGTGCGTAAAGGGAATCAAGAGACCGTGGCGTGCATGAGCCCGTGCATGGCGTATAATAATAATCCGCAGTATTGTTGTAGCGGGCAGTACTATACCGCGGACAAGTGTGAGGGGGCGGTATATACCGAACTTTTCAAACAAAAATGCCCACAAGCGTATATCGATCAGTATGATGTTCTTCCCACCTGTGCGTCAGCTAACTACAGTATTGTTTTCTGCCCTGCCAGGTACTATAATAAATATTGTCACGTTTAACCCTATTGAAATGTTCTATTTAAGATACACGTCGTTGAACCACTGCAAGTGTCGACGTAGTAACTGTTAACCATCAAGCTTTTTACGTCAGTTTGAACCAAGCACCAGCCGAAGAACCAACACCAGCAGAATCACCAGCCGAAGAACCAACACCAGCAGAAACACCATCCGAACAGGTCAAAAAGAGTAAAAAACACAAAATCATCATTGTCTCTATAGCGTCAAGTGCTGGGATTATCATCTTAATATTAGCGGTGTTAGCGGGCCAATGGAGCAGTAAAAGGAAGAGACAACAAGGTTATTAGCAAAATGAACACTTGGCCGACTTTGAATGCAGGATATTTTCAGTTTTTTAGCTAGTCATTTTTTTGATGAACTGATGATCACTCTGGCTTTTGGTGTAGGGATCCGAAATAGTTCATTGGAGTTGGAGGATGGTCGACGCTTTACGTACTCGGAACTTGTAAAAATTACCAATAATTTTGCATCTCCAATTGGAGGAGGTGGATTTGGAAAAGTCTATCATGGTATTCTGGAAAATGATATTCAAGTTGCTGTCAAATTACTTATCTCCGCATCCGGCTCCAGTGAATTCCAAAATGAGGTACATAAGTTAACAATCTCTAAAGCGACTCGGACTGTTCCAAAACCGCAATCAACATTGTGTTATAAGTTGAAACATTAAGCCATATATAATAACAAACTGTATGCAGGTTAAGCTATTGATGAGAGCTCATCATAGAAATGTGGTTTCCTTCACTGGCTACTGCAATGATGGAAAGACTATGGCACTTGTATTTGAATATGTTGCCAATGGGAATCTGCAGCAACATTTAACATTTTCAGGTATGCACTTACCATACTTCATCTATATATATGATGTGCTTGCATTACTTGATATCACTTATATGGCTTAAATGCAATGATTTGTGCACTGTTGGGGTTCAGATGTAGCTACTGGAAACATTTTGACTTGGAAGGAGAGACTTCAAATCGCAGTGGATGCAGCACATGGTATAGAATAGCTAAGATATAAGATAAATTTACATGTTAAAAGAGTTTGTTCCTTTGGTCCGCCTATATATTTTCATCATTTAGTCCTAAATCATGTTCGAGTTGCAATTTGATGTACATCAGTACCGGACATCGATTAGGCTTTTAATGGCAGATGATATTTTGCAGGACTGGATTATCTACATAATGATTGCAAGCCACCCATAATCCACAGAGATATTAAGACCTCCAATATATTGTTAACTGAAAAGATGCAAGCCAAGATATGTGATTTTGGTGTTTCCAAACTTCTTTCAACTGAAACTGCCACTCATACCATGACAGATCACATAAGAGGAACTCGAGGATACTATGATCCTGAGTAAGTTAGTAAAGACATATATACAGTAAGTTACATACAACTGCATGCTGCTAGATAAGCATAACTTACATTCTTCAATTTTCTTCTTTTCCTTTCATTATGTCCAGATACTACAACACAGGAAAGCTGAACAAAAAGAGTGATATATACAGCTTTGCGGTTGTGTTGCTAGAGCTGATCACCGGCAGAACAGCAATAATAACAGATGTAGAACCCGAACCTGTTCACATATGTCAATGGGTGAGGCCTATGTTTGAGAGAAGAGATATTGAAAGCATACTGGATTCATGTATACAAGCCGGGACTTATAACGTTTCCTCTGCTTGGAAGGCGGTAGAAATCGCCATGGAATGTGTGTCCTCAAGAGCTACCGAAAGACCAGATATCAATGTCGTGTATAAGGAATTGAAGGAATGTTTGGAAATTGAGGTTCCGCCTGAAATAGTAAAGGTTCCAGAGATTGATGAGAGTGATGATTGCAGTACTAGTTCAAGTGTCTCTGTTGACATGACGTCCCACACTCAATCTGAAAGATTTTAGTTCACATGAAGTCACACACAGAGTCTGAAACTGAAAGGCATACGTGTTAGTTATTCTTGCACTGTTAAAATAAGATTGGAATTTTACGAATGCGGAAACTAATTGGACTATTCCTACAAATCTAGTACGAGAACATTGCTCCAATTTTGGGTTTCTGGATTGCAAGAGGATATTACCTCCGGTAAATCCAGAAGCATGTTTAAAATTAAGTTCTTGCAACTGGAAGAGACACTCATATACGTGATGCCAATGGAACATTTGGGTACCTTGATGCTGTAAACTGCAGGTTATGTTTTCTACCTTATTGTTTAAGGATCAGTGACTTCTGAGTTCTGATCACGAAAAATATGTGAAAAACGAAATCGCATCATTGGAATTCAATGCACACAATTCTTCCATGCCACATCTAGTTGGGATTAATGCACCATTTGGGAGAGAAGAAAATTTATAATTAAAGACAAGCGGACTTCAAACCAAATATGCTTAACTACTTGATGCAGCGGAAATATAAACATTGGAATCCACCAACGGCGACTTGAATCCACAAGTTTAGTTTTCCCGAATCCACAAGAAAGTTCCTGGAATCCACCAGAAAGATTGATGAGAAAATCTCAAAGGTTTTTATTAAATAAAAAACTGACGATTACAACTAATAAAAACTCCTTATATAGGAGCAAACAAACCTTAAGGCGACTAACATCAAAGCCTAAAAACCCATAGATTAAAAGAAAACCAAATCCAAAACGAACTAGTAAAATTAATGGCTGAAAATAAGTAAATATGCATTTTGAAGGCCTAAACGGACTCGGATGGCTTAAAAAGCCCATACGTTGTGGCGAAGCGACATGTTTGGTTCGTTGGGCCGTTCCGCTTCCAGAAATGTATCATAATAATCAATCAAACACCGAACGCCAAATCTGGAGCAAACAGGGTTTGGACTTGTGTCGATCGATCTGCTCTTCAATCTCCATCGTCATCTGTTCTATATCACGACTAGAAATATGGCTAAAGGCTACCCCTTCTAGATACACTTTATTAAGCGTGTCATTTGATTAGAGCAAATGATACGGTTCTATATTTTTGGTATTATTTGGTTAATAGGCACCTATAACCGTAACAAAACAAAATATATAATTGATAAAATTAATTTATTAAAATACAAATTTAGATAAGCATAAAAATCAGTATCGATTAATATCATTTCACAATTAAAAAAGCACAAAAATCAATTTATTAAAATACAAATTTAGATAAGCATGAAAATCAGTATCGATTAAAAAACTAAATTAATGTATTATCATTTTAAAATTAAGATAAACAACGATTAATATTAACAACCCACTCTTTTTACATTTAACTTATATCCAAGTCATCCACAAATGTAGTTCCAGTTAACCAGTATTTCGTCTTCATCCGTATTCATCGCACCACAATATTAATAACCAACAAATTTTCTCTAATTTCATTTATTTGACATCCAATTTCCCCCAATTTATTTTCTCTAATTTCATTTATTTGACAAAAGGAACAAACTCACAATTGTCCACAATATACGGGAATCTCATCCCCTGATCCTCATAACCTCCCCCTTTTATCTCTTCCATTCACAGTTTCACACTGTAAGTTCTCTCATTTTCGATAACTCTTTTGCAACTTGGTTTTCTATTGATCTGAATGATCTAAGCATAAAGAAGTGGAATACAATGTTCTTCATCAGCAGGTAATCACCACGTGAAATTATATTCAGATGTATGCTTTGAGATGCATGTAATGTATATATAACTATGATCAATATTCATTCATCTGTCCATCTCACATAATAGGTCGAGATTAACGTGCACCTATTCGCTAATCTTCTGTGTTTGATAAAGACTTCGTTACCTTCTTAATCGATCGCAGATGACATATATATGGAAGAGATCCTTTTGTTCCAATTAGAGGCTAGATTGCTCGATTTGGGAGCTAGATATGGTTGAGTGGATTCGGCAGCGGCAATTTGTGTAGCGGAGGGAATTAAGCTCGTGGTGGGTCAAAAACCGTCTTCAGATAGAAGAAGTAAGATTGTAGAAAAAGGAGGAGGAAGGGAGAAACGGAGAAGGACGGCGGAGCTCCACGGCGACTTGATCGAACAACAAAAAATATAGTTTGACCAAAAAGAAATATAATTAATATTGTAAAAAATGAAACAAATAAATAAAAAATAAAAAAAACTAGAAAAAGGATATTATCTGATAAGCAACTGAAAAAAAAAATTAATGAAAAAACAGTAAAAAAGAATCGCATAAAAAAGAGATAATATATGTGGAACCCATTTGAAACAGAAATTAAAAAAATAATATTATATTTAAAATAAAATAAAAATGGAGATACTGAGATTAAAAGTGTGGGAATTAGTGGAGAATACTCTTTTTCAATCCGTGGCTGCACCGTACTTAATAATTTTTAAATGCAACATAGAATACTCTTTTTTAATATCTGGCTGCATCGTACCTAATAATTTTTAAATACGGTTATTTGTATCATCTAAAACAAAAGATACAGATAAAAAACACAGTATCCTACGAGGCTCTTGCTAGTAGTGCTTCCATAGTTCCAATCATGAATCCAAGAAACTCGATTGCTTTGATCACTACGGTAACCTCAGCAACAATAGAACTAGAAACATCAAGAGATGAAGAAAAAGCACCGACAACCCTCACCTTGAAAAATCACAAAAAAAAAAAAAAAAAACTACCACCATAACCTGACTGAACCTCCTCACGCTCCCAAACGCCATCTGTGTTGACCTTTGCCCAACCAATTATAAGAGGCCAAGAGGGTGCTAATTCACCTCAAGGGCTCAAAAATTCTGGGGCACGACGCGGTCTAGCTACAAGTAACTCAAAAATCCTTGAGGCACGACCCAGCATTCAAATCTATACAGTCTATATTATATCATTATCTAAAGACATGACACAGATGCTAAAAATCAAGGTCATGATAAAAACTTGAAGAACAACCATGGAAAATGGTAGAGAGAAAACGAGCTGAGCTACTGGGATTGATAACATCGTAATTGTACAAAAGTTGGTTTTCAGCTTACTATTCTAAAAAGAGATTTTTCTCTATTTATACTACTTAGCTATTATAAACCTGGACCACAATTGGGCTTATCTGTTGTTCAAATGGGCCTTCATCATCTTAACATTTTCATCATCTTAACATCCCCCCTCAAACTAGTGATTGGGGCTTCAAGAACTAGTTTGCAGCAGAGAGAGTATTGAGCCAAAAGCTTGTAAACAGAGGGGGCCAATAACTTGTCTCAACCGGGAGGAATGAGAAACAATGATCGCCATAGCTTCATAGGATGAGAGGCATGTTTACAATTCACCATATCTTTGTCCGGAGTAGAAGAATTTGGAATCGGAAAAGCTTCAATTCCCTTGACAAGAGACTGCTGCAAATGAGGATAAATAGGAACTGATAATGGAAGTGCATGTGTAACTGGCAGAGCCTTGACAACATGTGAATGAGAAGCTTTCACATTTGCTAGCAATGGCAGGCGGCTCCTGTTGAGTGCAGATGGTAGCAGACAAAGCTTTAGGTCTTACACCAACATGAATATTCTTCTCTGTATTTTTGGTTGCAGTAGAAACAGTTGAGCTTGCCATTTCAGATACTTCTGACACATTTTGCAGGATCTGAATGTTTGATGTCATGTGGTTCGGCTTTCCAAGCACCTTCGAATCTGCTTGCTTGGCTGCTTTACACTTGTTGAATTGAGGCTTGAAATCATCTCTCCTGTTGATGCAACCTTCATTAGCAAGAAAATTAGGATAGCTGATATGGCCTTCTGTATGGCTCAGGTCACTGAACTTCCTTATAGAATCTTATGCAAAATCACCATTCTGTGTGGGAAAACCCACAGTTTGAGTTATTAAAAACCGGAGAGTATACTTGAGAGCTACCATTCTGCTGATTGAAATTTCCATTTAGCATTAAAGAAATTTCACCATCTTTTTGTTGTTTAAAGCTTCCATGTTGCTGAGAAAATTGTGCATTTGGCAATGAAGGACCAACACCATTATGCGGCTGAGACATGTATGCATCCATAGTGTCCCGAACAGTAGTGTCTTCTATAGTTTCTGATTCAAACCTGTCTTTTCCACCTTTTCCAATTGAGAACAACTCTTTCTTGTTCTCCATTTCTCTCTTGCTAAAAGTAGACACATACTTTCTATTACTCATGAATGCACCAGTATGAGGAATGCAACTTCCACCATTCATCATTGCATAAATATTAAATGAAGCTTGATAACTATTAGCAATAGTCATAGGAGATTGAAAGCCTCTGCCACTTTGTTGAATGAAGTCATTGTTGGCTTGAGAGTAATCACCATGATATTGGATCCCACCAATAAAATTGACATATCCTGCATTGTCTTGTGGCATAGAGTGTGACCCAAAAGTTCCATTGTGCATTACGGGATTAGATGAAGTTCCAAAAAGACAACTAGCATTATTTGGTACCAATGTATACATTGGTGAAAATGAACAGCTCTTATGCTTTAGCTCCAATTCAAACTCAGCAGATAAAAGCAAGGATCTAACTTCATCCATTCCAATATCAATTTTCGCTCTAATAATCTGTCTGGTATGACTATACTCGATAGGAAGTCCAGCAAGAATAAGAATTTTAGCATCTTGATCATTCATGGTGACTTCTGTTGCAGCTAATCTGTCTCTGACAGATTTAAAACTCAACAAGTATTTCTCTATAGAATCTGACCCTTTTTGAATTGTTCGCAAAGTATATTTTAACTGCATAATATGAAACTCAGAAACAAAAGCATATCGTTGTTTAAGAGTGAGCCATACCTCCCTCGATGTCTAGCATCCAATAACAAGGGTAAGTGCATCAGCAGAAAGTGTGGTTGCTATGATACAAATGACAAAGCAATCTTGTTGTGTCCACTTTTCATAAGCTCCAGTGTTAACAGAGAGAGAGTCATGATCAGCCATCTGAACTTGGGAAGAACAAGCATGAGAACCATCTACAAATTTGAGTAATCCATGACCACGAAGATAGTGATGCATAAAAAAATGCCAAGTCGGGTAATTCGTATCATCAAGAAGAACAGAGACTGCATTACAAATTTGATTCGAGGTCGCCATAACAGAACTAGAGCTTGAGGATGAACAAATTTTCTGGAACTTGAAGAAGAATATCTACGAACACAAACTTGAAGAAACGCATGCTACGAACTCAAAATTGAAGAGAAACAACTCCCATTTCCTCTCTAGTAATAACAGACTTCGATTTTCTGATGAGTAAGACTAGTAATTCTACAATGGATATTTCTAGGGTTTTTGATTTGGTACTTTTGAAAATTAAGGTTTTGAATCGAAATTGCAGCGGAGAAGTGATGGAGGAGCGATGGTCAGGCCGCCATGGGCTCTGATACCATGCTAAAAATCAAGGTCATGATAAAAACTTGAAGAACAACCATGGAAAATGGTAGAGAGAAACAAACTGAGCCACTGGGATCGATAACATCGTAATCGTACAAAAGTTGGATTTCAGCTTACTATTCTAAAAATGATTAGTGTAAAGTGTACAGACAAAGAGATAGTAAGAGAATCATCATCTTATTTATTGATAGGAGCCATTTATATAGAGAATTACACAATACCAATATAGTAAGGATATGAATACATAGATCTAATCTAACTACATATCTTATTGGCATAAGGCCAAGATACACATAAAGAATATCTAGAAAGATACAGAATATCCTAAAACACTCCCCCTTATATCGCGCACTGATATGCCGATGGTGTTGATCAGCTGCCTCGTCAAAAACCTCTATGTGGGAGAAAAACTGAACCTTGATCGTAGGAGAAAAAGAGTACAACGCACCCTTCACATCTGATAGTGACATGTATGCATGTGCTAGACTCCCCCTGAAGTTTGCAGCTCCCCCTGATCTTTACATCAATCATAGGACTCTTCCTGATTTTTACTAATCACGGAAGTTTCAACAACTTAACATGTCAATGCTCTTTAACATGTCTTCAAATGTGGCATTGCGCAATGATTAACTAAATCATGCCGTATTGTCCTCAAATGATCTTTTACACTTAGATCTTGAGGAGAAGGCCGCTTGTGAAATCAAAACATAAGTTCGTGCAGGAAATCAGATTTCTGCGCAGCATGACCTTCAGTTACTAGAACAGTCGTAACTTCCTCTAGGAAATACATATGAACGAACCGTAAACGGTTTTAGAAACTAGACTCATTTAGCTTTCCAATATTACACACGTTCTGGTTCGTCAAGAGCAATTCACAAAGTCCCGTCGAAGTTGACTGTTTTGCCAAAATCAGATTTTCAGACAGATTCGTCCTACTTTACGAAAACAGCCATAACTCACTCAATATGATAGGTATGATCAAATGGTTGGTGTCCTTGGAAAGTAGACACATAGATCTTTCCAATGGTACCAATTTCACCATTTTCCAGTGAGTGAGATTTCCTGTAAGTCCCGTGGAATTTGAAGTCTTTGTGCGAAAGACTCCTTTCGTACTGGGCGGAACGCGAAGCCTACGACAAGGTCGTGACTATGGAATATGTCGACGAAGTAGTGGATTATACCGATACCAAGGAGGAAGTCATTCAGTTAGCTCCCGCCGCCTTGGACGATACACCACCTTAAGTCCGCGACCCCATTTCTCAAGTTAACGTAGGGACTGCAAAAAAGCCCTTACTTATTTCCATTAGTGCTAAGTTGGTGGAGAACGAAAACGAAGACCTTCTTGCCCTATTACGTGAGTACATGGACTGCTTCGTCGAAAAGTACGAGAATATGCCTGGCTTGTCCCAGGATTTGGTCTGCCACCGGTTGCCAACTTATCCAGACCAACGTCCAGTACGGCAAGACGACCGATTTATGCGAACTGAGACCCAGATCGTAGTCAAGGAAGAGATTGAAAACATGCACCGATCATGTATCATTCACGTGGCAAAATATAACGAGTGGCTATCCAATGTTGTCCCCGTTCCCAAGAAAAATGGCAAGATGCGTGTCTGTGTTGATTACCGCGACCTCAACAACACAACGCCCAAAGATATATACCCCATGCTTGTGGCTGACCTCCTCATTGACGCAGCCACGGGGCATGAAGTACTGTCCTTCATGGATGGAACAGCCATATACCACCAGATTCCCGTCGCTGAAGAAGATCGACACAAGACGGCTTTCCGCTGCCCCGGTTTTGCCGGCGCGTTCGAGTATGTTGTCATGCCTTTCGAACTTAAAAACGCGAGGGCCACATACCAGCGCGCCATGAACCTCATCTTTCATGACATCTTGGGGAAGCTGATTGAAGTCTATATCGACGACGTGGTAGTCAAAACCAAGACACGGGCAACCCATGTTGAGGACCTGTGACAGGTGTTTACACGGATGCGCTTACACAAACTGAAGATGAACCCCACCAAGTGTGTATTCTTCGCAGAAGCCGGCGACTTCTTAGGTTTCTCGTCCATCAAAGGGGCATCGAAATCCCAAAGGACAAGGCGCAGGAGGTAATAATCGCCTCACCCCCCACCACCAAGAAGGAGCTTCAACAGTTGCTTGGGCGAATCAACTTTCTTCGCCGTTTCATATCCAACACGGCAGGGAAAGTCCAGCCTTTTTCACCCCTACTCAAGCTCCAGGGGGCAACCAAGTTCGTCTAGGAACCACAACATCAACAGGCCGATGCCGACTTGTCCATCGGTGGGCTCTTGGCATAAGACGATGAAAACGGGGTGGAACACGTTGTCTATTATCTTAGTAGAGTGTTAACTGACTGCGAGACACGATACTCACCTATGGAAAAGTTGTGTCTTGCTCTATTCTTTGCAGGTTGCAAGCTACGTCACTACATGCTTGCCTTTACCACGGTGGTGATCGCTCAATCCAACCTGGTCAAATACATGCTCTCTCGCCCTATCTTGCGGGGACGCATCGGCAAGTGGATATTAGCTTTGTCCAAATTCTCGTTGCAATATGTTTCGTAAAAGGCAGTAAAAGGACAGGCAATAGCAGACTTCCTCGCTCATCACCCATCTTCAGAGCTCACGGCGTTTCGCGAGTTGGAGTTCGCTGTTGTGGCACTCGCTCCGTGGACCCTATACTTTGATGGATCACGGACTGATACCGCAGCCGAGGCCGGGATAGCCATAGAAAATCCTGCTGGAGACTGATTCTCTTACTCGTTCCAGCTCGATTTCAAATGCACGAACAACCAGGCCGAATACGAGGTGCTCATAATAGGACTGGAAATTTTGTTGGACTTGGGTGCCCGCGAGGTTCAAGTCTTCGGTGATTCCTTATTGGTCGTCAACCAATTGCTGGCGAAGTTCAAATGCTTAAGCTTGTCCATTGAACCATACTAGCGCAAGGCATTTGAAGTATTGGATCAATTCGACGATGTCTGCATCGAACACATACCACACGAGTTCAACTTCACCGCCAACGAGCTCGCCCAGGTAGCGTCCTGCCTCAGCCTGCGAGATGGAGTGCGCGAATGTTTGCTCAAAGTCGAGCGCCGTACTCTTCCCTCGTTCATAGCTATGGGGCAATATCAAGCCGACACCCCTGAGGTCGCGGCCTTAGACCCTATTGACGAGGATTGGTGGCTACTATTTATCGCCTACCTCCAGAACCCCAATGACGTCACTCACTCCAGACAGATATGTTTCCTCGCTTTAAACTTTGTTCTACGCAACGGCGAACTCCGTCGACGTGAGAAAGACGAAAACGACTTCTGCTGCATATATGGGAATGAAGCTAAGCGTCTCATGCGCGAAGTACATTGTGGGGTTTGCGGTTCACATCAGGCAGGGCTAAAAATACGTTGGTTAATCTGTCGCCATGGGTACTACTGGCCGACCATTTTAAAGGATTGCATCGCCTTTGCCAAGGTTTGCCAAGACTGCCAGGCTCACGGATCAGTGCAACACATCCCCAACATTCCGTTGCAGCCTATCATTAAACCTTGGTTGGGTCGCGGATGGGTGATAGACTTCGTCGGCATTATCCATCCTCATTCTTCGGAACAGCATAAGTTCATTATCGTCACCACTGACTTCTTTACCAAATGGGTCGAGGCAGAGCCACTCAAGGTTGCCTCAGCCAACTCGGTCCTCAACTTCATTTTCCGCAACATCATTTCCCGTTTTGGTATTCCAGAGTGCATCATTACGGACAGAGGGGTAGCTCATGGCAGATTCGGTCGTCAAATACCTAAACGATTATGGCATCAAGCTCCTCCACTCTACGCCATACTATGCGCAATCTAACGGCCAGGCCGAGGCGAGCAATAAGGTCATACTTGGCATTCTACAAAAGATGCTGGAGTTAAACCCGTGCGTCTGGCATGAGGAACTTTACCACACATTGTGGGCTTACCGCACCTCAAAGCGCGGTCCGACGGACACTACCCCATATGCTCTTATGTATGGTCATGACGCCGTCCTCCCCCTCGAGATCAATATAGCTTCACTCCGTGTACATGAACAACACCAACTACTTGGAGAAGATTACGTCCAGGCTATGTGGCAGGAACTGGAAGATCTTGATGAACACCGCGTCACCGCTTTCAACAATCTCATCCTCGAGAAACAGCGCATCGCGCGGTCGTACGATAAAGTCACCCGAGGGCGGAGCTATGCCGAGGGCCAAAAAGTGTGGTGCGTTGTCCTCCCACTTGGGGAAAAAACCGAAGACCGGGGCAAGTGGTCCGCTCAATGGGAAGGACCCTTCATTATTCATCGTATACTCCCCAAGGGGGCCTACCACCTGAGCGACCTGGACGGCACCATTCATCGCAATCCTATTAATGGTCGTTTCCTCAAGCGTCACACTGCTGGAGTTTGAGAATGCGAGGATCCTCCACCTCCCCCAGAGCCCTCAACCACAGTTAATAGTGCTACACGCCATCGCGTCCTCGCTCCGCCGCCTAGCACTAGGGGGCAACCCAACCCGGGATAGAAGATTGAAGATTACTTTGTAACGTACTAGCCTAAAAAGGCCAGTGCTAGATTGGGGCCTATTCCAGAGGCCCTAATAAATAAAATAGCTTTATTTTTTCTCATGAGTTTAGTTCTCATTCTCTTCATTCTCTGTAAACGTGCAAAGTCTAAACACAAAGACAAGTACAAGATTAAGGCCTATTCCAGAGGCCCTAAAAAATAAATTCATCTATTTCACCCTTTTTGGAGTTTCTAATACAAGTTTCATAAGCGGCTTTGCGGCCGAAGCAACTACATTAACAGAACATATGAAATCTGACTATGTTTACACTCAAAAGCATAGATTTGGAGATATTAGAAACCTCAACCCGCATACCTTGCAGGGTCGAAGAAGAGGCCTCCGCCGCGTTCTTCGATTGAGACTGGCGAACGTCCCGCTTCCTCAGACCAGCGTAAGCCTGGACACTAGCTCGGACCTAAGACAAAGTGTTGAGAAGCTAGAGGTCCACTGGACCTGGGTCCCTCATGCTACCGGCCAAGCCTTGAAGGTGCTTCAAGGACACTGGCTAGGGCCTGAGATGCGAGCGGGCGCGGGGCCTTAAAGACCCCACGTTTGGACAGAACAACTGGTGCAAGGCAGAAGGTACCCAGACCGTTTGTTCGACCAAACGAAGAGATGGCCTAAGAGCGGATTTTAAAACGCACTCCCGGCCTAAGAGAAGATTTTAAAACTCAATAGGAACGAGCGGGAAGGCCAAAAAGGGGTGGTTTTGCTTTAAGCAAGGACAACATGATGAACATAAGGGAAGAAGAATCCATGGCAAGGGGGCAAAGACTTGGTTGATGCTTCAACCCGGCCAAGAGGTTCTCTTTTATAGGCATGAGAGGCCGATTTTTCCCTTTGACAAATGTCCTGCATGCAGCGATGTGCTCCGAGATATGAGCCCTTGAGATAAGGTTGGACATGTTCTTCCATGATGACTGCCCGCGTTCCAAGCAAGCAGTTATATTGAAAACCTCCACCAAATCTCGGAAGAAGATTTTTTCCTGAAAAAGCAGTTTTTAAACAAGGAAGACTCGACAAGCGCGGGAAAGAATTGATTGCAATAAATAGTATAATATTATTAATGATTATAAAGGTTCATACAGAGGGGGCAAAACACTAACTGGGCCTAAACCTGCTTAGAGGGCCTATACAAATCTAAGAGAAGGCATTCTAAGGCCAACTCCTCAACATTCGTCTGGGCTTGGACCTCGTCCGCAGCAGCAGTGGCCGAGTCCAAAGCTTCTTGGGTCTCTTCCGCGACCTGCACGCGGGCTTCTGCATCTTTAGCCTGCACAAGGTTCTGGCAAGCTTGAGTGAGTTGAGTCTGCACTCCGCTATCTGAGCCTCCAAGGCCTCCACTTGCTGGGTATAAAAAGTGCATGGGTTCTCGGAAGATACCTCAGGAGCATCAACATCTTCAAGCTCGGCTAAGAGGACTGCCATCTGGTTGTTTAAGGCTTGGCGAACCTTCTCTTGAGCAGCCAACTGAGCACCCAGATCTTGAAGATGGCGGGCCTGCAGCTCGACGGCGTCAATGAGCTCTAAGGCATGGTCTAAAGCGGGGTTGCTACTGGCGAAGTGGTGAACCATGGCACCATGAGCTTCGCGTGCACGCCGCACCAAGTCAAAAACGTTCATGTGGGGGCCTTGGCGCATCAATCCATGAAGAAAGCCCCGGGCTGAACGTATGGGTTTTGGATCGGCAGGTGGGGTTACCCGGGCCCGGAGACAAGCAGTGCGAGTAGCCAAAGAAGAAGCTGCCTCGCCAGACGGCCTCACTGGGGCCGGAGTGATAGGTTCGACCTTTGCAACCGGCTCGATCTCTGAAGTGGGCGGCGGGACGTTGGAGCTGCTTGTTCTTCAGCTACTTGGGCTACCAAGTCTGGCTGCGGTGGAGGAGGCATGATCATCTCCTCTGGCGGGGCCACCTGTGAGGTAGTAAGGTTGGGAGGCGGAGCCGCTTGACCTGATTCTCCATCCCGAACTGGAGCAGACACTGAGAGGAGGTTAGCATCATCCGACGCGTTGGTTGGGGAAGGAGGTTGTGCTTCAACTTCCTCGAGGACAGTAGTCTGTTCCTCGGCCACGACCATGATGGGTTCCGGAATAAGGATCT
The DNA here is from genome assembly GCF_000184155.1 of Fragaria vesca subsp. vesca. Classification (NCBI taxonomy): domain Eukaryota; kingdom Viridiplantae; phylum Streptophyta; class Magnoliopsida; order Rosales; family Rosaceae; genus Fragaria; species Fragaria vesca. The sequence goes on from NC_020497.1 coordinate 18,107,939, forward strand.
CCACTGTGCCAGTATCTCCTTCGACATTGTCAAGTCAGAGACGAACGTGGCGGTTCCGGACCTGTTGAGCGAAGTTAGTAAGCCATTGCTAACTTAAGAAAGACAAGTTTAAGGAGAAGACCGCTTACCAGGCCATATTCTTCTTGGAAGCGTTGGTCTTCCATTTCCTCTTCTTCATCCTCGGTGGGGCGCTTTCGCGAGCTTTCGCCGCCTGTCGACTGGGTGATCGGCGGAACAACCTCGTTGTCTAAATCTACCATAGGCTCCTCTTGAGCAGGTTCGAGCAAGTCGAGAGTGAGAGGGAAAATATTCTACAACAGAGTGACCCGGTCCGTCTCGCCAATCTTGCGCCAAGAGGTGTACTTGTTTACTGAATGGAAGAGTGGATATGGGACCCTTTGAAAGAAGCCAAGCTGCCTGGCAAAGTGATTTTGGGCGTACAGCTCGAAACCTTGTTCATCCTCGACGAGCTGAAGGTCACAGCATGAGGTTGCCCTCATAAAGGTTGTCTTAGCATCAGAGTTCGAGTCAGAACATAGGAAGAAGCCCGCTGACAAGACCTCAGGGTGGCGCCGGCGAACTATCATGTCTATGGTGGGAGGCGGTTCGAGTTGGTTGTACAGGATAGAGAGGCTGGCAAAGAAGGACATAAGAGTTCAATTCGCGGAGTTCCTGCACACAGCGAACCCGAGCAGTTGGTCCTCGGACAGGAAATCAAGTGGGGCTCGCCGGAAGAGCGGGAAGTACAGCTACATCCACAAGTCCATAACCCATAATGGCCCAGCAGAGAGATGGAAAGGCCTTAGGGAGAGTGTGTGGAGGGTCCGATAGAGCGCGTCCAGCACGGGTTGCCCTAGCCCTACTTCGATCCCGTTGTAGAGTGCTTCGGCTAGTTTCGTCCATTTCCCTGTAGGTTTATGAGCACTGCCACAGAATATGAATTTATCAAGCCAATACTCAAGGAAAGCGATACCTCCTTCGTGTTGTTCTGCATGGCCGATGCAGTAGTTCCTCCATACTGAGTACGAGCCTTTCAGGGCACGACGAGCCCCCAGGTTGCAGGAATGCGTGAACTCGGTCGATGCAAAGTCGCCCGGTACGTATGGCTTGGCGTGGATTGGCAGTCTTGTGATGGCAAGGATATCTAGAAGGGAAACGCTCATCTGCCCGAAGGGAAAGTCGAAGGTGTTGGTGGCACTGTTCCATAGGCAGGCTGCAGCGGCGATGGGTGCTTTATCGGCATGAGGGGGCAGCGAGAAACTCAAGGCAATAGCTTCGCCGATGCCGGCCGCTTCATAACTCGTTTGATTAGTCTGGAGGCGAGCTGCATACCATGCCCGGTCCTCCGCGGTGGCGTTGGGCCATTCTCTGACCCGGATGTTTATATGGGAGCGGGCTTGCTGAAACCAAGAGGCGAAATTTCCCGGTTCGTAGCGTTGGGCAAGGATTGGGCGGCGCAATGAGTCGACATAGTGGTTTAGGTCGGCGGCTGACAGAGGCTGTGAGGGAGTCGGGCCAAGCAGGGTTGCCCCTGTTTGAAGGAAGTAGATAGGTGTTCCTTGAGGTGGGTTGTTTGCGAAACAGCGAGCGAGGTCGGTCGACCAGGAGTTCGCCGCCATAAGGTTAAGGTTTGGGTCTCTAACAGCCGGTTTTGGAACCATTTTTCTGGGTTGAGTGGATATGGCAGCAAGGGTTGTTGGTTGCAGAAGGAAGGAAAAAGATTGGTTGGAAAACGATGGTGAAATGTGGGGACCCGCGTCGGGGTTTATAAAGAGGACTGATCGTAACGTCTTTTCAATCAGTAGCCGTAATGAAGAGACGCGATGACGACTGAAACGTCAGCGCGTTTCGAAATTTCAATCAGTCATAATGATGAAGGGAGGCGACGACGCCGAAACGTCAGCACCTTTCGAATTTCAAATTCCCGTAACGTACTCATTAAGGCCTTTTCGCTTATCCGTTGCGAAATGGGCTAAGCTCAAGGCCTAGGGGGCAATGTTTTTGGTCCAAGACTCGCAATAAGTTTTGGATAACATTTGGGTCAATACCTGTGGCCTTTTTTAAAGTATGAAGCCCATTTAGGATGGCGAGCTTCGGGGGCGCGTGAGGTAGGTTTTGGCAAGGATTATGATACCTCGCGAGATCCTTGTTTCAGTTCGCGTAGGAGTCTACAGTGTGTGGCGAAGCGGGGCAGTAATAGAAGCCTAAGCGGAGTCTGTTATGGACGCGTGTCACGTGGATAGCGCAGTTCGCGGGCAAGGCGTGTCCCTGTGGTATTCTAATTGTTGAGTCTGAATGGGTTTGTGATTGTATCTCTATCAACTAGTCGCGGGATGCTATATAAAGGAGCTTGAGGATTATTTAACACACACAATTAAATCATACAAAACATACAAACTCTCGAGCTTCTCGAAACCCTAGATACTAAAGCACCCTCCGCTTTGGTCTACAGAGCCCGTTCAGACTCGCCATTTCTTCCTGATTATTGCTCTGCTCGCTCTAACAATGAGTATCGATTCACAGGTGAACAGAGGTTTGCTCGTAATCCCTCGTCCGGGAGGTGGCACCGGAGACCCTTTCGCTTGATTAAAAGTCCAGCACAACGCACTTATTCCGCGTCCCCGCGGTGGCACGCCCCGCAATCTTATTTTTTACTTTTGACGTCAGAGTTACAACTCTACCCCTGCTGAGACGCGTGGCCAAAACAGATTGCAAGAGGATATTACCTTCGATGAATCCAGAAGCATGTTTAAAATTAAGTTCTTGCGACTTGCAACTGGCCGGAAGTCTGGAAGAGACACTCCTGTATCAATTGATGCCAAAGGAACATTTGGGTACCTTGTTGCTGTAAATTGCAGGTTACCAGTTTTCTACCTTATGAAGTTTTTCAACCTTCGTGTTTGTTTAAGGACCAATCTGCTCATGTAACAACATTTGCATTATCAATGCATCAGCCACTTGGTTCCTTTTTTCGAAAAACATGTGAAAAACAAAATTGCATCACTGGAATTCGATGCGCACAATTATTCCATGCCACATCTCTAGTTGTCAATGGACCATTTGGGGAGTATAGAAAATCTAGAATTAGAGACGACTTCAAACCAAATATGCAAGCTGGATTGCCTTCATCATTGTCGTAACCTCAGCAACAATTATCAAGTGATGAAGCAAAAGCATGGACAACCCTCACCGTGAAAATCATGAAAAACTCCACCATAGCCCGACTGATCCTCCCCACACTTCTAAGCGCCGTCTGTATCAACCTTTACCAAACCAATAACGGGAGCTTTCCAATTCACCTCAAAAATAAGGGCATGACGCGGCCTACAAGTAACACCAAACCAGCTAGTCAAGAGGACACAAAACACAAACAAAAAAACAGGGAGAAAAAAAAATACAAAAAAAAATAATAATTGTCATCTAGTATTATCTATAGCCATGAGAATAATGGATGAATACAAGTCGCACAAGAGCAGCAATGTTGGGACTTCTCAGTTTTCAGTTGCAATGGTCTTCAATCATCTATTGTTCACCTTTGTCTTCTTCTTCTCAGTTCTAACTTCAAACTCGAATGACTAACTGGATTCTTCACCTTCATTTCTATAATGGGTGGGAGTCCTCTTCTACTCAAGATCATGATCACCCTTTCTGCTTTCTTCTCAGGTAATGAATCCACCCTCATCTCCTCCATCTCTGTTTCTTACTGATCGAACAAACTGGTATTTACTTCTTGGTTTCTTCAGAAACAGAGTCGACATCTTTCGAGATTGTGAACAACTGCAACTACACAATCTGGCCCGGACTTCGCTTCACGCTCAGGAGCGGCGCGTCCTTCAACCTCTCCGTCCCCAAATCCTGGACAGGTCAGGTGTGGGGCCGGACACTCTGCAACGAATCCTCCACCGGAAACTTCTCCTGTTTCACCGCCGACTGCGGCACCGGAAAAGTCGAGTGCGACGGAAATGGCGCCATCCCGCCTGCTACTTTTGCTGAATTCGAACTCAACAACTTCGGCTCCGGCGTGGACTACTATGACGTCAGCCTGGTCACTGGGTTCAACCTCCCGATGGTGGTGGAGCCTCGCGGAGCAGGCAGCAACCACTGCATCTCTTCTGGATGCTCGGCCGACTTGAACGGCGATTGTCCCCAAGGAGCTGAGGTGGCGCGTGAGGGGGTAGCCGAAGGGGACCCGTGGCGTGCATGACGCCGTGCACGG
>NC_020497.1:18114921-18132088 GCF_000184155.1 Fragaria vesca subsp. vesca
AAACACCAGCCAAAGAACCAACTGTATCCGAACAGGTTCCTTCGAAAAGTAAAAACCACACAATCATGATTGCCTCTATAGCGTCAAGTGCTGGGATTATCATCTTCATATTAGCGGTGGTAGCAGGCCTATGGAGCAGTAGAAGGAAGAGACAACAAGGTTAGCAAAATGAATACTTAGGCGGACTTTGAATGCAGGATTTTCTAATTTTTTAGCTAGTCATTTTTGTGATGATTACTCTGGCTTTTGGTGTAGAGATCCAAAATAGTTCATTGGAGTTGGAGGATGGTCGACGCTTTATGTACTCGGAGCTTGTAAAGATTACCAATAATTTTGCATCGCCAATTGGAGCAGGTGGGTTTGGAAAAGTCTATCATGGTATTCTGGAAAATGATATTCAAGTTGCTGTCAAGTTACTTGTCTCCGCATCAGGCTCCAGTGAATTTCAAAATGAGGTAGATAAGTTAGCAATCTCTAAAGCGACTCGGACTGTCCCAAAACCACATTCATATATAAACCAATCTGTGTATGCAGGTTAAGCTATTGATGAGAGCTCATCATAGAAATGTGGTTTCCTTCACTGGCTACTGCTATGATGGAAAGACTATGGCACTTGTATTTGAATATGTTGCCAATGGAAATTTACATCAACATTTAACAGCTTCAGGTATGCACTTATAGTATTTCATCTATATATATGATGTGCTTGCATTACTTGATGATCACTTATATGCTAAAATGCAATGATTTGTGAACTGTTGGGGTTCAGATGTGGATACAGGAAGCATTTTGACTTGGAAGGAGAGACTTCAAATCGCAGTGGATGCAGCACAAGGTATACACTAGCTGAGATATAAGAACAATATATATATATATATATATATGTGTGAAATAGATTGTTCCTTTGGTCTTCCTATATATTTCCTAAATCATGATCGAGTTTTAATATGATGTACATTAGTACCTGACATCGATTAGGCTTTTAAAAGGCAGATGATATTTTGCAGGACTGGATTATCTACATAATGGTTGCAAGCCTCCCATAATCCACAGAGATATAAAAACCTCCAATATATTGTTAACTGAAAAGATGCAAGCCAAGATATGTGATTTTGGTGTTTCCAAACTTCTTTCAACTGAAACCGCCACTCATACCATGACAGATCATGTCAGAGGAACTCGAGGATACTTTGATCCTGAGTAAGTTAGTAAAGACGTATATAAGTTACTTAAAATTGCTGAAAGATAAATTGCTGATAGATAAGCATAACTTACATTCTTTGATTTTCTTCTTTTCATTTCATTATGTTCAGATACTACACCACAGGAAAGCTGAACAAAAAGAGTGATATATACAGCTTTGGTATTGTGTTGCTAGAGCTAATCACCGGCAGAACAGCAATAATAGAAGATGTAGAACCCGAACCTGTTCACATATGTCGATGGGTGAGGCCTATGTTTCAGAGAAGAGATATTGAAAGTATATTGGATTCAAGGATCCAACCAGGGACTTACAACGTTTCCTCTGCTTGGAAGGCGGTAGAAATTGCCATGGAATGTGTGTCATCAACAGCTATCGAAAGACCAGATATCAATGTTGTGTATAAGGAACTGAAGGAATGTTTGGAAATTGAGGTTCCACCTGAAATAGCAAAGGTTCCAGAGGTTGATGATGAGAGTGATGATTGCAGTACTAATTCAGTGTTTCTTTTCACATGGCGTCCCACACTGAGTCTGAAAGCTTCTTAGTTCATATGAAGTCACACAAGTCTGAAACTAAAAGGCATACGTGTTAGTTATTCTTGCACTGTTAAAATAAGATTGGAATTATACGAGCGGAAACTAATTGGACTATTCCTACAAATCTAGTAGGAGAACATTGCCCCAATTTTGGGTTTCTGGATTGCAAGAAGATTTACCGGAAGCATGTTTAAAACTAAGTTCTTGCAACCGGAAGAGTGACGCAGGAGGAGTATGGAGGGCTAACCAGCGTTAAACCCTAATAAGTGGAGAGCCTTCAAGCGAAGAACTTTATAGGAGCAAAACCTGGAGCGCGTCAGGGACTAAGAGAAAACTCTTAAGTTTCTGAATTATATTTGAAAAACTGAATGTCAGCTACCCATAAGGGTGCTTATATATGAGAAACAAAACCCTAGGGCGACTAACAACCAAACCTAAAAGCCTAAGGATTGAATTAAAACAGAATCCAAAAAAACTATGAAACATAAAAATCCCGAAAACTAATAAAACGCTGTTTTGAGGTCCAAAACAAACTCGAATAGTCGAAAAAAGTTATACGTCGTGGCAAAACGACAAGTCTTGTTCGTTGGGCCGTTCCGCTTCTAGAAATGTATCATAATAGTCATTCAGACATCGAACGCTAAATCTGCAGCAAACCGGGTTTGGACCTGCAACGATCGATCTGTTCCTCGATTTCTTCTGCCATCCGTCCTACATCAAAGAGATACTCATATACATGATGCCAATGGAACATTTGGGTACCTTGATGCTGTAAACTGCAGATTATGTTTTCTACCTTATTGTTAAAGACCAATGACTTCTGAGTTTTGATCACGAAAAATATGTGAAAAACGAAATCGAATCATTGGAATTCAATGCACACAATCTTCCATGCCACATCTAGTTGGGATTAATGCACCATTTGGGAGAGAAGAAAATTTAGAATTAAGACAAGCGGACTTCAAACCAAATATGCTTCCATAGTTCCAATCATGAATCCAAGCAGACTCGATTGCTTTGATCACTACGGTAACCTCAGCAACAACAGAACTAGAAATATCAAGGGATGAAGAAAAAGCACCGACAACCCTCACCTTGAAAATCACAAAAAACTCCACCATAACCTGACTGAACCTCCTCACTCTCCCAAACGCCATCTGTATTGACATTTGCCCAACCAATTATAAGAGAGTGCTAATTCACCTCAAAGGCTCAAAAATTCTGGGGCACGACGCGGCCTAGCTACAAGTAACACTGAACCTCTTCAAGACACAAAACACAGTAAAAAAATAAAAAATAAAAAAACAGAGAGAGAGAAAGAAAATAGAAAAGAAAAATATCAGGTAGTGTTATCTATAACCATGACATAGACTAATTGGTGAATACAAGTCGCACAAAAGAGCATCATGTTGGGACTTCTCAGTTTGCAGTAGGAAACTGGTCTTCAATCATCAAATGTTCGTGGATCAGTGGATGTCTCCAGCGGAACAAAATCCCTTTGTCTTCTTCTTCTCAATTCTAAGTTCAGACTCGAATGGCTAATTGGATTCTTTTCACCTTCATTTCTATAAATGGGTGTGAGCCCTCTTCTACTCACGATCCTCATCACCCTCTCATTCTTCCCAGGTACGTAATCAATCCATCCTCAACTCCTCCACCTCTGTTTCTTATTACTGATCGAACAAACTGGTGTTTACTTGTTGGTTTCTTCGAGTGCAAAAACAGAGTCGACATCGTTCGAGATAGTCAACAACTGCAACTACACAATCTGGCCCGGACTTCGCTCCACGGCCGGCTCATCACTAAACCTGTCGACCACCGGCTTCACGCTCAAGAGCGGCGCGTCCTTCAACCTCTCCGTCCCCAAATCCTGGACAGGTCAGGTGTGGGGCCGGACACTCTGCAACCAATCCTCCACCAGAAACTTCTCATGCTTCACCGCCGACTGCGGCACCGGAAAAATCGAGTGCGACAGAAACGGTGGCAGTCTGCCGGCTACCCTAGCCGAGTTCTCTCTCAACCTCACCGGCGGCATGGACTACTATGACGTCAGCCTCGTCACCACTGGTGGAGCCGCACGGAGCAGGCAGCAGCAACTGCAGCTCTTCGGGATGCTCGGTCGACTTGAACGGCTCGTGTCCCAGGGAGCTGAGGGTGGCGCGTGAGGGGAGCCAAGGGACCGTGGCGTGCATGACGTCGTGCACGGCGTTCAATAATTCGTTGTTTTGTTGTACTGGGAGTGTTTTGCCGGAAAAGTGTGCCGGTACCGTATACACCGATTTTTTCAGACGGGAATGCCCACAAGCGCATGCCTATGTGTATGATCCGATCCAGACTTCTTCGTACACGTGTGCGTCAGCTAACTACAACATTGTGTATTTTTATTTTTTAGATAATGACAATTTACACAAGAAAAACAGAAACAACTTTAATGTTAAAACTATTTTTAAAGATCATCCAAATGATTCTCAAAATTTCTTAGGGCTCGAAGTTTATGTGAAATGCTCTAATTATGTATTGTAATACAGTTTTTGTCACTTTGACTGTTTTAGGGTTCAAACTAAATTGGAACACACCCAACTAGACAAGAACAACTAGGACGACTTGCATAGTTTAGGTACTTGTACAATTGTCACGTTTTATGATGTTCCATTCAAGTTTCACGTATGTTGTGATGCATCGTCTGATTTCTATGCATATTTGTCTAATAATACCAAGTGAACCATATTTTGAGGAAAAATTCTAGTATAACATATGGTATAGTATGCCTCACAAAATGTGTGGCTATCATTGATTGTAGAAACAAGTAAATGATCATGTAATGACCATTTACCCTTTTAAAAGCTCTCATGTGTCATACAATTAGACACATTTACAATATGTATGTAATATCATATGGTATGATAGACAAACACCATTTTGAGAAACCATATAAAGCCCATATTTTGTTAAGACACAGTCACATCATTTAATGAAATATTCTGATTGAATAATGTAAATGTCACTTAAGCTGATACCTAATGTTGGTTCGAGCTAGTTCTTTAAAATATGGTTAACTTATCATTGCTCTGAAAACAAATAAAGTTCATTCAACATCACAAGTAAGAGCTAGGAACCCCTTGATTAGTGTTGTGTTTTTGAAAGGGGACATAACGCCTAAATCAGTTGATACACCAGTCCAAGAGCCGATTGTATACAAACGGTTCCTTTAGAAAGCAAAAACCACAAAATAAAAATTGTCTCTATAGCATCAATTGCTGGGATTGTCAAAGCACTATTTGGGGAGATTGAATAAAATTTAGAATTAAAGAAGTAATAATTTTCGAATTTGGGAGAAAGACCATCTAAATATGTTTTGAGCCAAAATATCTTTCTAATCACGATTCCAAACCAGCTCTCTTGTCTTAATCACCGCCATAACACCTCAGCAGTAATGAAACTAGAAATATTGAAGGCATGAAGGAAAAACACTGAGAGCAATTGCACCCATGGATGGAGGGCAATCGCTGATTTGCCAATCAAATTGGTACTGCTAATCCACTATTTATCTAAAATTGGCAATTGCATTTTGCTTGTTCAATGCACCAATTGGGCAATTTACTTGCTAATTTCATTATAAATTAATCAATTCATTTATTTATGAACTAAACTAAACTTATAGTTTGATTTGATTAATTATTTTTAAATTATAATAATGGTACGTTAGTTAATCTTAATGAAAAATTATCTTAGGTAACATTTGACAAAATAAACGGTAATTTTTATATAAAAAAAGGAGAAAGTTGTAGAACTTTGATTATGGAGTGTTTACTTCATTTGTTTGACGGTTATTCTATAATTGTTAGAGGGGATGGTGGTTCGAGTCACCCCTGAAGCATACTTTTTCCCAAATCAAAACCAATTTCCTTCTCTCCACGTGATGGACAACCACTTTTATGTGGAGCCCACCAGAATTGGTCAGGCAATTCAATGGGCGAAAATTAACAATCCAATTGCCCGGGCGGCTGGGTCCCATGTGGGCCTTAGCAATTGGTCGGGCAAAACTTTGCCGGTGCGATGTTTTCTCTCAATCAACAAATCAGTCATCAAATCGATCCATTGGTGCAAATGCTCTGACAAACTCATTTTGAAAATCACAAAAAAGTCTAACATAACTTGACCGATCCTTCCCACGCGTCCAAGAACCATCAAATCCATGTTGATCTTGACCTAACCATTAAGATTCACCTATAAAAATCTTTGAGGCACGACCCGGCTACGATTAACGCCAGACATCTTAATTCGGTCTATATTATCTGCAGCCATGACAAAGACAAATTGGCGTCTTCTTCTTCTTCTCAGTTCTAATTAACTGGAATGACTTGGATTCTCACCTTCATTTCTATAATGGGTGTGAGTCCTCTTTTACTCACGATCCTCATCACCCTCTCTTTCTTTTTATCAGGTAAGCAATCAATCCGTACTCAACTCCTCCATCTATGTTTCTTATTCATCGAACAAACTTGTGTTTAGTGTTTACTTTTGGTTTCTCAGAAACAGAGTCAACATCGTTCGAGATAGTCAACAACTGCAACTACACAGTCTGGCCCGCAGTTATCTCCTCCGGCACAGTAAACCTGTCGTCGCTGTCGACCACCGGCTTCACGCTCAAGAGCGGCGCGTCCTTCAACCTCTCCGTCCCCAACTCATGGCAGGGTAGGGTGTGGGGCCGGACACTCTGCAACGAATCCTCCACCGGAAACTTCTCCTGTTTCACCGCCGATTGCGGCACCGGAAAAGTCGAGTGCGGCGGAAATGGCTCCAAACCGCCAGCTACGTTCGCCGAGTTCTTAATCAACAGCACCGGCATGGACATCTATGATGTTACCCTGGTCGACGGGTTCAATCTCCCAATGGTGGTGGAGCCCCTTGGTGGCAGCAACTGCAAATCTTCGGGATGCTCGGCCGACTTGAACGGCGCGTGTCCCAAGGAGCTGAGGGTGGCGCGTGAGGGGAGCCAAGGGACCGTGGCGTGCATGACGCCGTGCACGGCGTTCAATAATGATCTGTTTTGTTGTACCGGGCAGTATAATACACCCGAGACGTGTGCTGGGACCGTATATACCGATTATTTCAAACAAAGATGCCCGAAAGCGTATACCTACTCGTATGATGACAACCAGACTACGTACACATGTGTGTCAGCTAACTACAGCATTGTTTTCTGCCCGATCAGGTACCTAGTTCATAATATATTGTCACGTTCTATAATGTTCCATTCAAGTTTCACTCTGCTGAATCACTTTCACTTTGCTGAATCACTGCAAGTGATGTTCGAGCATCAGGGAGGGAACTCTCAACCCGAGTTCGATTTCACCAAGTAGTTAAAGTGGTCAGACACAATACTGAAATGTATATTTGGAGCATTTCATATGCACTTAGAGATTAATCAATTCTTCGTAGTTCGTATTATAACATGTCGAATTCAAGAGCCAATATGATGTTTTTGACAAATGAGGTAGTGATGAGACAACAATGTGAAAGTATGGGGTTATTAGTAGTTTCCTGGGTGTTTTCTGGATACAGTGTGGGTCTATATTACGTAGAACAGTAGAATTACTAGTACTTACAACTTACAAGTAGAAATCTTCTATGATACAAATGCAGGTTAGTACGAAAGACTAACCATCAAGCTTCTTTATGTCAGTTTGGACCAAACACCAGCTGAAACACCAGCAGCCAAAGAACCAACTGTACCCGAACAGGTTCCTTCGAAAAGTAAAAGACACAAAATCATCATTGCCTCTGTAGCGTCAAGTGCTGGGATTATTATCTTCATATTAGCGGTATTAGCGGGACTATGGAGCACTAAAAGGAAGAAGAGACAACAAGGTTAGCAAAATGAATACTTAGGCCAACTTTGATTGCAGGACTTTCAATTTTTTAGCTAGTCTATTTTGTGATGATCACTCTGGCTTCTGGTGTAGAGATCCAAAATAGTTCATTGGAGTTGGACGATGGTCGACGCTTCATGTACTCGGAGCTTGTAAAGATTACCAATAATTTTGCATCGCCAATTGGAGCAGGTGGATTTGGAAAAGTCTATCATGGTATTCTGGAAAATGATATGCAAGTTGCCGTCAAGTTACTTATTTCCGCATCAGGCTCCAGTGAATTTCAAAATGAGGTCGATAAGTTAGCAATCTTAAAGCGATTCGGACTGTCCCAAAACCACAATCATATATAAACCAATCTGTGTATGCAGGTTAAGCTATTGATGAGAGCTCATCATAGAAATGTGGTTTCCTTCACTGGCTACTGCTATGATGGAAAGACTATGGCACTTGTATTTGAATATGTTGCCAATGGAAATTTACAACAACATTTAACAGCTTCAGGTATGCAGTTACAGTATTTCATCTATATATATATATGATGTGCTTGCATTACTTGATGATCACTTATATGCTAAATGCAATGAATTGTGTGCACTGTTGGGGTTCAGATGTAGATACAGGAAACATTTTGACTTGGAAGGAGAGACTTCAAATCGCAGTGGATGCAGCACAAGGTATACAATAGCTGAGATATAAGAACAATATATATGTGAAATGGATTGTTCCTTTGGTCTTCCTATATATTTCCTAAATCATGATTGAGTTGCAATATGATGTACATTAGTACCTGACATCGATTAGGCTTTTAAAAGGCAGATAATATTTTGCAGGACTGGATTATCTACATAATGGTTGCAAGCCTCCCATAATCCACAGAGATATAAAGACCTCCAATATATTGTTAACTGAAAAGATGCAAGCCAAGATATGTGATTTTGGTGTTTCCAAACTTCTTTCAACTGAAACTGCTACTCATACCATGACAGATCACGTCAGAGGAACTCGAGGATACTTTGATCCTGAGTAAGTTAGTAAAGACGTATATAAGTTACTTAAAAATTGCTGAAAGATAAATTGCTGATAGATAAGCATAACTTACATTCTTCGATTTTCTTCTTTTCATCTCGTTATGTTCAGATACTACACCACAGGAAAGCTGAACAAAAGAGTGATATATACAGCTTTGGTATTGTGTTGCTAGAGCTAATCACCGGCAGAACAGCAATAATAACAGATGTAGAACCCGAACCTGTTCACATATGTCAATGGGTGAGGCCTATGTTTCAGAGAAGAGATATTGAAAGTATATTCGATTCAAGGATACAAGCAGGGACTTACAACGTTACCTCTGCTTGGAAGGCGGTAGAAATCGCCATGGAATGTGTGTCATCAACAGCTATCGAAAGACCAGATATCAATGTTGTGTATAAGGAACTGAAGGAATGTTTGAAAATTGAGGTTCCACCTGAAATAGCAAAGGTTCCAGAGGTTGATGATGAGAGTGATGATTGCAGTACTAGTTCAAGTGTCCCTGTTCTACATGACGTCCCACACTCGGTCTGAAAGCTTCTTAGTTCATATGAAGTCACACATTGAGTCTGAAACTGAAAGGCATACGTGTTAGTTATTATTTTGTTTTGAAATCAACATTTTAGTTATTCTTGCACTGTTAAAACAAGATTGGAATTATACGAGGGCGGAAACTAATTGAACTATTTCTACAAATCTAGCAGAACATTGCTCTGATTAAAACTGTTCTTTCACTTCTTTCCAAGAGTATATTATTACCTCTGGAGAATCCAGAAGTATGTTTTAAATTAAGTTCTTGCAACTGGAAGTGGCACTCGTATATCAACTTATGCAAAGGAACATTTCGGGTACCTTGATGCTGTAAACTGCTGGTTATAAAAACTGATGAAGATTTTCAACGTTCGCGATTATTTCAGGATCAATGACTTCTGATAAACAGTTGCACAGATCAATGAGATCGTTGTTGATACGAATTCGAGCAGCTCAGCTCATGGAAGAAAGAGCTGCAACACAAAAATGCTAGATAGATAATTCATTGTCAAAAGTTTGGAAATCGATTAATTCATAGTGGGTCGTCCATCTATGTAATGAAACTAGATATTGAAAAAGCTTCCATAGTCTGAAGAAAGTAGTCGTTCAGAAATCAGAAGTAACAAATACTGGAGTAACAAATACTTTTCAATACATCTATCCGCAGAAAATGAACCGAGAAAGACTGTTAGGCACATGAACTAGATTCCCTAAATATTACAAATGTCATGAATTACATCCCTGCCAACATTTCCAGTAAAATTTACATCAAGCATAGAGGCACAATTCTGGTCAGGTCTTAGGAAATTGGCTTTCTTTCTTTTGATTATCTAGATGATGATTAGAACCCAAATTGAGAATGATAGATTAGGGATGCAGTTTTGTGAGATTGTAAGCCTCGAAGCCATCACCTACCTTGCACACTGGCAGGAGATTGTCCACCTCTCTCACTGCCAATATCATCTTCTACTCCACTCACGTCTAAACAAAGGCCATTGTTGTTTACACTGACTTCAGAGCTAGCATTACTGCTGGTGGCAAGAGGAGAATCTGAAACACTAACCGTTCTGCTTCGTGCAGGCCCTGATCTCACACTGTACATAGAGGATGCAGGAATATTTGTCATCAACGGCCGCAAATTACCAGGAATGGTTCGCCTTATATCCTGCAATCAAAAGTTAAATCAAATATTAATATCACTGGGTTTCTGGGATGTACATCAAATCATAAACAGGAAAAGAATGATTACCATGTGACGTATAGCCATATCAAGGGATTTCTTTGAGAGTGTTCTACCAAAGCCGGAACTGTCTGGGGATGAAGATGACTTCCCAGAGTTACCATGAGGTGACGGTTTGTCATCATGCTTGGGGGGAGCCAGTCTCCGCATATTTATTACCCTCTCAACCATTTTCGTTCCCATTAAAACAGGGCTCACATTGTCATTAACTTTAGAACGCCCACGACTGAATGCAGGAACAGAGCTCCCACTAATATGAGTACTGCCATTGGGAGCCCTTCCTCTTGAAGGAGAGCATAAACAGTAGCAAAACCTTCTCAAATCAAGTAAATTTTTCAAACGCAATTTATAAGCTGAGCAAAGTGATTGCAGCTTGGGCAGATGCGAAAGAGTTCAATAGTTCAGACACTCATGTAACGGCCAATCAGGCTTTGCAATGAACAAGTTTTGACCTTTTCTGCTTCCTATTGCATATTTTTTAGGATAATAAATGCCAAGCGTATTAATTACTTGAAAGTTAAAAAGGAGAGTCAAAATCAAATCCATATGAAACGGCTACTCCTATCACATAGAGATGCATATACTCCAACCACTCCAGATTAAGAATTACTACCCTCATAATAAGGAAGTGCTAACTCTAGATTTGAGTGCAGTTGGACGAGCCTTTGGGGTTCCAAGCTGACTCATCATGGTCTTATGTGATTCCATTTACAGTGAAGGGAAAAGAGGAGTCCCAGGCGGAGTTAAAAGCCTGCAGCAAGGGGGGAAAAATCATATAATGATCTCAGTTAAAGCAGAACATAATATATAATAAGACCCAACTTCAAAAGCCAATTGCCACCTCTGCTAAAGTCTGATCCTAATATGCTCTTAAGAACAAAATAACACATGTTTCCATGAACTGTGGTCAGCATTCCTTTCCAAAAATTACTCATAGTAGATCCCCGCCTCCCCTATTATCTATCAAAACCCTCTCAGCTAAAAAACAACTTTTACAGATAAAATGTAATCTATACTATCACATTACCAATCATAGTCATTCTTATCATTCTCCAAATTGAGAAACTTATCAGTTCCACTCTTGCGCGTCATCAGTTCCACTCTTGCGCGTGGAGGGCGCCGGCGTAGATGAGGATATATTAAAAATGGGAGAAGTTCCGGGTTTAGCCCCTGCAAATGTCGAAACAACCACACTAGTCAACCCACATTTCCAAACAATTCAAGCCAACTATTACACTAATACAGCACCAGTTCAAGAACTAAATTTGAAATCCTATGTTACAATCCAAAATCCGAAAAAAAAACTAAGACTTGGGAACTGAGAAGTACCTAAAGGCGCAACGAACTCTTCAGAAGTGTTGAGAAGAAGATCGTTCCTCTCCTTCTCCCTCTTCTTCATCTCTAGAAACAACACCAGCTCTTCTTCCTTCTCCTTCCTCATCAAGGCCCTCAGCTTGTGAAGTTCCAAGTACTTCCGGTATGTTAAGCAAAAAATATAACAGGTGTTTATCATGGCACAATACACCTGTTTGGTAGAACAACATCCATGGCCAGGAACTTGTCCTCATTCTGGTCTCAGCTTCAGTTAAATGTTATATGTTTAGCAGGGTAACTGAAGAATGGAAGAAGCGATTTTTCTTTTTCAAAGAACAATATTAAGACATTAAGTGGGGGCAATTGCCCTCACTAGGCATAACATGCGTCCGCCTATGGCAGTAGAAGTAATTCACTGACTCACTATTAAGAGACTACATACCTACATTCTAATCTGAACATGTAAACTTTGAGTTTCAGAAATGTACAAGTTTGGAGTATTTCTGCTAGGGATGATGGTAAACAGGATGCCACAAAAAGAGTTTGAGAGGTGCAACGATTGTTATATGCAGAATGCATTATCTTAGAAATCGAGAGACACCGACAGACCCGAAAATGGAATTGACTCAAAACATTGATGCAAATATTCAAAATACTCTTAAAACAATATCCTTACTTCACAGTTCACATTCAATATACTCATATCTCACGATGTTAAGCTGAATAAAATTCAAGGGAATTGAGATGAACATGCCAATCTATATACTAATCATTACTATTGCAGCATAATACTCCAACATTCTCAACTCGCAAAAAAGGATAGATTAACACAACAAAGCTTTAATTCAACCAATATATACAAACTCATCATTGATCGTTACCTTCACCAACGAGATGGCAGTTACCAACAAGATGAATACTTCAATCGGCTGCAAATTCGAAAAAAATTTATTTATCCCCAATTTCGGATTAAATCTAACGCCGGGCCCAAGGTTTCAAACATTTTTACGATCTTGGGTTGTCCGGAATGGAATGTTGACAGCCAAGAGGACCTCGATGTCGATCGATTGCTTGAGTAATAGACCCGGTAAGCAAGAGGATGAGTGGTTGGTCGGCTTGAATGGGTTATGCTATTATTGTTTTATTGCGTCTGCTTTTTCTTTTTTCTTTTTTATTCCAGTGGTTAACGCCACTTGACTAACGCCTTCTTTCACGTGCACTGCATATGGGCGTGTACATCCACGGCCGTGCACACAAGACACTCAGCTGGAAACTTCCACGAACAATAGATGATTGAAGACCCAGTTTGCTTCTGAAGATTGAAAAGTCTTGCGTGTGGACTTTCTCACCAGTTTGCTCCACAAGACACTCCGGTTTTTCAAAATTTCTCTCCGATCACTATTTGATCGGAGTGTCTTGTGGAGCAAACCGGAGTGTCTTCAATCATCTATTGTTCGTGGAAATTTCCAGCGGGACAAAAACCTTTCGTGTTCTTCATCTCAGTTCTAACTTTCAAACTCGAATGACTAATTGGATTCTTCACCTTCATTTCTATAATGGGTGCGAGTCCTCTTTTACTCACGATCCTCACCCTCTCTTTCTTCTTATCAGGTAAGTAATCCATCATCAACTCCTCCATATCGAGTGATCGAACAAACTGGTGTTTACTTTTTAGTGATCGAGTGCAGAAACAGAGTCCGTATCGCTCCAGATAGTCAACAAGTGCAACGACACAATCTGGCCCGGAATTCTCTCCACCGGCAGAGTAAAACTGTCGACCACCGGCTTCACGCTCGAAAGCGGCGCGTCCTTGAACCTCTCCGTCCCCGACTCCTGGACAGGTCGTGTCTGGGCCCGGACACTCTGCAACCAATATTCCAGCGGAAACTTCTCCTGTTTCACCGCCGACTGCGGCACCGGAAAAATCGAGTGCGACGGAAACTTTGGCAGTCTGCCGGCTACTACAGCCGAGTTCAGTCTCAACAGGACCGGCGGCGTGGACTTCTATTTCGTCAGCCTCGTCACCGGGTTCAACCTCCCGATAGTGGTGGAGCCTCGCGGAGCAGGCAGCAACAACTGCAGCTCTTCGGGATGCTCGGCCGACTTGAACGGCGATTGTCCCAAGGAGCTGAGGGTGGCGCGTGAGGGGAGCCAAGGGACCGTGGCGTGCATGACGCCGTGCATGGCGTTCAATAATTCGCGGTTTTGTTGTACGTATCGTGCATCCGACACGTGTGATGGGACCGTATATAGCGATTATTTCAAACAAAGATGCCCACAAGCGTATACCTACTCGTATGATGACAACCAGAGTACGTACACCTGTGCTTCAGCTAATGACTACAGCATTGTTTTCTGTCCTATCAGGTACCTAGTCCATTATATATTGTCACGTTTTATGATGTTCCATTTGAGAGTCATGTTGTAGAACCACTGCGATTAATCAATTCTTGCTATTATAACATGTCAAGATGTCAAGAACCAGTATGTTGCATATGAAGTTCTTGAGGAATGTGGTAGTGATAAGTTCTTGAGGAATGTGCAAGTGCAAGGGGTTAATAGTAGGTTCGAAGTTTTCTAATTATGTAGAACACTAGAATTAGTAGTATACAACTAGAATTCAGAAATCATCCATGATACGAATGCAGGTTATTACAAAAGATTTACTCCAATTAAAGCACGTTAATAACTGGTAACCATCAAGCTTCGATTCTTTATGTCAGTTTGGACCAAACACCTTCGAAAAGTAAAAACCACAAAATCGTGATTGCCTTTATAGCGGCAAGTGCTCAGATTATCATCTACATAACGATGTTTGCGGGCCTATGGAGCATTACATCGAAGAGACGACAAGGTTAGCAAAATGAATGCATAGGCCGACTTGGAATGCAGGACTTTCAGTTTTTTAGCTCGTCATTTATGTGATGATCACTCTGGTTTTTGGTGTAGATATCAAAAATAGTTCATTGGAGTTGGAGGATGGTCGACGCTTCATGTACTCGGAGCTTGTAAAGATTACCAATAATTTTGCATCGCCAATTGGAGCTGGTGGATTTGGAAAAGTCTATCATGGTCTTCTGGAAAATGATATTCAAGTTGCTGTCAAGTTACTTATTTCCGCATCAGGCTCCAGTGAATTTCAAAATGAGGTAGATAAGTTAACAATCTAGCTCTAAAGCGACTCGGACTGTTCCAAAACCGCAATTAACATTAACTTTGAGCCATATATAACAAACTGTATGCAGGTTAAGCTATTGATGAGAGCTCATCATAGAAATGTGGTTTCCTTCATTGGCTACAGCTATGATGGAAAGACTATGGCACTTGTATTTGAATATGTGGCCAACGGAAATCTGCGGCAACATTTAACATTTTCAGGTATGCACTTATCATACTTCATCTATATATATGATGTGCTTGCATTACTTGATGATCACTTATATGGCCTAAATGCAATCATTTGTGCACTGTTGAGGTTCAGATGCAGCCACTGGAAACATTTTGACTTGGAAGGAGAGACTTCAAATCGCAGTGGATGCAGCACATGGTATAGAATAGCTGACATATAAGATAAATATATATGTTAAAGAGTTTGTTTCTTTGGTTCCCCTATATATATTCATCATGTAGTTCTAAATCATGATCATGTTGAAATTTGATGTACATTAGTACAAGGCATCGATTAGGCTTTTAAATGGCAGATGATATTTTGCAGGACTGGATTATCTACACAATGATTGCAAGCCTCCCATAATCCACAGAGATATAAAGACCTCCAATATATTGTTAACTGAAAAGACGCAAGCCAAGATATGTGATTTTGGTGTTTCCAAACTTCTTTCAACTGAAACGGCCACTCATACCATGACAGATCACGTCAGAGGAACTCGCGGATACTTTGATCCTGAGTAAGTTAGTAAAGACATATATTAGACATATAAGTTGCTCTAAATTGCTGATAGATAAGCATAACTTACATTCTTCGATTTTCTTCTTTTCATTTCATTATGTTCAGATACTACACCACAGGAAAGCTGAACAAAAAGAGTGATATATACAGCTTTGGGGTTGTGTTGCTAGAGCTGATCACCGGAAGAACAGCAATAATAACAGATGTAGAACCCGAACCTGTTCACATTTGTCAATGGGTGAGGCCTATGTTTCAGAGAAGAGATATTGAAAGCATATTGGATTCAAGGATACAAGCAGGGACTTACACTGTTTCCTCTGCTTGGAAGGCGGTAGAAATCGCCATGGAATGTGTGTCCTCAACAGCTACCGAAAGACCAGATATCACTGTCGTGTATAAGGAATTGAAGGAATGTTTGGAAATTGAGGTTCCACCTGAAATACCAAAGGATCCAGAGGTTGATGAGAGTGATGATTGCAGTACTAGTTCAAGTGTCCCTGTTCCCATGATGTCCCACACTCGGTCTGAAAGCTTCTTAGTAGACATGAAGTCACACATTGAGTCTGAAACTGAAAGGCATACGTATTAGTTATTCTTGCACTGTAAAACCAAGATTGGAAATTTGGAATTATACGAGAGCGGGAACTGATTGGTTTCTACAAATCTAGTAGAACATTGCTCCAATTGTGGGTTTCTCTGGATTGCAAGAGGATATTACCTCCGATGAATCCAGAAGAATGTTTAAAATTAAGTTCTTGCAACTGGAAGTCTGGAAGAGACACTCTATCAATTGATGCCAAAGGAACACTTGGGGTACCTTGTTGCTGTAAATTGCAGGTTACCAGTTTTTCAACCTTCGTGTTTGTTTGAGGACCAATCTGCTCATGTAACAACATTTGCATTATCAATGCATCAGCCACTTGGTTCCCTTTTTCGAAAAATATGTGAAAAACGAAATTGCATCACTGGAATTCCATGCCACATCTCTAGTTATCAATGGACCATTTAGGGAGTATAGAAAATCTAGAATTAGAGACGACTTCAAACCAAATATGCAAGCTGGATTGCCTTCATCATTGTCGTAACCTCAGCAACAATTATCAAGTGATGAAGCAAAAGCATGGACAATCCTCACCTTGAAAATCATGAAAAACTCCACCATAGCCCGACTGATCCTCCCCACACTTTTAAGCGCCGTCTGTGTCAACCTTTACCAAACCAATAATGGGAGGTTTCCAATTCACCTCAAAAATAAGGGCATGACGCGGCCGACAAGTAACACCAAACCAGCTAGTCAAGAGGACAAAACACAGACAAAAAAGAGAAAATTACATAGTAATACATGACCAAATTTACAAACACAAAAACCAACTTTCAATATTTTTTGTACAAATTAGGACATGAGTACGTGCCGAAAACTAGTGGTACCAGATATGATCCACACTTTCATAAGCAAATAACCAATATACCCACCGCGTTATCTTCTTTCTCCATCACCCATATCTCTCTCTCTCTCTCTCTCTCTCT
>NC_020497.1:18132108-18135058 GCF_000184155.1 Fragaria vesca subsp. vesca
CTCTCTACTCAGTACTCACCATCATCGCTGCCCCTCCTCCTCCACTGCCTCACTGTCGCCGCCGCAACAATTGACGGTTCCCCTCATCCGCGCCACACCATCGCCGTCCTCTTCCTTCGTTGGTCGCCACGTCAGAATCAACAGTAGTAGAATCGCGTCTTCCTCCTATCCAAGCTTGATCACATCACCTCTGTCCTTTGACGCTCGTCAAAGAGGCACGCCGCACGAC
Organism: Fragaria vesca subsp. vesca; assembly: GCF_000184155.1. NCBI lineage: Eukaryota > Viridiplantae > Streptophyta > Magnoliopsida > Rosales > Rosaceae > Fragaria > Fragaria vesca. Next base: position 18,132,338 of record NC_020497.1, read on the forward strand.
GATGCTCGACGACTACGACGCCCAGATCGCATCACTTCAGTCCTCCGATGTCGGATCTCATACAACGTCAAGCTCTTAGATCTGGTTATGCAAACTGATGTGATCTGGTCGTCATATTCATATCCTAGCACCTTGTCATGATTTGGTTTGAATTTGAAGCATTGCATATGTTGGAGCAAACCTTGATGCATGGATTTGATCTTCAATTTATATGAGATGTTCATGGATTTGATCTTCAGTTGGTATGAGATGCATGGTGTCACCGTCTCTCATTTGTCTCACTCAGTAGCAGTGATATAAATGAGGTTGAATGGTTTGGGTTTTGGTTGATTAGTAGGTGATGCCATATATGAATGAGGTTTGTTGTGAGAACATGAATGAGATCTGTTTATTTGAATGAGGTTTGCTTATCAAGTTAAACCATTACTTGTTGTGGTAGATGTAGTTTTAAAGTTCATTAGTAGTGATACGTACAGTAGCAGCAACGTTATCATCAGAGTCGGCTCGGCAGTAGTAGCGCTAGCATCAAAGTTGGTAGTAGCAGCGCTCTAGCATTAGAGTCGACAGTAGCAGCTTTGTTTGATTTCAGAGAATTGCCTGAAAAAATTACAATAACTCCTTTTTATCGGGTGCTACTGTGCTACGTGGCAGTAGCACCCAATGTGCTATGTGCTATGTGCTACTGTGCTTCTCAGTAGTGTGCTATTGTGCTACTTGGCAGTAGCACCCAATATGCTATTGTGCTACTCGGCAGTGTGCTACTGTGCTACAAGTCGATAGTAGCAGTTGATATGTAATGAAGGGTATTCTGGTAAAATTGTAGTGACAGATGGCATGTGAGTATTAGTTTGTCATAATTTGTTAATATTTGTCTTTAAATGTGTAAGATATTGTGTAAAAGATGTATTTGTAAACTGAAATTTGGTTAATAACTTTATAGTAATTTGCTAAATTAAAAAAAGTGGGAGAAAAAATAATATAAAAATAAATAAAAATAAAAAATGTCATCTAGTATTATCTATAGCCACGAGAAAGAATGGGTGAATTCGACTATACAAGTCGCACAAGAGCAGCAATGTTGGAATTCTCAGTTGGTCTTCAATCATCTATTGTTCACCTTTGTCTTCTTCTTCTCAGTTCTAACTTCAAACTCGAATGACTAACTGGATTCTTCACCTTCATTTCTATAATGGGTGGGAGTCCTCTTCTACTCACGATCATGATCACCCTTTCTGCTTTCTTCTCAGGTAATGAATCCACCCTCATCTCCTCCATCTCTGTTTCTTACTGATCGAACAAACTGGTATTTACTTCTTGGTTTCTTCAGAAACAGAGTCGACATCTTTCGAGATTGTGAACAACTGCAACTACACAATCTGGCCCGGACTTCGCTCCACCGGCTCATCACTAAACCTGTCCACCACCGGCTTCACGCTCAGGAGCGGCGCGTCCTTCAACCTCTCCGTCCCCAAATCCTGGACAGGTCAGGTGTGGGGACGGACACTCTGCAACGAATCCTCCACCGGAAACTTCTCCTGTTTCACCGCCGACTGCGGCACCGGAAAAGTCGAGTGCGACGGAAATGGCGCCATCCCGCCTGCTACTTTTGCTGAATTCGAACTCAACAACTTCGGCTCCGGCGTGGACTACTATGACGTCAGCCTGGTCACTGGGTTCAACCTCCCGATGGTGGTGGAGCCTCGCGGAGCAGGCAGCAACCACTGCATCTCTTCTGGATGCTCGGCCGACTTGAACGGCGATTGTCCCAAGGAGCTGAGGGTGGCGCGTGAGGGGAGCCAAGGGACCGTGGCGTGCATGACGCCGTGCACGGCGTTCAATAATTCGCGGTTTTGTTGTACCGGGGAGTATAGTACACCCGCCTCGTGTTCTGGGACCGTATATACCGATTATTTCAAACAAAGATGCCCAAAGGCGTACACGTATGCGTTTGATTTGACGCCTTATGCCAACCAGACTACGTTTACGTACAGCTGTGCGACAGCTAACTACAGCGTTGTTTTCTGCCCTATCAGGTACCTAGCTAGTTCATAATATATTGTCAAATTTGTCGTTGTTGAACCACTGCAAGTTACTTAGCGGTCAACCCGAGTTCGATTTCAGAGTGTTGTTAAAGTGGTTAGAAGCTGAAATGTATAGTTGGAGCGCTGAGAGATTAGTCGATTCTTCGTATTATAACATGTCGAAACGTTGGGCAAGAAGTCGAGAGCCAATATGATGTTTTTGACGAATGTGGTAGTGATGAGACAACAATGTGAAAGTGCAAGGGGTTATTAGTAGTTTTCTGGGAGTTCTCTGGTTACAGTGTGGGTCTATATTATGTAGAACAGTAGAATTAGTAGTACTTACAACTTACACGTAGAAATCTTCCATGATACAAATGCAGGTTAGTAAGAAAGACTAACCATCAAGCTTCTTTATGTCAGTTTACCAGCTGAAACACAAGCAGAAACACCAGCCAAAGAACCAACTGTATCCGAACAGGTTCCTTCGAAAAGTAAAAACCACACAATCATGATTGCCTCTATAGCGTCAAGTGCTGGGATTATCATCTTCATATTAGCGGTGGTAGCAGGCCTATGGAGCAGTAGAAGGAAGAGACAACAAGGTTAGCAAAATGAATACTTAGGCGGACTTTGAATGCAGGATTTTCAATTTTTTAGCTAGTCATTTTTGTGATGATTACTCTGGCTTTTGGTGTAG
>NC_020497.1:18135078-18196929 GCF_000184155.1 Fragaria vesca subsp. vesca
TACNGGAAACATTTTGACTTGGAAGGAGAGACTTCATATCGCAGTGGATGCAGCACAAGGTATACAATAGCTGAGATATAAGAACAATATATATGTGAAATGGATTGTTCCTTTGGTCTTCCTATATATTTCCTAAATCATGATTGAGTTGCAATATGATGTACATTAGTACCTGACATCGATTAGGCTTTTAAAAGGCAGATAATATTTTGCAGGACTGGATTATCTACATAATGGTTGCAAGCCTCCCATAATCCACAGAGATATAAAGACCTCCAATATATTGTTAACTGAAAAGATGCAAGCCAAGATATGTGATTTTGGTGTTTCCAAACTTCTTTCAACTGAAACCGCCACTCATACCATGACAGATCACGTCAGAGGAACTAGAGGATACTTTGATCCTGAGTAAGTTAGTAAAGACATACATAAGTTACTTAGCATTACTGAAAGATAAATTGCTGATAGATAAGCATAACTTACATTCTTCGGTTTTCTTCTTTTCATGTCATTATGTTCAGATACTACACCACAGGAAAGCTGAACAAAAAGAGTGATATATACAGCTTTGGTATTGTGTTGCTAGAACTAATCACGGGCAGAACAGCAATAATAGAAGATGTAGAACCCGAACCTGTTCACATATGTCAATGGGTGAGGCCTATGTTTCAGAGAAGAGATATTGAAAGTATATTGGATTCAAGGATACAAGCAGGGACTTACAACGTTTCCTCTGCTTGGAAGGCGGTAGAAATCGCCATGGAATGTGTGTCATCAACAGCTTTCGAAAGACCAGATATCAATGTTGTGTATAAGGAACTGAAGGAATGTTTTGAAATTGAGGTTCCACCTGAAATAGCAAAGGTTCCAGAGGTTGATGAAGAGAGTGATGATTGCAGTACTAATTCAAGTGTTTCTTTTCACATGGCGTCCCACGCTGAGTCTGAAAGCTTCTTAGTTCATATGAAGTCACACATTGAGTCTGAAACTGAAAGGCATACGTGTTAGTTATTATTTTGTTTTGAAATCAACATGTTAGTTATTCTTGCACTGTTAAAACAAGATTGGAATTATACGGGGGCGGAAACTAATTGGACTATTTCTACAAATCTAGTAGAACATTGCTCCGATTTAAACTGTTCGTGGGTTCCTGGATTGCAAGAGTATATTATTACCTCTGGTGGATCCAGAAGTATGTCTTAAATTAAGTTCTTGCAACTGAAGTGGCACTCGTATTTCAACTTATGCAAAGGAACATTTTGGGTACCTTGATGCTGTAAACTGCAGGTTATAAAAACTGATGAAGATTTTCAACGTTCGCGATTATTTCAGGATCAATGACTTCTGATAAACAGTTGCACAGATCAATGAGAGCGTTGTTGATACGAGTTCGAGCAGCTCAGCTCGTGGAAGAAAGAGCTGCAACACAAAAATGCTAGATAGATAATTCATTGTCAAAAGTTTGGTAATCGATTAATTCATAGTGGGTCGTCCATCTATGTAATGCAACTAGATATTGAAAAGGCTTCCATAGTTTGAAGAAAGTAGTCGTTCAGAAATCAGAAGTAACAAATACTGGAGACAACAGAACAATAACAGGCAGCAGTAAAACCTCTGGTTTTCAATAACACGGTTGAACTTTTCAATACATCTATCCGCAGAAAATGAACCCAGAAAGACTGTTAGGCACATGAACTAGATTCCCTAAATATTACAAATGTCATGAATTACATCCCTGCCAACATTTCCAGTAAAATTTACATCAAGCATAGAGGCACAATTCTGGTCAGGTCTCAGGAAATTGGCTTTCTTTCATTTGATTATCTAGATGATGATTAGAACCCAAATTAAGAATGATAGATTAGGGATGCACGTTTTGTGAGATTGTAAGCCTCGAAGCCATCACCTACCTTGCACACCGGCAGGAGATCGACCACCTCTCTCACTGCCAATATCATCTTCTACTCCACTCACGTCTAAACAAAGGCCATTGTTGTTTACACTGACTTCAGAGCTAGCATTACTGCTGGTGGCAAGAGGAGAATCTGAAACACTAACCGTTCTGCTTCGTGCAGGCCCTGATCTCACACTGTACATAGAGGATGCAGGAATATTTGTCATCAACGGCCGCAAATTACCAGGAATGGTTCGCCTTATATCCTGCAATCAAAAGTTAAATCAAATATTAATATTACTGGGTTTCAACTGATTCTGGGATGGACATCAAATCATAAACAGGAAAAGAATGATTACCATGTGACGTATAGCCATATCAAGGGATTTCTTTGAGAGTGTTCTACCAAAGCCTGAACTGTCTGGGGATGAAGATGACTTCCCAGAGTTACCATGAGGTGATTGTTTGTCATCATGCTTGGGGGGAGCCAGTTTCCGCATATTTATTACCCTCTCAACCATTTTTGTTCCCATTAAAACAGGGCTCACATTGTCATTAACTTTAGAACGCCCACGACTGAATGCAGGAACAGAGCTCCCACTAATATGAGTACTGCCATTGGGAGCCCTTCCTCTTGAAGGAGAGCATGATTGCCGTCTTGGTCTTCCAGGAGGACTGGGCTCAATGGAAGAAGATCTAGAGCTGGGTGCTCCAGGTCTACCTCTAGAAGCTGAAAGTGGTCTATCAGGAAGTGTTGTCCTTAGATTTGGTGGAGCGTCCATTGAGAATCCAGGCATTTCCGAGGGCTTCCATGGTCTAGATTTCACAGTCGGGGATGCGCCACGTGATGGCACCGGATTTCTTGTTGCTGCAGGTACTGGCTTTGAAACTGAAGGAGAGGGCTTTGATGTAGGAGCTGACATACTAGGTGAATTGGATGGCATGGACGGTTGACGAGTTGGTGTTGATGCTCTAGATACAGATTTCGGTGGGGGCACGGTGGACCTGCCAGTTGGTGTTGACGATCTTGCTGTAGACCTTGACGGTGTAGAGGATCTTGAGGGAATTGTAGATTTAGTTGCCGGAACTGTGGATTTGGTTCCAGGGATTGTGGATTTAGTTGTAGAAACTGTGGGCTTAGCTGCCGAAACTGTGGACTTGGTTAATGATGCTCGAGAAGTAGGTGTTGAAGATCTTGAAGGTTTAGGAGCTGAAGTCACTGTGGGGCGTCCAGTTGGTGTGGCAGGTCTTGATCCTGGACCCCCAGATGATGAGGGCCTCCGGATACCAGAACTTGAAGAATTCAACCCGGGGGAAGAAGCTGATTGTTTAGACACTAAGTTGCTCCTAGCACCAGGCTCTGGCTGGGGGTTTGCTAGCTATGACCACAAGTAAGAAATGACTTAGCAACAATAGATGAATCTTGAGCACAACTATAACTAAAAAAACCTAAACTGAAAATTACCGTGAAATCCACAATTACTTCAGACATAATATTGTTATTTCAAGAGATTTCAACATTTTTAGCTAAACAGTAGCAAAACCTTCTCAAATCAAGTAAAATTTTCAAACGCAATTTATAAGCTGAGCAATGTGATTGCAGCTTGGGCAGATGCGAAAGAGTTCAATAGTTCAGACACTCATGTAACCGCCAATCAGGCTTTGCAATGAACAAGTTTTGACCTTTTCTGCTTCCTATTGCATATTTTTTAGGATTAATAAATGCCAAGCGTATTAATTACTTGAAAGTTAAAAAGGAGAGTCAAAACCAAATCCATATGAAACGGCTACTCCTATCACATAGAGATGCATATACTCCAACCACTCCAGATTAAGAATTACTACCCAGCTCATAATAAGGAAGTGCTTACTCTAGATTTGAGTGCAGTTGGACGAGCCTTTGGAGTTCCAAGCTGACTCATCATGGTCTTATGTGATTCCATTTCCAATGAAGGGAAAAGAGGAGTCCCAGGCGGAGTTAAAAGCCTGCAGCAAGGGGGGAAAAATCATATAATGATCTCAGTTAAAGCAGAACATAATATATAATAAGACCCAACTTCAAAAGCCAATTGCCACCTCTGCTAAAGTCTGATCCTAATATGCTCTTAAGAACAAAATAACACATGTTTCCATGAACTGTGGACAGCATTCCTTTCTCAGGAGTTCATATCCCCAGCACTAGCATACTTATGGAAATTTAAGCAGTGGTAAAGATATATGGTCTGAGAGGCAAAACAAAAGGAAAGGCCAGCACGTTTTAGCCACCTTGAAAATCACCGACACCCACTTTAAGCATGTAACATCTATAAAAAGTTGGACCTTGTCTAGAAAATTTAGAATCCAAACTATTTCAAACGGCAGACAGAATTGGGGCACAACTCCAATAATTGATATCGTAAGCCTCCGGTAAACACTACATACTATGCATAGACATATCAGAATCGTAATCACATAAACAACCTCATATATGAAACTTAAATAGCCTGCCAATATTCTCACTCTGAACCAAAAAATTACTCATAGTAGCTCCCCTATTATCTATCAAAACCCTCTCAGCTAAAAAACAACTTTTACAGAGAAAATGTAATCTATACTACCACATTACCAATCATAGTCATTCTTATCATTCTCCGAATTGAGAAACTCATCAGTTCCACTCTTGCGTGTGGGGGGCGCCGGCGTCGATGAGGATATATTAAAAATGGGAGAAGTTCCGGGTTTTGCCCCTGCAAATGTCGAAACAACCACACTATTCAACCCACATTTCCAAAACAATTCAAGCCAAGTATAACACCAATACAGCACCAGTTCAAGAACTAAATTTGAAATCCTACATTTCACTCCGAAATCCAAAAAAATTAAGAATTCAAATGTACCTAAAGGCGCATCGAACTCTTCAGAAGTGTTGAGAAGAAGATCGTTCCTCTCCTTCTCCCTCTTCTTCATCTCTAGAAACAACGCCAGCTCTTCTTCCTTCTCCTTCCTCATCGAGGCCCTGAGCTGCTGCCTCTGCTTCATCACCGCCTGCATTTGCGACTCCTGAGCCCTAAAACTCCGATTCATATCTCCGACGACCAAAACTCCACCAAATCCAACAATAAATAACTAAATAAAAACTTAAACAAATCCTAAACCCTAACACCTAATCTCCAACCACCGCTCCACCAATAACAATCCCTCTCAAACCAAAACGTCCTCTCGCCGTTACCGAAAACCCTAAGCACCGAATCTCACCGGCGTTAGATCTGAAACCTGAGCCAATCAAACTCGCCGGCGACGAATTGGCGAGCTCGCTTCACTATCTTCCAATGGCTTAAGCTGAGAGAGGTTAGGGTTTGGAGAGTGCTCAGCTGTAACGGACAGCCATTGTTGACGAACGAAGCTCAGTTTTGCTGGAGGTCGAAGACGATGGAGGCTGAGCTCGGAGGATGTGACGTCATTGGTGCGAAGCTGAGCTTGAAGTTGACAGAGAAGAAGAAGCGGAGGTTGGAAGATCGGAGATTTCAGAGAGTAGAGTGAGGGGGGAAGAGGAGGAGTGGCAGTGAGTGGTAAATAAGTGGGGATTTGGGGTGTGAAATTGGGAAAGTGATATGAAGGTGCAGGGTAGAGGTCGGGTCGTTTCTCTCACTTAAAGCCAACGTTTTCAGGTTGGGGGTTTTGGTGGGTGGATAATCACGATATTGCCCTCTTTTTTAATTTATTTCCTTTTTGTTTTTTGAATTTTGAAAAGAGTGTATTTGCATTTCAGCCCCTGTATTCTTGTGTATTTTTCTGTAGAGGGCTTCAAAGATTTTCTTCCACCATATGTTTTTTTTTTCCCTTTTTTACCAAGAAAATCTTTAAAAAAAAACTTTTATAAACAAACTATTACAGATGACAAGAAATCAAAAACCGAAAGGGTTCAACGAAAGTTTTCACATTTGAAGCTTTCACATGCCAAAACACATTCATAGAAAACATCATTTATTTTCGTATGTGTGAAACTCATTGTAAAAGTGTGTTAGCTTTCTTGTTGTCTCTTGCTCCATTTAAGTAAGGGTTGTAAAATTTACATACCCGAAATTGAAATCCACACACATTTTTTTTTTTGGTAACTTAAATTTTATTTTTTAGTGACTTAAACTTTGTCTTTTTGTGATTGTGTTAACTAAAAAAAAAAAAAGATACGTGAATTTAAATTTGAGGTGTGTGGATTTCATATCCCTAGTAGTTGGTCAGTTTTGTTCGATTTTCTTTATTAAGACATATAGCCCACAGTTTTAACTAAAACAATGAGCGACATAAACGTTTCGGCAAAAGGCATTTTTATTTCTTTTTTCCTATTAGCCCAAAATAATCAAAACAAACTGAAACCCGGAGCCGGTCAGATCAGTAGACTAGAGACTAACGAGAGAGGGTCGCACGATTGGTATCATGCTACAGCACGACGTCGTTTTATAGCTAAAACCTCATCGCCGATGCAGAAGAACCACACCTCGAGCTGAGATTCGGAAATTCTTCAGAAATGGCAGGGAAGATGAAGAGGAGCGAGGCCAGCAGTAGCAGCCGGAGCAGCAACAGTAACCACCACAGAGCCGAAAGCGTGGTCGTCGATTACGGCAAGAACAAAAGCACCTGCGGCTATTGCAGATCCAAAGCTCGCACCAGTATCTCTCACGGTTCGTCCCTCCACTCATCGAAGTTTCCAGTTCGTTTTCGCTTCGCAATTTGGTTGATTGCTGATTATAACCGTTTTCAATAGTTGCGAAAGAATTATGAATCGAAATTAGTTATAAAATTGTGCAATTAGTTACAGAATTGCGCAGTTTGATTGCTGATCGGTGTTTAAATCGTTGAATTTTTGGTTTTGGCAGGTTTGTGGGCACATAGCGTTACGATTAATGACTATCAAGGTTGGTTTTGTTGGCATGTTTTTGTGTTAGTGTAGCGGTGTAGATTATGAAAGAGTGTTATGATACAAGTTTAATCTTTTATTTTTTATTTTTTTTTGGCTGTTGTTTTGATGTTTGCTAGATCTTCTTGACCGGGGATGGAGAAGATCTGGTTGTTTTCTTTACAAGCCGGAGATGGAAAGAACGTGCTGCCCTGCGTATACTATTCGTTTGAAAGCTGGTGATTTTGTTCATTCGAAGGAGCAGCTTCGGGTGTCTAGAAGAATGCAGAGGTATGTTGAGCCTGTTTTCGGTGAGTTTAATATGATGCATTAGTTGCTTAACTGATTCGAAGGTTAGAATCTTATAATTTTGTACCTTGTATAAAGAAAATGTGAGATGATGCAAAGTTACTAGCTTTTGAGTGGTTATCTTATAGTTATTACAACTACTTTCAAGTTTCAGTGAGATCAATTCCCTGTCGTTGAATACCATATTAAGTTACAGGAAGACATGTATATCTTCTAAAATAAACTTTTTGGTTTTCTATCCCTAGGTTTTTAGATGGTGCCTTGGAATGTAAACAGCCAGTGGAGCCAAATGCTTCCAAGGATACACATGGCCAGAACCACCTTGGAGTTTCAATCTCAGCTCCCAAAAACAGTGGAGAGAAAGATGGGGAAGAAAAAATTTTGAATTACTTATCAGATCAAGTTGATAAGGCAGTTCATTCATGCTTAGACAGTGGGGAGTTTCGTGCCATTCAATGTCCAAAAGCTTCTGTTAAAAAGGTTTTACAAGCCAAAAGAAAGCTATTAGCTGCTGGGTCTGAAGATCTCTTATACTCCAGCAATATTGCATTTCAACTAGCGGCTGCTATGAGACAGTGTGTAACGGATAAGAAGGAAGCCCACCAGGGGAGAGAATTGGGACACATTGCAGAGGAAAATGGGTCGTCTCCAAAACTCATTGCTGAAAAGCTAGAAAGTTCATTAAATCAGTTGGGGAACACTTCTGGTCTATCAGTAAGGGCCTGCAACGGACACTTAAACTTTTATTCTGTCACAAAACCTGCTTCATCAGATGGAAGTGCTCATGTTGTTAGCAACTTCAAAGGCACTGCCAGGTCAGAAAGTAAAGGCAGCAGTTTGAAAAATAACTCTGAATATACTCAGGTGAAGAGGCGGAGGCTTGAGATTCGTCTTAAAAGGGCCAGCTTTGATTCAGAAGAGTATGCCTTATATAAAAGATATCAAATGATGGTGCACAATGATACCCCTGACCATGTTACAGAAGCCTCATATAAGAAGTTCTTAGTTGATACTCCCTTAATATATGTTCCCCCAACTAATGATGGTACAGTTCCCCCATGCGGCTTTGGCTCTTTCCATCAGCAATATGTAATTGATGGCAAACTTGTTGCAGTTGGTGTTATAGACATTCTCCCTAAATGTTTGTCCAGTAAATATTTATTCTGGGACCCAGACTTTGCGTTCCTTTCACTAGGGAAGTATTCAGCCCTGCAAGAAATAAATTGGGTGAAAGAGAATCAACTCCATTGTCCTACTCTTCAATATTATTATCTTGGTTACTACATCCACTCCTGCAGTAAGATGAGATATAAGGCAGCGTATCGCCCGTCTGAGCTACTGTGTCCTCTTCGTTACCGGTAAGTGTCACTTTGCATCTAAGTTTGATTTTGAAAGCCTCTTATTACCTTGGTTTGAGGTGGCTTTATCAGAAGCCATTCCATTTCAATTTTTGTCAGTTCTCTATCAATATTTCTGATAAATATATAGGTTGATCTGATCAGCTTCAGTTTTGCTAGTACTCTGACATTAAAAGTTTTTGTGGCTGACAAGCTGGAATTTTTATCCAGGTGGGTTCCTTTTGATATATCCAAGCATTTGCTTGACAGAAACAAGTATGCTGTTTTATCGGATTGTACCGTCTCACAAGATAGGGACTCCTCATCACTTCATGCTTCTGAAGATGTCATGGAAATACAATACGATGACAATGACCAAGACAGTGAGTTTATGTATGATGAAGGGATGATTGAGCCTGAATTTGAAAGCTCTGACAATGAACCACATCTGGCATATGAAAATAAAGATGCTGGTAATGTTTTAATCGGGTTGAAGGAATCTCGGGTGAGATTCAAGGTATGTATCCTCAAACTATCCTATTCAGTATCATACTATGTGTCAAAGCTTCAGATCCTTCATTTCAATCTACTTAAATCTCCCCTCAAAATCAACCCCTTTCAGTTTCTTGACTTTGTGGTTTCATTTACTGACATTGGGTTTTTTCTGCTGGAGGATATAAAGCAAGCTTTTGGTCCCACGGAACGAAGTTACTTGGAATCCCAGTTGAGTAGATACACAGAAGTTGTAGGTGAAGAGCTCGCTGGACGAATGGTTTATTCAATCGATTGATTTGCCTTTGACAGCATTCATCAGAAAATGAAAGATTTATGAATTGCAATTGGAAGTGAATATCGTGGCCTATCCCCAAGTCACTATCCGATCATTTTAGCCGGGGATAGAAGTAAGAGCTAGCATACACATTCCTGACACCCAGATTCATCTTGCAGTTTGATTGTTTCTTGATGTTCAAGTTTCTGTTCCAACTGATTCGGTATCTGGTTGAAAATTACATATTTGCTAGGTACATGATAGTTTTTGTAAATTTGTCAGAGTTGTTAAAATAGAGTTGCTTTGTTGTTGCGACAAATTATTCATCATTTGCAGAAAGCCGACTCCTTGACTCTTCTTACATTTCAAAATTTTCTCATGTGTCTATCTCTTTCATAACAATTGAAGTCGGGTGACTATAGACACCAGTTATCTGTTGAAAGAATTGGACCTGCTACCTAAGTTGGTCTCTTTCAGAAATTTTATAGCAACTGGGTCATAATTGATCATTGTATATTACTAAATTAGAGTGTAAACGACAAACCAAAAGGAAAAATGAAGAAAAGAATATAAAGGAGAAAATGGTGGGTGGTTCTCCTTTTTTTGTTCTTTTTTGTTTTTAACACAAAAAGTGGTAAATTGATTTTCAGGGTGGGTCCCGTTGGGTTTCGACACTTTGATGTTTGATGTCATCAAATTGTATTTCCCGCCAGATTTTATGGAATAATTTTCAGAATTAAGGCTTGTTTTATTTTTTTCCCTTGGTTTTTAACATTTGATGTATGAAACTCCAGGGACTGAGACGGGCCAAAAACAAAAGGCCCTTAGGAAGGCAGCAACACCCATCAAATTCAGAAGACAAACATTAAGAACAGTGATGATCAAAGTTGAACACAAACTGAATCACAATTAACAATCAAATGTTGAACAATGATGTTATCGAAGGCAAATGCAGAGAATTTACCGAAAATGACAGATTCGACTGTTTGATATTTTACATGATTGACAAAGAACAATGAGATTTGGAGAATGTACAGTTGAATATGGAAGTCTTGAGTGTTAATCAAGCGTCATCTGCATCGCTGCTGCCGATATGCCCTCCATGACTGACCCAATAATTGTTTCCTTCCGGACCAGATATCTTCACCCTGCTCAAGCACGAAACTCATAACCTATTCTACGAAATCAAATTAGATTAGAAATCAAAAGTTTCATCCTCCACTAGTCTACTGGTTACTGACCGCTCAAGGACGGATTTTCCTTCCTTGTACTTCTGGCTCTTGTCATGAGCAGTCTCCTAAAAGAACCCATCAAAAGTTCAAAATAAATAACAGAGGAGAAGAAATGTACACAAGTCATGATTCATGCTTTCTAGTCTTACATATTTCCACCCCACTATTGATCCACACCCAACACAGAATATGTCAGCGACTGTGTGCAGCCCTGTCATCATCGCTCTCTCTTCAGTCTCCCCACAAGTTACATTCACTCTGTAAACATGAATGGAGATGATAATCACATATCTAAAAGCAACCAAGTGCAAGCAGATAACTGACTAATAGTTTTTGAGTGAGTGATGCTGTTTTTGCTCCCACTGATTATAGTAGATTATCCTATATCTGATTCTTATAAGAACCGACTCCAGCTACCCCATATATTAATTCACATCTCTGCTGTGTTTACATAACTTAACAGACTAAAATGACAAATAAGACAATGAGACCAATGCTTGAGGCTATTTGGTGTCACCATCACACACGGAAAAGGCTCCCAAAAGATCAGGAAAAACTTACACTTTACCGAAGAGATAAGCCTTCCCATGCCTGCTCTGGAAAGACTGAATGAAACACAAGCAAAACATGTCGTCAGAACATGTGTTTCTACTGAAACTAAACTACCAAGAAACATTTCTTGGACACTTTAAGAGAAAAGTTCACTATCAATGACACAACTGCATCAAAGAAGAATCTAAACAGGCCTTACTAGTTCTGAATTAATATCAAAGTATAAGCTAATAATCACCATTAGTTAACTAAATATTAAATATGGCAGAGTTACACCACTTCTGATTTGAATGTACTTAAGAGCCATATCAGACTACAGAAGTACACCCATTCATGAAAAAAATGGTCCAATAACTAGTTGTGTTCATTTTTTATTCCGTCTGAATCTAGACGTGTTGATTGGACAGAACTACTTTCAAACTATCAACATGCCAGAACCAAACACTATGAGCTTCTTGCTAGGAAGCTTGAGAAGCTAACTAGACCTGTAGAACTGATAACACACTCGAAAGAAACAAATCATCAAAATATGGTAGTTTCATGCTACTTGATCACAGCCTTTAAATATGCCTAATACACAACTGCAAACACCATTTCACATATGACATATGACATATTACATAGTACTGTGAAATATCCCAAGTTTTTAACAACGCTATCTCATAAGCCATCAAGCCCTTTCTCAGTAAAGAATGGTTGAGGATTCTCTAATTTCTCCCTGCTATCCTCTTCAGTAAGACCATATTCAAGTTCTTTGCGAAATCCAACCCCAAAGAAAGATAAGTAAATGCAGCATTATGGTGGCAGTGAATTTAAACTCCATGGACGATATAGGATCCCAATACATTTTAGACATCTAGATTTGACCAAAACACAACTCGACCATGAACTAATATGCAAAACAAAATCACTCATCTAGCACCTAGATTCTAGTCATTCCACACAAACTTGAAGAGAATAAGCAAACTTATAAAAGCATTTAAGCTCCTACCAACCATCTAAGCACCATCAGAGACCACATGGGAATCAACTACCACTCTAATAAAGATTAACCTTCTATCAAGTTGGAAAACCAAAAATACAAAAGCTTGCAAAAGAACATTGATCTGCAATCACAAAAGCAGATTAACTGATCCATTTGATCCATAATTCCAGAAAACTAACAGCATGTATATAATCCAACTAGAAAACCAAAACCAAACACAGATCATCAATACCCAACTCAAATTTCAAGAGATTATCACAGAAAGATGAACAAAAAAGATTGAGTCTTTGATTGATCAAAACAACCTTGGAAACTATGTCTTCACTCAGAGCAAGATGGGTCCGGCAGTGCTTGCAGCTATAGATCTTCCCCTCAAGACTCAGCACAAACAGCCTTCCCATACCTCCACTCTCAACCCAAAAAAGCTAAATACTTTGGAGCCAAGATGAAGATTCAGACAAAGGGTCGTCGTTAAAATCCAAGAAAACCCAAAACAGATGGATATTATTTCTGTACTTGTCAATAAAGAGATGGGAGCAATATCATGAAGAAGATGAATCTGGTGGGGAACAAGAAATGGAGAAAAACAAAGGGAATAGAGAATTAGTGTCTTTATTATTACCTTTGATTTTTCTGTTAGTTCTGGTATTGGAGTCTGCAGTTGCAAGAAATGTGGACCGAGAAGCAATCGCATTTAGTAAGTATATCACTTTCTCTATGTTAAAAGGTGGAACCTGACAAGACGTGTATACTACGGTATTTTTTGCCAATTTTACTCACTTTTTAAAATCTTTCGATCAAGTTTGTCTTCCAAGTTCCTAGTTTATACTTGTATGCATATACCCAATGTTCACTTCTGATCTCCAGAGATTTTGGTGTTGGATTGAACAATTATATCACCTCTTATCGTGTCTTAAATTTTAATTTCAGCATATAATTCTAAATTAAAATGTAATAAAAGTGAAATTCACACACCTTAATTTGTAACTCGTTTTTTTTTTCTTTAGCTCTCATAAAAAGATAAAATTTAAGCTAGTAAAGATAAAATTTATGTTACCAAAACGTAGAGTATGAATTGTAAAATGAGAAACGTGAATTTCACACCCCAAATTTTATTGGTTTGAACTATTTGATGTTTATCAACGAGAGCACCATCTAAAAGTCATATTTTTATTAATGGCGATTATGAGTTGAGGTTTTGGACAACAAGATTCATATGCTTAATTAGATGTAAAACTTGATCTTTATTTGTGTTTTCTGAAACAATTCCTACCATTTGCTTATTACAAATGGAATTATGTGCATTTTGGTTAGGTGATGCTTGTGGTATATGCTCACAGACCAACTGAATGAGATGCATGTTGCCATGTTTCCAAAGACGTCACTGATCTTGATGGGTTCCTTTGGAAACTGATATGCTCAATTGCTCATGATTATTTTTGAAGTTTTTAATTTATTTTGGTAATGTAACATCCAGCTCTTTTAAAAGAAGCTTGTGTAGACCTCTCAAAGTCTTTCTGGACATGACAAATTACAATACGATACCTACCCAAGATTTGACCTGTACATAGAGACTTTCTCAATTGTACATAATTGAGTTTTCTAGCAAAATTCCAAGGCTAGTGGAAGCAAATTTGGACACCTTGTCCATTAAACTATCTGCTATGATTGGGAAGGAGGAGTGGGTGAGATGAATTCTAAAGATGTTTTAGGCAAGCTAGCTCCCACTAAATTTGCAAAGCAATGTTAAATTGAGAAATGACCAAATCCTAACAAATTGTTTTACATGTCTATGACTGGAATGAGCATTATTGGACTTGGAGGTGATGGAGGGAAGTGTCTCGTCTCTTTCTGCAAATTCCTCAACCTATAAGTCCTCAAGTTCTTCAACCTAGCCAGCTATTAGTCAAATGCTCATCCATTTGGTAGTGTCATTATCTAATTACATAATGTGCATTATTGTCCTGCTTCTTTTTCTCAACTGTGCATAGATTATGAACTAATTAAGGTGAATAGTATAGATTAAGGCCATAAGTAATACATATACATGGCAAGAAGCCAAGAACATAAGTTGGCAAGACTGATGAGTAAATGTAGCAGTATATTACACAGAGAAACATACACATAGCAATTGATTAAGAATGTGCATATACAAAATGAGATATATCTGTATAAGTGAAGGACTTAGATAAAGGGAGAGAAATGAATGAACTCATAAGCTAGATTGGTAATGTGAAATGGTTATTTGTTAAAGGTAGCTATAAAAGCGATGGGTCCTTTTCCTGTCACAGCAGCTTGAATACCAAAAATCAGGAAAACTACCATAGCCAGACGAGCATGCTTGATCTCAGCCAGTTGAAGTCTTTCCTTCTCTTCCGGATCGGCGGCCAAACCCAACGGATCAAAGAACTTGCCGCCGGGGTATAGCCTCATCTCGGGGTCGAGTTCTGCATTCCTTTGGAACTCGATGTACCCTAGAACCAGCACCTCGATCCATATCAAGGTCGAAATGGAAAATGGAAGTGGAAGGCCGAGGTAGGATGATCCTTCAACCAGTTCAACCTACCATGTTTGAAACAAAATGAAACAACTTAACATCTTACACACAAAATTTCTACCATACTAATCCATATGAAGTGAGAACAAATTAGATTAAATTGAATTTGTCATGGTCTGCCTATCATTTTCATCACATTCATGATCGTAGGGACGCCCTTATAAGCTCAAGAGGGGTGAGGACCATCATGGAGTTGATGTTTTCTTGTATGGATAACAAGAAGACACGATGATTTAAAAGCCGTGATAGGTATTTCATCCCATACACGTACAAGATACAAGATACGATTCATGTCACATAAACCAGTTATGGACAAATTAAGGTTGATTATTCCTGCACACTGCTTCTTCGATCATCGCAATTTTGTTATCCTATTTGCTACCGAAGGCTATTCTCCCAGATATATATGTAAAATGCTTTCATTTTCAATCTCGGAAGATATCAGAAATTTGAACGTATACTTTAGATTTATCCTACAATTGATGAGTAATATCTACAAACTAGTCATTAGTGTGTATGAATTACATGCATGTGCATAAATTAATAATATCATGAGAAGGAATGTTTATCAGTTTATATCTAGAACAAATAAACTTTGATGTAAGAAAAAAAAAATACCTTAGCAACATTGGATGCATAGTGAAGCTCACATATACAATTGCATCTTTGAATTAACCTAATTTTATCAAACAAAATTAAGATGCTTTGGAGTAATATTGCTAAATAAGAAACGATGATTTCCAATTCTTCAAAAAATTAGAAACTTTTTACCATGAAGCAATTAACTTTTACGTTACCTTTCCGGCGTCTTGCCATGCAACACCGGTGAGACCCTCAACAGCAAGAGCCCCAAGAGCTCCCAGCATTGCCCACCTCCCATGAATCAGCTCGCACTCTCTGAACCTCTGCAGCCCAAAAACCTCCGTGTACGGCTGCAACGGAGTCGGGTTGAGATCAGAAGCTTCGATCCTGGTCCCGATCACATCACCAGCCAAGTTCTTGGCCAGGTTCTGGTCCAACCCGTCGTAGTCATACTGCAAGTACTCCACCGGCTTCCCTAACCCCAATGGATCAAACCCGCGGTCCCCGACGTACGAACCGTCGAGCCATTCGGGCGGTTGCGCGCCGGGGAACCACACGAGCCGGTCGGTATCCGGCTTCTTGGGAGCCTTCTTTGGCGGTGGTGGCGGTGACTTCTTGCCGAAGCTAAAGAGAGCCTGGAACTTTCCAAAGCTAGGGCTAGGGTTTTGGAGTTGAGCTCCAAAGAAATGTGAAGTGACGGCAGCTGTGGTGGTGGCCATAGGCTGGTCTGAGCAGTGAGGTGTGGGTGGGACTGTTAAGTAGAGGGAGAGTGAGATGGTTAATTATATATGTAAAAAGAGGGAAGAGGGTGAGGAATAGATTCTAAGAAAAGGATGTGAGAGGTGAATATATTGTGGACCTTACAATGTTTGGCTTGCCTTATCTGTTGGATGCTTGCTTGAAACTTTTTTTTCTCCTCACATTGCTTGAAGGGATATGAAATGGTGGTGTGTGATTCTGGAAGGGTACCTTGTATGGTAATTTGCAATGTGGTTCCTTCTTAGGTCCTGTGTGATTGTGGCAACGATCATAACCACGTATGAAATATGAATGCTTTGTTTCATATGCTTTGACATTCGACAGAGATATTTCATGTAAATCTTTGTAGCACAAAAACTTCATGTATGAGCTCAAAAGTGTTAGCTAAGTTACTATGAACTCTTAATGTACAATACACAATCAAACTCCAAACTTGGAAGTTAGAATGGAACGGAAAAATAGGTATACACACACTTGCTGTTATAATTAAGCAAAAGAAGATGAGAAAAACAAGAGCTAGCTAGACTAGTTTCACTCGACTGACTCGAGTACAATGCTGGTCAACAGTTCGAAAAGATTGGCCCAACACCGAGTACGTCAACAACTGCGATTAGCCCAAATTCAATTAAATGGGCTTAGCTGCATTCATCTGTTAGTTTGAGAAGAAGAGATGTCTTCAATTATCTGTCACCAGACCAATCTATTTCTTTGTAAGGTTGGTCGAACGACTTAGTATTTATTTTTATATTGAACATTAAAGTCTCAATTTCCACTGAACTGTGGCAAAAGTGTGTCTACGTGAAGAGGATTAGATTAGTCTACCCATATTGAGATACCCTTATAAAACTCAGTCTGAACACTAACTAGATGAGTGTATTACTAACTCACTACTGTAATCGAGTGAGCAAACCCTAACGAAAAATAAATAGAAAGTCTCAACACTTTGAATGTGTCTACTTTGTCACCCAAAAAAACATTTTGGACTGTTGTTTTGCTGAGGACCAATCAGAAGGCACTGTCTGAGGTGGGTGTATGTATGAATGGCTTTGATCCCCTACATGGTCAACCACCTCAATAGTTCCAAAAAGTCTCCAGGTGTCATCTACTATACCTTCCACAAATATCTCCTTTGCATCTATCCCCTCTAACCTGATCACCTCCCACACAAATGTCTTTACCTTTCTGCTTTGTCTTTAGCACCTTGCTTTAACTTGCTTTCCTCTACTCTCTTCTCTTCTGTTCTCTTCTCTTCTGCTTTCTTTTCTCTGCAAAACAAGAGGTATGTGATTCTTCTTCTAGGTTTTCAATTTTGAATATTTGTTCTCTAGAATTTACTATTTTCTTGAGCTTTGACTATGTGGATGACTTGCCTGTACAATTCATTTCCTTTTTGTCAATATTGACCATCTGGGTGCATGATCAAGTTGTTCTGTTTTGTTTTATCTGGGTATGAACTCTGTTTGACAAAAGTACAGAAAGTTTTAGTCTTTGATCAATAGTACTAGTATAACTTGCTGGACTAATTATCACCAATTGTTAGAGTTAAGGGTTAGAATTTGATGTTGATATAGGATGTTTCTACAGCTTTGATCACTCATATAATCTGATAAAGCCAATGATTAGGATTTTGTCAATTGTTACTAAATATAGCTCTTGTTGGACTTGGCAGTGATTAAATTGAATTGTTTTGTGTTCAGCTAGTAATTAAGAAACAACAATGAAGGCTGCCAAAGGCAAAGGAACTGTGAAGAAGGATAAGAAAGAAGTATTGAAGCCCGTTGACGACAGGCAATTCTTTGAACCCAAATTTGACTTTATGTTCATAACTTTTTGGAGTGGAAGTTGGTGGTGTCATTCTATTTTTTTTCTTCAATTCAGAAAGGTGGGAAAGCGAAAGTCAGTGGCTGAGGTTAACAAGAGCAGTGGGAAATTGGCCAAGAACTCAAAATCGGCCAAAAAGGACCCTAACAAACCAAAAAAGCCTGCTAGTGCTTTTTTTGTTTTTCTGTAAGTACTTCCGTATTTATTTGTTAGATAACACGTCATCTATAGAGCCATTAATAAGATGCTAGCTCTTTTAAATGGTAATGCAGTGAAGAGTTCAGAATAACTTACAAGCAAGAGCACCCGAATGTGAAAGCTGTGTCAGCTGTAAGCAGCTATCTTACTTTGTTTACCATTTAGCAGAAAGTGTTGTCATTTGGTTTCTGGAGTTGGATATTGATGTGATTACTGGTGGTTGCTTTGACTGAAGGTGGGGAAAGCTGGAGGAGCAAAGTGGAAATCTATGTCTGCCGCGGTAAGTACTATATAATATCATATAGGAGTAACCTGAAAAATTTTCATGACTTACAAAGTTTGATGTGTGTACTTGTCACTATCATCATGTAATGAGCCATTCATAGTTGGTACTTTCCATTTGGCGTTACATGAGGAGTGCCCTCGAGGCTTGAATGGGAATTTGAAGTTGTCATCTTGGATTATTACCAAGTTTGAAACCTAGCAGACTATTAAGTACTTAAAACTCAAGAGACTGAAGAGTGTGTACTGTGTAGTGCAAAGGATATATATATATATATATATATATATATATATATATATCTTAGTATCTCAAGTTCAGTTATCTTTCTGTTGATTCCTCCTTGCTCTTATTAGATGTGTGGTGTTTTGCATCTCTTTTCTAATTGATCTCTGTACTTGTTGTTGACAGGAAAAAGCTCCATATGAAGCTAAAGCAGCTAAAAGGAAAACAGAGTATGAAAAGCTTATGAATGCCTACAACAATAAACAGGTAAATTGATCTGTACCAGTACTGGAAAAGGCCCTTCATGGTTTCTCTATCTTTGCTTTCCTGACTCACTCACTTCTCTATCAGGAGGATACGGATGGTGATGATGATGAAGAACCTGAGAAACCAAAAGCCAGTGTGACTCATGAAGATGAGGAGAGTGGGGAGGTAATCCTCAATGCTATGACTTATTGTTTTACTACTGCAAGTCCGCGTACTAGATTGATTTTTAATATTTTTCTTATCTTGTATGCATTATGGTATTTTAAAATATTTGTTTATCATTTCATGTTCCTCGAGAGTTTCCGTCAATTCAACTCTTGGTTTAGTCAAATGTATGAACTGTTATTATTCTTACCAACATGTTAGGCAATCCAATTCTACATTTATTGTAGTTCTCGTATAAGAAACTTTATGCTTGTATAATGTCCAGATCAAGTGCTTTCACAATATTTATGATTTCATTCTTGCTTTTGTAAGTGCTCCAACAAAGTAACAATTCAAGAACTTGGAAATGAGTGTTTCACTGTTACCATTTTTAGTTAGTGGTGCTGGATTAAAGAATCCATTTTGGGGGTTTTCTTTCTTTTCTTTTTCATCTAGGAAAAAGTTAAACCCTCATGATTCCTTGCAGTATCAAGAAATCTAATATTAGAGGAAGGGTTGGATTGTTGGTGGTCTAAATATAGAAATTGAATGTGTACTTTTTGACTGCCATGAATCCGTAAACTGTTTATGGTAGACTTAATTTGCTGAGATAGTTCAATCATATTCCAACTGGAATGCAGTTCTCTATATTCCTTGTCTAAGTGCTTGCTATGTTCATCCTTACCATAGAATGAGTTTTCCAATTGTAGGAAGATGATGAAGACGATGATGATGAGGATGATGAAGATTGAAGCTAGCTGCTGTGTCCCATTAATATCAAGCCCAAAAGTTGGGACTTTCTGTTCTACTGTCACACCTTTTCACTTATCACATCTTTCACTGATGTTAAAATATGGTATTTTATTTGAGAGTAAAGCATTAATTCCATTAAAAATGTAAGCCTTGAAGCTTCTAAGTAGGCTTGTTGTTAGCTTACATCTATGAGTTTGTATATATCCTGTTTATTGTGTGTTCATTTGCTCTCTGTCTCGTTACATTATTCTTGTCTTTGCTAGCAAGAGAGCCAAAAAGAAGGGGGCATTCCGAGAATCGAACTCGGGACCTCTCGCACCCAAAGCGAGAATCATACCACTAGACCAAATGCCCTCTACAGAAAGTGTATAAAGACTATGATATAAAACATAACGTTGAACATGCCCACCGAAGATCAAGCACAATCTAGATGAACTTAAAATATTGAACTTTGACTTCCTGAGCAACAAACATTTTGTTCAGGATGAGCTGGGCCTTGGAACGATGATAAAATTTTGCAGGGAAGGCTTTGGAAAGATTGGCCCAACCCAATCAAGGTTGGATCTTCGTGGCAAACCTAAGCATACAAGAACCCTCAAAATCTCCATCTTCCTCTATAAGATCTAGTCAAAGTTGTGAAGGGGGAAATGAAGTGTGGGAGTTACAACTATAGATCATAACTTCAATCCTCCTTCATGTAACAAAAGATATATCTCTCTTTTACGGTTTTACCGTATCAGTATCTAAGATATTTAAAACTTAGAGAAGTACTGGATCCGATCGTGATCATATCCACGTATAAAAGAACCTTAGGGTTTGCTTCTGCATCCTCAAACGGTGGTGGTGATGGTGGTGGAGGAGGAGAAATTGAGATCGAAGCCATGATGGCTCTCACACGTTTGGTTGTCGGAGCATGTCGCCTGAAAGTGAAAATGCGATGGTCACATGGTCGCAAGTGGACTACTACTACTACCACAAAGTACTATCATTATCGATAAAAAGCAGAGCCAGAGACTAAAGAGAACCTTCTCCTCCCATTGTGCCTACAAAAACCCATATGCTTTGCTTTGTGTTTTCATGTTCATCATTATAGTTATATACTAAAGTTTCCATGCACTATGATTGTACTCCATGCGTTAATCCTCAACATTAATCATTCCTAATGTCACTTCAGTTCCCACCAACATCCAAACCCCTTTTTACTCTTTACCAGCTTACTGCTTGCTAGGGTTTTAGTTTTACTTTCTTATTTTGCACTCATTCTTGTCGGAATTTTGTCATAGTTTACGGTACCACTCGTGTGTGCTCACCCGATGATAATCTTCTTTCACTTCTATAATTGTTTTGCACAAATGGGACACAGTGATACGCCTTTTCTTGTTAACTAGGCATATATAAGCAATGGAAATTGTTGTTGGAGTGAAAGATAAAGGGAAAGAGAGATTACTAAAGCAATGGTAATTTGTTACCCTTTTCCCTTTTGCAAGGTATATAGTTCTATACACATTTCTAGCTAAGATATCAAATGATCGATACACGCACAGGCGCTTGGGAGTGTGGGAAATTATTTCCAACCTGAGTAAGAATTCAAACGTACTGCATGTTCAACTTTTTGTTTTGTTTTTGGGATTATGGAATTGGATGGGGGAGGATAGATCACCAACCCAAAAACATTATGAACTGACGTTTGTGGCCTGCAAGTACCCGATTAACATCAGGATCCAACGTCGATTACCACTTCATGACTCGCTAGTCCAAGATTTTTCATCTTGTTAACTCTTTGGAAGCTGACACTTTTATCAGCATCATATAGATCCGCATAACCCCAATTCTCGGCAATCAAATTAAAGACTTGTGAATGTTGGATATCAAACTTGAATAGGTTAGAGTTCTACTAGATCAAGCTAGTGTCTTATCATTTCTATCGACCCTCGTAAATGTTCAATGGATGCGAATGCCATTAAACTTTTAAACAAGTTAAAGGGAATCTGAATTAGAACATAGCTACCCCTATATTTCGGTTGAAGCAAGACAGCTTTGTCCCCCATTTTTCAGGCAATAACCAAGAAGGTAAAACGTATCTCTAATTCAAAAGTGAATTCACTTTTGCTGTTTCAACCTCTCTTTTGATCGACAAGTGAAAAAGATGATGTGTGCTTGATTTGTCATTTCCAGGATTAGCTTAGTCGATCACGAATATGATTGCTGGAATTACAACAATTCATGTTAATGCATTTAAGGACAAGACGGAAGGAAGTTAAGTGGGATTTTGTGTTCATAATACTACTTGATTAGAGACAAAGCAACCAAATTAGCCTCAAAGATTCAAACGATTTGGCAAGCATGTCTATCAATTAATGTTTTTCAATACCTACTACTCATGATGCGATAAAAGTCCATCTCCAATGAGAATGCCTCTCATCCTCTTGACAGCATGAAGGTGGAAAACAATACGCATGATCGTGCAAACCTGATAGATAAATTTGTTGTATTACTATAGAACATATAGAATGCATGGTCACCAGTGGCGGATCCCTCGAAGATGGGGTGAGTTACGTACTTATTAGGCCGTTTTCGTGTTTTTGTATGTTGGGCGAAGCCTAAATTTTGTTTAGGGTATAACTATGCAAAAATATAAGACTGGAAGAGCTAAATAAGTATCACTGAAACAAACAAAGCAGATTACCATCAAACTTGTGTTGGTGTGCAAAGAAATGGTTAGAAAAGAAGAGTCAAACACTTCAAAATTTCAGTCCTCGAAAGCTCAGGTGGGTTTAACGAAATCAAACATACACATTTGCAAGAACAAAAAGAGCTTATACTTTGGTTTTTTTTTTTATCATCTCAAATTTTCAGTGGGGCTTGAGCCCAATCAAACATGCACTTGGCTCCGCCCTGATGGTGACAACCTCTTAAGTTTCATATTACTATAACACACTATTTTTACGAACCTCTTTTAAGGAAAACGCATGCATCTTGCGCTTTAGGGTTTAGGTACACCTAAGAAAAATTGACACATTCACAAGTATACGATATTTAACTATGAAAAGTATATATGTAGGTATACATATGTCACATTTTCATTCATTTTAAATAACACTTCCAAAGATCCTCATATCATCCATATCTTTTCACATAATTTAATAGAAAAAAACATAAAAGAGGCATCCAAAGAGTCCTGGAGTTCCTCGATCGCATAATATGATTCCATACCATTTTGCACAAGTAGCCAAATAGACAAGACATAGTAGCTAACTACGAACATTTTGCAATCATGGATCGGTATGTTACATGTTCTCTGCATGTGAAAGATAGGGACACACCGGACACCATCCCAATCACTCCTCAAGGGCCAGAATAGATTCAACACAGCTAGCAAATTAAGCTGCATGCGATCTGTTATATATCCCAGGCCAATCGGATATATCTAGTTGCCATGCCGGCCAATTGAGCTCAACTATATATCTTAGAGATAAATACTTGAAACATCGTTCAGCTTCGAGTTTTAAAACTTGAGCAAAGGAAGCCTCGTGAACCAAATTAACCAAACCCTAGCTAAGATTAATCACGAATTCAAACTGAAACCCAAGGTCGACCTAGTTCGATACGAACTGAGCTGTTGGAACAAACTAGAAGCATGGTTTCGGGAGAAACTGGTTGAAAGGTAGATGCCAGAAGCTCGTACAGAAAGAGGCAGAGAGAAATAATTAGGGTTTGCAAATCGAAGGGAGAGAGTGATAGTGAGAGTGCATGTGAGCATGGTCGGGAAGAACGTACAGGATCGCTGCACTCTCACTGAAATACAATCCAATGCAAAAGGCTAGGGTTAGGGTTAAGGGAGTCAGAACTGGTACTGGTTGGCCGTCCCAATTTTCCAGAAATAATAAAGAGTCTCGCAACCGCACGTGCAGTTCTGACACACACGTACAAACCCATTCGTGCGAAGACGTCAGAATTAGGGCAGACAACGTTGAAAACTGTACTCTCTATCACTCACACTCATGCTTTTTACCCACACGTGTGAATCATCAGACCTCGTGTTCAGTAGCTGACCGCTTTGACTGGTCTCACTCCACTCTTTCATCACTGTTGAGTAGCTCGGTAGTGAAGAACAACGATCGGCGCGCTCTAATCTCGACGTAAAGGCTAATTAGGGTTTGGGGTTTAGGGTTGTATTTATATAGCCGAAAGAATTTGACTTATCTACGTTAAATTAGGTACAATTAAGATCATCATGTTATTTTTATATCATTTTCACTTCATTTAATAGTTATAAGATATCCAAACAAATCCAAACAACTTAAATTAAAACAAAAAATCCAGATCCATAACCGAAAACCCTATGACTAAAACGTACACTAGTGCAAAAGTTATATTGAAGTAGCAAAGGATGTCTTCTTCTTCTTTTCATGTGAATGCATATGTGTGTGTTGTAATGTACATGATATATCATGATCGCATACACTATACAAGTATAGCAAATTATACGATAATATATAGTGCGTTAGAATTCAAAAATGATTGAGGGAACAAACTATATATTCATTATATTGTATCTGATTGCGATTATTCAAAGTTAGAAAATTATTGCTCGACGTCATATCAATCTTGCATTATTGCATTGCTTGACTAGTAGCAAATCGCTCCGATTCATATCCAACACTATCTGACACGCAACAATCAAACAAAAAAGAGGTGAGATTTTGTATACGATTGCACAAAAACACACCTTCTTCATATATACAGTAAAAACTTCTCCCTATAAATTAAACCCACATGTCCAAAAAAAATATAAGGCCACCCTAATTGAATTATTATGCTCTGGTCTAGCTAATACTCTTATGAAATAACTAATACATACACATATAATGACATGAATATCGTTTTCAGCTTGAAAATGTTGGTGTAGGGAAGCAATTATATCTAGAATACGGCATATTAATAATTGGAGTATAGTTGACAACGCAAATGAAAGAAGCAATAAGCGAGCTCGGCATATTATGGATGAATTGTAGATAAGATCTGAAAAGTTTTGAATCAAAAGAAAAAATGGAAAAGAGAGAAACAACTTGGTTGAATTGTGATCTTGAACTCCTAATTATCAAAATGAAATCAATTTTTCGGTCCCCTTGTACACAGTGTTGCATAAATGACTCTAAGATTTGATAAGATATCGTGGTCCTTTGTAGCTTTTATAGCTGTGGTACAGTGACGTTTAAGCACCTATAACAAAATTAACATTTACCTTCGTCACGTTAATCTTGTACTAGCTAGAAACTAATTGAACCAAATGGTAATCGAAGTTGTAGAATGCGAGGATACAGAGCTAGATAGAGAATTGAGAATTGTGTCGGCAGCATCTAGTTATCCGAGTGCATCACTTAATTTTCATTTGTCCCACGAGGTCAAGAATTTTGTCTCATAATTCATTAGTCTAGTACGTTCATATATATATATAGCTGATCTGTATATAAGAAACGTTGAGATCGTACCCTTAACAAATGAGTACTACTCTTGATTTCCTGAAGGGTAACAATCTCGATCTAATTACGTCGACGAGTCTCACTCAGTCTGAAGTTCCATAAATCATACGTCTGTGTTTATACTTTGATGACATAACAAATTAGATATCACAATCATAATAATCAAAGAGAATTTGTCATTAAGAACATATATAATTGTAAGTTGATTGGAATTAAGTGAACGTAGCTCATATATATCTAATAATCGAAAATTGATAGCACGGACCCGTACCAACTGGGAAGTTGGATCTAACAACAGCGTATCTATATGTGATCGAAATCTTTATCATTGTGGTTGATCGAGCTTCACTTATTTGTGATATAACAGCGACCGATCGTAACCTAATAGCACCATGCATGGATATAGTTGGAGGCTTTGTATAAAGCAATGGGACCTTAGGGAGGGCAGGGAGAGTGTCACTTCACACGTGAGATTGAGATGGTTGTGGGACGCTTCTTGCTCGTCTACTATTAAAGGATAGGATGCCCTTTGATCATGACTTTGCATGAGCCATGTCTCACTCGCTCTCACCATTAGGGTTTGTTACTAGTTTTGCAACTTTGCTTAAGCAAAGGGTTAGGATTTGACTTTGTATTAGATAATCAGCATTTTATGCTATAGTTTTTGCTTTAGAATATTGTTCACAACTTCACATAATTATTGTTCGAGAATGATGATGATTAGAGTACTTAATCTAACTTGTCCGGAAACAACTGACATGCTTAGTTTGTGTGATTATTATGTTAAACCAATCATGCAATCAAATATGAATTGGGAGAATTGAGTGAAAGACATTGTGATCATTATAGATTAGTAAGCACCCACATAAATCACAATACATAGCAAAGACTAAACAACTGATTTGTGCGGTATAGTTTTTTGTTTTAGTTTTTCTGAAAAATTTTACAGTGTATTAATGCATGTGAATGATGTGATGCATTAACTTTGTAAATTGAGTCCTCAAACTAGTAATATTAGTCCTCGAAGTTGTAATATTAGTCTTTAAAGTTGTAAAATTTTATAATTACAACGTACATTAGTCATCATGCATTCTTAAAGTGGTAAAATATGTGCTTAAATTGGTAATTGAGTCCTCAAAGTGATCACAAAAAGTTGTTACAACTTTGAGGACTTAATTATTACTTTGATGACTCAGTTACTACTTTGAGGACAAATGAAGATTAATGTTGTTACAATTTTAAGGACTCGTATTACAACTTTAAGAACTCGATTAGTACTGCTTTGAGAACCCATTTTACAACTTAAAAACAAAATTAATACATCACATGCATTAACACACGTTAGCCTTACCTAGTTTCATGCTAATCCTAGTTTGATTACTCTCATCTTTTTTTGATATTTAGGAATCTGGATGCCAAAGCTCTTTCGATTATTATACTCGATCGTGCATAAAGTTAATGTTTTACATTCATTTCTTAAAGAAGAAAGTCCATCTACCCAAGTTTTTAACAGAGAAGCTCATCCAATGTTTAACTTTTATTCTTAACAAATTTATTATTAAAGAGATATTTCTTTCATAGAGAATCACAAAGATATGTTTACGAATGATTCACAACATGGTCTCAACACTTTGGGATGACGAATGGGATTGAAATTTGAGGAATGTGTGTTTCACGGATCATTTTCGGATTCAGTACGATTGAAGCTAGTGATCGATCAAAACCCTAAAAAAAATTAAAGTTGGAGAGGCACAACACAAACACATGGATTCTGTCGTGAAAAGCTTGCTATATCTCTATACCTTAATATATATAAATCATAACACCGGGAGACCTTGATTCTTAGGTATTGATCATTATTTTTTCTGGGGTCGTGACTTGTCATGCATGTTCCTCATGGGGACCGTGATGTGGAACTGTGGATGTTGAAGGATGTTGAAGTAAAGCAGTGTGCTATCTATCATTCCTCGCCTCAATTTTTATTTTAGGTCCAAACCCTAAATGTGTAATTACTCCCTTTCATTATTTTTCTATACACGTGGAAGGTTTGCTAGGGTTATATTATCGTTTGAGAAGCTTCACTTGTGGGGTTCATGTTACCCACCTTTGGTTGCTCATGATCAAAGACTTCATACATATGGACTTAGTTTAATCGAGGGTTTAGTTTTGTTTAGTGAAGACAACGAAAGGGAATGAAGGAAGAGCTAGTCTTTAGTTTCGACTTTACTTAACATATGTATAAAACATGTGGAATCGGGTGGTAGGACTAATTAACAAGCATGATGACATTAGTTTTGTGGACACAAATCTGCTTTTATTCTTTCCATATATGGTGTGGATACTGATGAACTTCAACTATAGTTTATACTCCTAATCAACCACTACGTCCATAGATCAAGTTAGATTCAACTTCATTGCAAGTCACATGAAGGAGCGAAACTAATATATAACTAATTAGTGTACCTACTAGCGATACGTTTCCCCATTGTCGGGATGGATCCATCAAATATTAAAATCAAAATGGTACCAATTGGATGAATTTCTAAAAAAAAAAAAAAATAAGGTATCGTTTGGACGAATTTTTATTTTTAATATATGAAAAGAATACGAAAATGAATACTTAAGGGTAAATTAGTTATTTTATAAATAAAAATGGTTGTTGTCAAGTTTTTTAACGAAGTTAACGGTTTTAGATATCAAATTTCGGTCGAATTAAAAACGTGGGATACTATTTTAAAGTTATTTTATGAAGTTGAAATACCAAAATTTTGCTTTTCTAAAAGTTAAAACACTGTTTGACAACTACAACAACTTTCATCTTTTGATCTACATAGACTAAAAGATGATCTCTTATTAATTTCAATTTGGTTTACTTTCCTTTTTATAGAAAGGAATTAATTTTCTTTCTATGAAATGAACTTAAAGTTATATATAACCATGACTCTCCCTCGACCTCTCTCTCTCTCTCCACTCCATGTTTCCTCCCCCACAGTCTTATCCCAAGAAGACACAATAAAAAAGAGAGATAGAAAAGCTTTTTAAGAAGAAATAAGAAAGAAAGAAAAGCCCTCTCTCCGAGAGCTTCTTTGTCAGATACGAAAATATCCGACATTTATTTTCTTTCCCCCAACACCTCCCCCTCATCTCCTTCTCTCACTCTCTCTGTTAGATTCTCTTTCTTACCAGACTACCCCCCCCCCGTGTGCTTCCCCACCATCTCAATTAATGACCTTCTAAAACACAACCCTCATCACACTCCCACCTCCCATCTTTCCCTATATATACACACACAACTACATATACATATAAACAAATATATACACTTGCCTACAGAGACCAAACAACCCCCTCCATGGATTTCCTTCTCTCATTTCTACTCTCTCTTTCTCTCCTTTCCGCCTCTACCATCTTCTTCCTTCTCCGCAACTCTCGTTGCCGGAGACTCAAACTCCCACCGGGAAACCTCGGCCTGCCCTTCATAGGCGAGACATGGCAGCTCATCTCGGCCTACAAGACAGAAAACCCAGAACCTTTCATCGACGAGAGGGTCAACCGGTTCGGTCCCATCTTCACGACGCACGTCTTCGGCGAGCCGACAGTGTTTTCCTCCGACCCGGAGACGAACCGGTTCATTCTGCAAAACGAAGGGAAGCTGTTCGAGTGTAGCTACCCGAGCTCCATATCCAACTTGTTGGGAAAACACTCGTTGCTGTTAATGAAGGGAAATCTTCATAAGAAAATGCATTCTCTCACTATGAGCTTTGCTAACTCGTCGATCATAAGAGATCATCTTTTGGTCGATATAGACCGGTTGATCCGGCTCAACATGGACTCCTGGACCGGCCGGGTCCTTCTCATGGAAGAGGCCAAGAAGGTAACATAAAAACTCATTTTAATTCTCTGTAATACAAAAGGAAAAACAAGCTTTTCTTAGAAAAAGGGGTTCTATGTTTTTGCTTAATATACTCTTAGCGTGTATGGAAACACAATCCTAATATTAGAAGAAAATGAAATCAGATATATCATTTACCAAGTTGGGTAAATTTAGGTGTTTATGTTTCTTAAACTAGAGAAACATTTTTTTTTTTTAATTTTATACCATTCCTTAGAGAGAAAGGAGACGTATCATTTTAGAGAGAAATTTTTTAGTGCTCCTGAATGACCACTTGTAGTCTGACGTGCTCCTCCATTTTATTTAAATTTTGACACAGTGAATTTTTATGATGAAAAATAATTTTTTTTATTTTATCAAAGATCATTTTAGGTGGAGAAGTAACTGGGTTAGAAATCTTCTTCTGGTTTAAATTAAGGTTGACGTCAATTTTACTGGTGATGACTCAGATCGCATGAATAGGTGGGTGACATTACATGCAAAGTGCACGTTAGCAACATTATAGTTATGCGGCTACGATATCATTCTTCGAGTCATCATCTTCATTCTGCACATGAATATGTTCATAGATATAATGTCACTCTTTCACTTGCGACCTTAAGTTAATAAAGGTTAACCAGCTTTTGATTATATGTTTAACTTGGCACTTTGGCAGATTACCTTTGAGCTAGCAGTGAAGCAGCTAATGAGCTTCGATCCCGGCGAATGGACGGAAAGTTTGAGGAAAGAGTACGTCCTACTCATCGAAGGCTTCTTCAGCGTCCCGTTACCTCTCTTCTCCACCACTTACCGGCGGGCGATTAAAGTAACTTCACCCTTAATTAATCTTAGTTTAATTAGACTAATCAAAGTGGTTACGGTATTAATGATGTGTTTTTGCGAAGGCGAGGACGAAGGTGGCGGAGGCATTGGGGTTGATAGTGAGGCAGAGGAGGAGGGAGTTCGAGGAAGGGAAGAGGAAGGAGGACATGCTGGGTGCTTTGTTGGCCGGAGACAATGTCAATGGATTCTCCGACGAGGAGATTGTGGATTTCCTGCTTGCTTTGCTGGTTGCTGGATATGAAACGACGTCGACAATCATGACTCTTGCCGTCAAGTTCTTAACGGAGACACCTCAGGCCCATGCCCAACTCAAGGTACCATACTCACCCTTTTCTTTGTTCTTTGCTTTTCACTAGGGCCCTTAGTCTTGCATCTACCAATTGGCTCCATATCAACCTCGCTTTTCTTATCTTAATCATCATGAAAATCTCAGATAACATTAACAATGTTATGTTGTTAAATTATCAATAAAATTTATTATAACCGAAGCAAGCACGATAATTTTTTTATTAGATAGTCGGTCTCAGTTTGAGCAAACAATCTTACCACATGATTCAATCTTTGTATATGTCATTGTCACATTTAGATGCGATACTCACCATTACCGACAAACTTCACTCACATTTACCGTGACTACAAGCTATCGACTCACTTTCGTGACACAACCGTCCTACTTAAAACTTGTACTCTTATCAACTCCTAATCTCCTTCATGCCCTACTAGCAGAAGATGAAATTTTCCTACATGTGTTACAACATCAAGTGTTAGTCAAATATGGACGGAGAAAGTACATGTAATAAAAACCGACGGACAAAATGATAGCCTCTGTCCCGTTCGGACTGCACGCTCAAACTTTTCTTTCCACGCACAGTAAAAAACCGTCGGATTCTGTTTCAGATTTTCTGGTCCTTTTTTACCACCACCTCGCTTCTATGCTGCCCTAGCTTCACGTGCAGCTGTTGGGGTTAGTTTTGTCTTTTTAACCTGTGGGTTTATACTTTATACGGTCCCCGGTTAACACCGTCTTTATGGTTTTGGACCCGTAGGCCTTATTAGGGTCCATGGGCTGGTCCTCATTGGGAATCGTGTGGTTCTGATTTCTAGGACTGCCACAAATCCGACGGTGAAATGGGGAGGACACGCTTTTGGTTTCCTAGGATTTGTTTTGGTGTTTGCGCACTCATGTGAGACTGTTCTATTTACTATTAACTGTGATGAAATGAGGTTTTTACTTTTCACCACAACGCAGGAAGAACATGACCAGATTCGGATGAAAAAGAGGGAGTCATCGGAGGCTCTGGAATGGACTGATTACAAATCAATGCCTTTTACCCAATGTGTAAGTATCACTTGTTACTTTTGTGTACCGAGAAAGTTATAATAGTCGAGAGTACAATGGGAAGATGAAATGTTAATACGTTGCGATATAACGCTTATATGTGCATTCGTTTTTGTTTATCTATGTTTAGGTTGTGAACGAGACATTGCGAGTCGCAAACATTATTAGTGGAGTATTTAGGCGGGCAATGACAGACGTTAATATTAAAGGTAACAACTTCTACTTCTCATCATAGTGTTTACTTCTGTTAAGCTAGTGACATTTCAAACTCAACTTGAAATGTCTGTACTGAATTGCAGGCTATACGATACCAAAAGGGTGGAAGGTATTTGCTTCATTTCGCGCCGTGCATTTAGACCATGATCATTTCAAGGCTGCTCGAACTTTTAATCCATGGAGGTGGCAGCAGGTACTCTTTAAATCTCATTTGGTACTGCACTCGGATACAGTTTATGCATTTCAAATACAGATGAACATACTGCAATTGTCTATCTAATTGAATGACCGGAAATGAATTAACAGAACAACGCCGTAGCTCCCCCAAGCCCGGTAAATGTGTTCACACCATTTGGAGGAGGGCCGAGGCTGTGTCCTGGTTACGAACTAGCTAGAGTAGAACTCTCGGTTTTTCTTCATCACCTAATCACCCGTTTCAGGTATGTATATGATCACACTTCATCTATGTCATTATTATCTACATAGGTCTGTACATTCTGTAATTAACACAAGTTAACCTTGTGATTGATGACACAGTTGGGTTCCTGCTGAGGACGATAAGTTGGTATTCTTTCCAACTACTAGAACACAGAAGAAGTACCCTATCAATGTGTATCCCCGGAATGTCGATGATGAGAGCATGTAAAGTCTGAAGGCACAAGAGTAAGAGAAAACAGACGACGACAAGTACAAGAGGAGAGCATGTTGATCAGGCAGGGGATGTAGAGCAGAGATGTAATAACCTCGATCAAATCACAGATCGAATCCAATAAGATATCTAATCAGTAGATTAGTACCATGTAAATCATGAAATTAGTTTGTTTAGACTTTAGACAGCATCAATAGCAAGTCTATGTTGGCATCTTTTTGGTTCATTTAGGAAAATGCTCTTGAAAACTTTGTTGTTCTTCAGCCAATCCTGCTATGATAGAAAGTCGAGAGTTTCCTTCTCCCCCACCAAACACAAAACTTGTGAAACATGAAATCGAAGTTTCACCAACAAATCAACAACACAAAAGGCCTAAGATATCTCATGACACTCGGGATGAAATTTTAGGCTGATTTATTTGTAATCCAATGATTGAAAATGTTAATTCTAGGCATGGAGCCATGCGTAGAGCACATAGCGAACTGTTAGATTCTAGGCCGATTCTATGATATCTCTACAGCCTCTACTCTCACTATAAGTGTGTAATGTTGATTACGAGTTGCTGCACAAGCCATAACAGTATGATGAATCAATTGATTCTCGTATTCAGGATTCATTATGAGATGAGATTTTGTACCAGATGATCTTGAATGAAAGATATGAAAAAGGGGATCAAGATTCATGAGTAGTTCAGTTCAGTGGACCGAGCAATATTCCCCATCACCTAAAGACCAGAACATGATCAATGTGTAGGTTGGGGAGTATTTTAAATGCGAACCTCGGTTTGCTTAATGCATCCCCACCAAGACAACGAAGTCCCATCTCCTTTCTAGTATCTACCTCTCTTTCTTCGTCGGGTCAGTGAGGCACAACTTTTAGCATGTGGCCTGCTGCAAAACCACTCGCTGCAGCCGATAGGATATCCAGCCGCACCCCCACTATCATCATTAGGGCGGCTGCCGGCCGTCTGCGGCAGGGCCTACCGGGGTTGAGAATTTTCAGCTTCAGATCAAGCCAATGCATGTTACTCTGCAAGTTGCTGAAAAAAGAAAAGAGAAGCCGAATGCTTCAAGGACCCATGTCAACATTTTCACAGTTGTTTTGAGACGCAACCACATTTCTCATATCAATAACTTAAGTAATCAGTATTCGGTAGTACAAAAAAATCTACAATGCTTTCGTACAGGATAAGTCCTATATCATCAGAGCATCCACCCCCTTTACCGTGCTAGATTCCAGAATAACATTCAACTTCCAGAATCACAGCGCCCTGGTGGCCCCAAGCTTCAATCTGTAGAGGCTTTATTCAACATGTACTCTGACCGGCATAGGTTTGGAATTTGGGAGTCTGTAGTTTAACCGCAGATTAGGAAACAGAATCGATCTCATCATATACTTCTTTCCTCACTTCTCAGTGCAGATTCAACAAGCTTAACCTTTTTTGTATTCTCACTATTGACCAGTGATAGTTTCTCAAGGCACGATTTCAGCTGGGAGATTTGAGACTCTTGCACAGGATCTTTCCTCCTAGATACCAGCTTCTTTTTGTTTGATAGATTGTCCTTGGGTGTTTGCGTGTGTCTTCTCATCCTTGCACTTAATGCATTAACAGTTGAACGTAATGCGTCCAACTCAACTCCGGAAAACTGGTCTGTTTATACAAAAATGCAATTCATAAGTGAGAATGTAGTTGCAGGCTTGCAGCTATGCAATGAAACCATCCATTTTTCCTCGGGTACAAAAAGGGGAAAAAAAAAAAAAACAATACTAGATTAATAAAACTATTGGTGAAAAAAGAATCATTACCAAGCTGAGATTTGAAGTCCCGCTCAGCTGTGGAAAGTGGTTTCTTATGAACCCCCGGTAAGTTCCGCAAGCGTTTTAGGCGCTCTTCCAGATGATTCTGCATCTGCACTGCGTTAGTAATGCGGTCTTCCAAATCCGAGTACTTTTCCTCAAATTGCAAAAGCCTCTGCTTTGCCCCAACTAAACGACCATGTTGGTCGTCGATTATCCTCTTCAAGTGTGGCCCGTGATGCTTGAGTTCAAAGTAAACCTATACAATTGGAAAATAAAATTATGAACTCTGGACAATACATAGCTAAATGCACAGAATGGTCGTTAATGAACCATCTTCCCTTCTATGGAAACTGCTGGGCATAATCTTACCTTGTGTGCATATTCCACATAATTTTCATGGAAAAGCTTGAAGTATTCATGAAGCATTGATCGACCTTCAATTGAATCGGCAGAAACAGAACGCAAATTTGGTGATGTCTGAGGAACAAGAACCACCTTAGGTCCACCTAGGAGTTCTTTGCTAATGATAATATCTGATGTGTCTTTCTCTTTTGGCTCTTCCAGAAGAATGGATTTCTTCTCCGTATCAACATGAAGGGGAAGCAACAGGTTTAAGGTCTTCATCTCTAACACAATACATTCTTGATAACTAGTGACTGCCACTACCCATGAATACCCAAATGAATCTGATAGTGACACAAAACCAGAAAGTGGAGACTGCGAAGAGAATTCTCCCTGGCAAGTACTTAAAACAGGATGCACAGAAGGAGTTCTCATGGTCTCATTCTTGCCACTGGTCTGACTTGTAAACGGGAGATAGTGCAACACAATTGAATCTATCCCTCCATCATGAAGGGTGTATATTCTTTCCAGCATTAGGGGATCAATAAACATCATAATAAGAGAATCACTTCCTGTTTTCTTAGGCAGAGCCAGATCCACAATGGCCAGTCTCAACAGAGGAGGAGGATGGCCCAACCAAAGAGTACTATCAAGTGGTTGATCAAGCTTCACAATTGAAAGCTTATCTGGGGTTGACTCACAGATCATTGCAAGACCATGAATATTGTCATGGGAATCAACACGAAGGCGAGGAGGACAACCGACATTCCAGACCGGTTGGATTTCATCAGCCAGGGCATCTATTTGCAGTTGCCCACCACTCCAAGCGGTCACAAGAATTGAATCTTTGCTGACTAGATTATAAAGAAAACTGACCGCTCGACCTTCACATTCCGCGCCCCGAAATGCTAAGTTTGCTTCATCCTCACCACGAGATACTTTCCTCAGGGGCCCCTAGGACATTATTATGCACACAGTCAAGTTTTTGAAAAACAAATTGGCAACTTAAATCAGGTAGGACAAAAATCAAATCACAAAAATCCATGGGGAGGTTCAATGAGAGACATTGAGGCGACAAAATTTTAACATTTGGCTACTTGATATAATGAATGAATTACATTCTTTATATCAAGAATGTACCAGATAACACAAAATTCTCAAAAAATTATAGCTAGTCCCACGATTCCCGCCCTATATTCCTGACTCTGATCAAGATCTATTGCCAGCTTAGACTACTATTTCACAATCCAGGTGACTTTCAAAAGAAAATATATGTTGTTTTTCAATATATAAAGCAGTATATTACGCTTAAAGTACCACTTATTCAGCTTTGAAATTCCCGTGATTGTAATAATATAGTTTCATGACACTCATATTATCAGACTGATAGATGATGATGACGACGACGACGATGATGATGATGAACAGGTGGATGTCCAAAAAAATGATACTAACCATGACTATTTGCATTGCTAATTCAAAAACAAATGTAGATCATGCTATAGGTAAGAAAATATAATTACCTGCAATAAGAGTGATGCATCAAATAAAGCATAAGGGCGAGCTTTTATAACAGATAGATCTGCTCCATCTGTTTGCCCTGCAATTTCTGGAAATGTTGCTTCCAACCAAGAAATAGCCAGATTTGAATTACTAACAGCCGTTGAGTTGGGCGACTTCAGGCCAAATGTCTGAGCATCATTATATATATCTACTATAGATTCCCATTTATAGACACTGTTGCAAAATAAAAACCCCAATATAAATATCAGTTAACATGTAATTGGGAACCTCATACATTCCAACAAAGCATAAAGACATATTACACACATTGACATATATGAGAAAAAGGCCAAGAGAGAATTGGCCAAATTGATCCACACACACAGAGAGGCAGATTAGGGACAATAAAAAATAAAAAAAGTAAAAAAGAACTTGGGACTGGATTCTTAAAAGAGTTCCAACAGGACTATAGTTGATGCATGATGCATCCCGCTTTATAATATATGGCATCTGTCATACATCAATAGTCAAAACCGTATTGCCCTCATGGCGTCATTATGTAGAGCCTTGTGCTTTTAAACCTACAAAAACCATACTTTGTACAGCAGTTGTTCCTATAGAGAAAACACCTTAAACATTTGAAAAAAGAAGTACAGAAATAAGAATAAATGTAAAAGGGCAGGACATGACGAATAAATTACCTTCCAAATGGAACAATTGGACATAGGATGTAAATTGAACCATCGCTGAACATAATGAAAACCTGTAGCAGCATATAAATGAGCGTTGAGCAAGTGATAAAACAATAAAACGTTGAAAGTACGAAGCATTGCAACATCTCTTTTAAGGGTAAATTATATTACAAATGGACAGACAACCAAACAATATAATTCAATTCAGCATAGACCGATCACGAGAAGTTTCACCAAGTGGTGGGGGAAATATAATGCATACAAGAACATATCAAAAGATCTGAACTTACACTGAAACAGTCCCACAAGTGATCACCACCAAATGAAAAGTCCATCGGGCAAATTGATGTGGCATTCCTGGATCTACCTGGTTGCACAGGCTGCAGATAATACGCTTGCTCTGGTTGAATAAGATCTGAAGACAAATGAAATAATCTACAAAAACGCAAAGGTAAATATAAATCAAACAGAAGGGAACCAACTATTTCAAACACAAAAGTAAAAGAAAAATCCCTACAGAATTCAAACACAAAGTTTACACTTGTAAAAGCCATAAATACAAGATACATGACTTGATCCCTTTCTTCTACAACGCAGTTCTTTATTCCACTTATGTACCCCTATTTACAAGCTAATAAGTCGGCATTATCAAGCCACATCTCCATAATTTATTACAAATCACATTCTACAGAATGCATCTATAAGATAAACCTGATTGGTTAAGATTTTAACAACTAACCCGCCTTGAAAGTATAAAGATGAAAGAAATCAGGTCTTTCAGTTTCCAAGAAAATCATGTCAAGCTTTTGTAGTTAGCATTGAGTATATGAAAATACTACTCATAAGTCATTATAGTACAAGGCTTTGACATAATGATCATTTTGGTGTTTTTTGTTTTAATCACAACACATTCACTAATCAAGTTATCATGCAGGTCATGGTAACATAACTTTCACTTCAATGTCAACAAAGAGTTAAACGAAAAATAAAAATTACAAATAAAACTATCCTGACAATGTATGAATAGAAAAGAATTTGATACCTGAAAACTGAATCAGAAGAAAGAATTCCCACATGAGTATCACTGCAAGGGTGCCATGAAACTTGCAGTATCCGTATGACATTCGTTCCACTCATGTATATTTCTGGACCAACAGTAACAGTCCTGCAGTTTTTCATTCCATACTAGATAAGGGATACACCAAGTTCTATATATTGGAAAACAAGTAAAGCAGTTGCAACACAATGCCATATTGCTATATGTGCATTTCGGGACACAACATGTTCAAAATGAATCACGGAAACTAAAAAGCATATAGCCATTTCTGTACATACCTGCAAATTGTGGTGCCATCTCTGGAGGAAGTACGCCCGTAAAGATACATAATGCAGAGACCATCGGAACCGTAAAGCAGCATCGCCGTCCCGTTGCTATTGATGGAGATTTTGTTCACATCAAAGTTCAGCTTCACATCTGGTTTCAGTACCTATCAGATTCCAACCATATCACAAGTTAAAACCACACACTAACTATCTCTAATCCTACAATCATCTCTATCTCTTCGGTTTCGAATTAGATAAGTAGCCATTTCTACACATTCACCTTACTTATGAGCACAAATCACATGATTCGAACACTTTATCTGATCATTTTAACATAATCCAAGTAAATTTACTAACCTAAGTACAGGCATTGCTGAAATTTACTACAATTTCTGAAGCGAAACTCGAAAAATTACTGAGAGGTGAAAACCTTGGAGGGCGAGGCAGCGGAGACGGAGGTCGGCTCAGGCTCGCCGAGGCGAACGGAGATCCGGTGAAGGCAGAGCTCGTCGGAGTCCCAGAAGTAAAGGCGAGAGGCTCCGTCCCAGGTTAAGAGGTTTCGGAGTGGCGGAGAGTCGGTGGGCTGGTGGGACGGGCCGGCGGAGGAGGTGGAGGAGAAGACGGGGTGGTGTTGCAGTGGGACCCATTCCACTTCGTCTTTGGGCGTCGCGGACCGGCTCGGCTCCGGTTTGGTTTCCTCCAAGTCGAAGTTGAACCTCATTCTAGAACAGTCGGTTTCTTCTGAAGCTCTGGCGCCTCTTCTTTGAAACCCTGGGTTTTTGTTTACAGAGAGGAAAGTTAAGAAGGGACGGCGTCGTTTTGGGGTTTTATTTGGCTTTTGCTGAGTCGCGCCTTTGCGTTTTATTAACGCGACCTGGTAATTTGGAATTTATCTTTGAGTGAATTACCTTTCTTTCCTTTCTATTGTATGGTAAATCAAAATAGTAAATAATAATCACATGAAAATTTAAAAATGTGCAAGATTATGCAAATACCGTTGATAATAGTTCATTCCTCATTTCTATCAGCCATGTTCGCTCTGCAACTATATGACCAAGAGATTCATGTTCAACCGCTATTAGATGTAAATTATGTTATATCTAATGAAATTATATACTTTTGTTAAAAACTGTCCACGGTCTATGGATGCAAAAACTTATCATACAACTATGGTACTTGAGGTCTTTCATAGGGTAATCCATAATTGTATTTCACTTGGGGGACTATTTACTTCCAATCACTCGTGTGTCAAGCTATTGTACATTATTTTTCTACATACTAATTAATCGCTTTATCATAAAGTTGAAAATTGCATAATTCCAATTGAGACAATTCCGACAAGCTCATTAGAAGTTTGTGACAAACTCATAACTCATTGTCAAGCTATTGTACACTATTTTTCTACATACCAATTAATCGTCTTATCATAAAGTTGAAAATTGCATAATTCCAATAGAGACAATTCCGACAAGCTCATTAGAAGTTTGTGACAAACTCATAACTCGTTGCTGCAAGAGAAGAGAAGAGAACGTCACAAAACTAACTGAACCTCTAATTATATCTTTCAATGATTAACACGACTATCAGGCACACAAATGTGGTACTCTTACATGGAAAAACACATTGAACCGATGAAGAGGCTCACAAGGCCAACTCGTAAGCAAAATAAAAACGCATAGTCGAGAGTACCGTATTTACGTGCCTGAAAGCAACAAGGATTATCTTACCCATAAGTGAAACCAACAAGACCAACCCATGAGCCACCTAGGAGCCCAAGAGAACCCCAATACAGCCCATCATCGAGGCATATAAACAGTTAAAATTAGGAAATAGTTTACTGTCTTTGCTTAGTAAGATTGTGCAATAGGTTTTCTGGAATCTTAAACCTTCTGTGCAAAAAAACGTTCATAAGTTTCTCTAAGAATTTTTCATCAATTTGGCATGCTCCAGAGTCTTCACACAAGCCATGTTAACCGAGAATTTCGTAAGAAAATCGCACCAAACGCAAGTAATTCATAAAATGAGAATCGGTATGCATGATACACTGATTCCGTTAATTTCACGCAGAAGTTCACAACAGCCTTCGGCTACTTCCTTGGTATCCTATCGTTATATACAAACTTTATCTGTACATTTGATGAATAGAAACAAAAAATGATGATATCCGCCGCAAATGGTAACCTAGCTCTATAATCTCTAATATGTGATGAATGATACACAACCACCGGTTGACAACGTCTAACGGCGAGTGGTTGCCATATAGCTTTCTTCTATTACTGTTATATATGTTGCCTCCACTAGTACTTTGATTCCTCTTGATAAATATCTGCACCAAAACAAGAACACAATTGATTAGCTATAATGAAAAGTAATTAATGCATAACTGATGAAGAAGGAAAAAGAAACAGTCGAATAGTACCTGTATAATGAAGGAATCACGCGGCAGAAATAGCTTCATGGGCGATTAGTCGTCGGCTACTATACTAATGACTTCACCTTTTCGACTTCTTGAAGTTTCTTCTGGTACCTCGGAAACCCATTTTTGCAAGCTGAAATCTGCAGATACATGGCATTTTCGAATCAGACTTTGATAGATCATAGATTTTGTTAAAGCTAATCACCATGTGTTACTGTGTTAGTTTAAAATTATGGATTTGGGGGTTTTTTGGGGTTCAGGAGCAGAGCAACATAGGGAGTGCATATGAATCTGGGGAGATTGAGATTCTCATTGTTTGGAGGAGAGTAGTTTATTCTGATATGAGTCATGAGACAAAAAATACGGGCAGGATTTTTGCTGCACAAGGCATGTGGTGAATAATAGGCCAAAAATATAAAAATCTAAGAACCAAGTTGGACAAGTTGCTAATTGCTTGCCCATCACTGAAAGCGGCCACCCATCACGGATTTACTCGAATATTGCAGTCTATGACATACTGTTTTGACAATGCCACCCAGAAAAACATAAACAAAGCTAGGCATGAAAACTGCAGGGGATTTTCGACAAAGAACATGTTCACAACAACCTCAAAAAAAGAAAAAGAAAGAAAAAGAATGGAAGTCTCCAGGGTTGGCTTGGTCATGAAGAAAAATGAAAATGTTGACCTTCCAGAAATAAACTTTGAATTCAACCCCTTTCACAATCAGCAATTGGGCAATGAAGTTTTGATACGTTTTTTTCATTTCAAAAGTCCAACACAGTTACCTAACAGAGGTAATAGGGAAAATTATTATA
Organism: Fragaria vesca subsp. vesca; assembly: GCF_000184155.1. Classification (NCBI taxonomy): domain Eukaryota; kingdom Viridiplantae; phylum Streptophyta; class Magnoliopsida; order Rosales; family Rosaceae; genus Fragaria; species Fragaria vesca. The sequence continues at coordinate 18,175,909 of NC_020497.1, forward strand.
TGCACTATGTGTATTTACACGACGCAATCTTGACCATCATATTTATAAATTATTTCTTTTATGATCATCTATGTATGTGAAGATATATGTCACGTACTGAAAATGTTCTCAGGTAATAACACAATTTACTTTCAGTCGTTTTCATTTCTCATGCAAGAACTGCCATAAAAAGTGTTTATAGCTTAGACGTTTTGATAGTTACGAGCATTTAGATGTCACTATTTCGCTTCTATCTCTATCGAATCTTTCTAAATTTTGTTACTAAAAATTAAAAAGCGGGTTGTGTACCAAAAATGAAAACAAAAAACTGGGTTGGCTTGATTTTTCCTGGATATTTCCTATCACAACATGTTTTAAAAATGACATTCATGCCCCACAAATGGAGTTAACAAGAAAACAAGAAAACTTACAGCTTCGATGTCAATTTTGTAAACCCAAAGCTTCCTTCTCTCTCTGCAACTCGTCCTATACGCCACCACAATATGCCCGACGGCCAAACCAAACGAGCATATGAACAGAGCTACCTCGGAGGCTCTCAAATACTCGCCTCCTTGCTCCGCCGGAGCACCGAACACAAACGAAGCCTTGAACGAAACAAACACAAGTGACAGAACAGAGCACATCGTCGTGATCCCTAAATAGGGCCCGTGTGAAAGTCCCGGCCCGTCGCAGAAGCTATACACACCTTCATAAACCGAAAACTCGATCAGTACAAATATCGGGACACGAAATTATGCAAGTGACGATTCAAGTTAATTTTGAGACTTACAGAATATGACGGCGGATCTTATAATGGAGATGAGAGGAATATCGACGAGCGAGTACCGGAAATCGTAGTTGCTAAAATGGGAAGAGAGATTTTGGAGGGAGAAGGAGGCGGAGGAAGAAGCCGAGAGAAGCGCCGAGGGGAGAAGCGTATCGGCGATGACGAGAAGAATCGGCGCCGAGAACAGAAGCAGAGAGATCAACATGGTGATCAAGAAGAACACAGTCTTCACGCCCCTGAGAACCTTCTTGGACTTCTCCTCCTTCAATATAAAACCCATGTTTGATTTTCAAGACTAAACAACTTCTGGGTGATATAGAACACGATGAGGTATGTTTGAGAGAGTGGGAGGGAGTCAAGGGGGGTTTATACATGAAAAGGAAGTAGTGCGCAAATGGGGAAGTTGAAGGGAGCTAAATAAAAGGAGGGGAATATTAAGGGGGGAGGGGTAGAATAGGAAGAAAGGAAAGAGACGAGGTGGGGAAGGTGCAGGCATCAAGGTGCAATGTTTTGACTGGACTCGGGCTAAATCAGAGGGAGAGGAGTGAAAGAGACTTGGGAGCTTTCGCCTTCGCGCAGGGGTTACCGGTCAAATAGAGGAGTCTTTCTTTCTTCTTCTTCTATTTCTCTTTCTCTCATCATGAAGCTAACGGCAATACCTAAATCCCTTGAAACGACAATCAACTTCGATTTGTTTAAATTCAGTGGTTGTCTATTTGTTTTGGTTCTTTGTATTGTTGGGAAGATTATCATCTGTGCTTGCGTGGGCATGGGGACACCCTAGGGCAATGGACGCGAATTGAACACTCTTTTCCTTAGTACGGGGGACAATGACGATGTGATCGGATAGAAATAGAGAGGGATGATGTATTGTGTTGATTTAACCCTCTAAATAGATATGTTAGCGAATTGAATCCAAGTACAATTACATATCTCTTGACTCGATCTCTTAAGCATCATTTGTTGCGTGTTGAGATTTAAATTGTTTATTCGATTTTGTATGTCAAAATGATCTAAGTAAGAATAGTTAGTGTGACCTAGCTCGAACATGAGTTATGTCATATTGATGTGGGTTTAGCTATTCAATAACATGCTTGAAGGGCGGACATCATACCTTATTATGTCCGCCTAACCAGTGGCGTAGCTAGAATTGTAACTGTGATCTTGAAGCACATATCAGAAATGTAAGAATTTGTATTAATTGAATCAATAAATCATATATTAATAACATAGATTTCTATATCATTCAATTAATATTCATAGATATTTAAGCTTGTTTAAGATTTTTCTCAAAATAATTAAAGGAAATTAAAACATTTATTAAATTTGAGAGGGATCAATTGACTTTCTTCGCTCTAGACTATCTATGCCTTTGCGCCTAACTGAAGTTAGGCTTGTTTAATTCAGTGTTTGAGTTTTTTTTTTTCCTTCTAATTACGTGGCAAAAGCCAGAGCATTTTGCTTCTTACTGGATGTTGACGTGTGTCCCATTTACAGGGGACTTTCCAGAGGGATTCGAGGTGTACATGAATATTTTTCCAAAGCCTACCCAGAACTTTGTTTAGCCATTTTCTTCATAAACTGGTTCATCATCTCAACTTCTTCCAATCAATGAACCGGGGATGGTGGTACCGACCGATTCGAGAGCATGTGATCACATGCTACCAGTTTGTCATTTCGAATCATTTTGGGGGGTTTCTTTTATTCAATTTTGGTTTGTGTAATTTGGAGGCTAAGTTCTTTTGTTCAAACTTCGTTTTTAATATAATTGGTGGTTGAATCCATTAACCGTTACAGTACACACCACATAATAATTATAATCCACTCTAATATGCAACCAGAAAAGAGCAACAATCCAATCTAATCTCTGCTACGAACAAGGCCATTGAGCAATAAAGTATACAATGTCACGTTGGCATTGAAAAGTCTGGTAAAAGAAAATTCAAAAATGAATCACGATTCACGAGTGCTGTTTTTTTTTTTGGCAACTAAATCATTAGTGTTGTTGATACAACTCTTGACTAATGTTATTTCCTCAATTTGTTGTTATTAACCAATAATATAAAATCCAAATGTTGGTTTTGTCTCTGATGCATATATACAATAGTAATTTTCTTTAAAACGCTTAAAGGTTTAAATGTAATGTACTTTTGTTAACGTCCGTTAAATTCATAACTAGCGGCGATCCTAAACCCTAAAATATAAGCGATTTTGTCGACGCATTGATACAAATGGAAACGTTTGCCCGAATGTAGCGATAGTTAGACGTACGTATATAACTAAAATCAGTGTACGTTCTTAAAAATACATATGGAACGCAATGTTAAACCCTAATTTTCGTAGCTAGCTACTACTTTTCTTTCATTTAAATGTTTATACACGATGGCATTTGAATGCAATATGATATATTTTTGACTTGAATTGGTCACACTATAATTAGAAATCAACAAAATCAAAAACTCATTGGACATTGGGGACCGATTGACCCAAGTGCACATTATCCACAAGTATCCATTGCCAACTATGAAGCACCTAATCTCTATAGATGTTGTGGCCGGGTGACCCTATGCTGTCCTGGCAGTTGCTTTGGTGGGTGAAGAGTTTGATGATGAGATTCCTCAGACAACGGTTAGTGAAAGCTATACTGTATTATCTCCCTGCTCTTTCTCTTCTGTATAGATAATAAGGCATTTTCTGGCCTGCATGCAATATATATATTGGAGAAGCTACCAACATGAATAGATCGAATATTTGTCCTCGATCAACTTCCAGCTAGGTTTACATAAACAAAGCCAACTTATTGCTTAGTGCTTTGGCTGCTGCTTCGACACTTTGAGTCAGATACAGCTTTGAAGCTTTCCTGTTTTACAAATTGGTGTTTAAAATGTGGAAGATGGCAACCCTGCAAGGGTAGCTGCACCAGCAGCTTGAATATTCTGATGGCTTTGAAGTGAGTATACTACAGTAGTACGTGAGGTGAGTGACCAATGACAGATGGCGCCTTTGCTGACTTGTTTTTTTGCTGACTTGTTTTTCAGCAGATGCAGGATTTTGTTTTCTTTTTGTCCATTGACTGTTGAAATTTTTGAAGTTTTAGTCAATTTTAACCAGCAGATGGAAACCACAAACGTTTCAAGTTGCAACTATTCTCCATCTGAAATCGTAATGGAATCAATCCCAACATAACACACACAAAGCAAGTGGTAACTACAACCTTTATACCTCGAACCAACCCGGAGACGAGTTCCAAATTCAATATGGACAAGAGAAACACGATGGAAACACAAATTAAAAGGAGGCATATTTGTGACTCGTTCTAAGCATTTTATCAAATCTTGAATTTAAAGAATATACCTACTTATTTACGAGTTTAAATAATGTTAAGTGAACCATATTTTAAGAAACCACCTAAAACCCGCATGATGTGTTTTGAGAAAAATCTTGGATCCGTTATTGGTTGCATGGCTACATTCATGTACTCAAGCATTATATATAAGATATTTATATAAATAGAAAACTCAACTCGATAATATTTATAATTACTTGTTTTTACATTCCGCACATGATCACACTGTTTAATTCATTTGAATGCATTCTAGCAAATAATCTAGCTCTAAGTTTGTGATACGTATCACAAATGTTTCTGCATTCCAAGAAATTAATACATTAACCTTATCAGAGAAAAGTAGAACAAAAATGTACTTTCATATATAAAAGTTTACAATAAGATTACATATATATAATAATGCAAGATCAGATAGAATAGGATTACAAAATAGTATTCAGCGCAGAAAGTGTAAATCGAAAAGAACACATTCCTGATTCCTCTTTGCATGCCATGATCTGCAGCAGTACCTTTGAATTAACCGACGTTTTGAATGCGTGGAATCACGTTAATCAGATCGTTCTCTTCTGCAGTCTTGCTCTGAACCCACTAGTCAAACAATATATTTCTATATCACGTCACTGCTTTTGATATATGAATCTGAGAAATTTATATCACTAATAACCTGGATAAGAGCAAAACCCTTTTACGTAATAAGAAAACTTCAAGTTAAATAAATCCCTTTTGCTTGGTGGACTTGCTCAGCAGCCCCCTAGTTTAGTGCATTTGTCAAAAACCCTAAAGGCTGTTCTCACATTTTTGATGAATAATCCAAAGCAATCGATCTGGGTATTCCTTCCCTTATGGAGAATATATTGCTTAATTGTCCAAGTGGAAGTAATAATCTCGGTTTTGGCTTACATATTTGTTCTGTGATTTTCATGTGTATCTGGAGCCGCCTTTGCACGGGTTAAATATAATTGACGAGTCAAATGTGAGAAACCTAATGGCCAAGAATTCTAGAACTGCATCATGTGAGGGGTCTGCGATAACAACACGGCGTGCCATTTGGTACTAATATAGAAAGTTTGTGCTAATTGAATCAAGGATTTCTACGATATATTATACTTCATTTTGTAGTATCATAATGTTGAATGCTATAGTTGAGTTTACCTAGCTACTCAAATATAGTACACTATGATGATGTCGTTTTCTATTGTACCTAACCACCATTCTTGCATTAATCAACCCACTATTCTTGCAGTTGGTAACCATCATTTGTAGGATAATTTCAAGAATAGCTAGATGACACATTACTTGTTATTTTCAAGGAAAGTTATGTGAAAATCAGAATATTTGCATGTTACGTTGCTTGTGACAAGTTGCATGCTCTTGCCCTAGTTTTATTGAATACGCTATAAATGTTTATAAGAAGCAAAACCTACATCAGAATGTCAAACACATCATTGTGTTATGCATGCAGACATAAGTTTCTGGTTTATTTACATGCGAGATAGTTTTAAGAGATTATGCGGGACAAATGCATCTCAGTTTCACGTATTGACATATAGGTTCGAATGAGATAGTTTTACGCTAAACCCTAATTAAACTTCATAAATCTCCCACTATATACGAGCATATCTGCTCGTCATTGCTGCAAACCTACGATCCCGTATTGAGGTCAATTCCTCCCAGCTACTACTGAATTATTGTTGTTTGCATAAAATTCCTAGCTGTTACTCTCCACTCTCCAGTCACTAGCTACTTACACCTACACATACCGCCAGTTTTGATTGTCTTTTGTCAATGACCTGTGACAGGTTTCGGAATCTGATTCACCCCGAAATTCCTTACTCATGCACTATGAAACAACGGGGATCTTCCACCTCAAGATTTCGATATCTCAAAGCAGTATACAACCAAATAGAGACAGACTACATTATTAGATCCGGAAAACAAAGTCGATTGCATGCAAAATATGCAACCCTAGCTAGCCTCCCCCTTTTGTTCCTGTGGCTTTCAGGAATCTGAAACAGAACCAGCAATAGTAAGATTGTAAGAATGGCCATTTGCCTTTGGTAGATTCAGTGGTGCTGTTTTCAGATTACGATTCCCCTTATCGGCGACACCGGCCTCGGAAATGTGAGTGTAAACACAGAGGGAATGGAGGTGAAAGTGAGAAAAATAATAGTGAATGAAACTTTGTTCCCCTCTTGGAAAAGCTGTGTGTCCCTTTCGCTTTCGCGTTGTATATAATATTCCGGGTTAGGAGAGAACTAGGGCTCGTACTTATTTGGCTACGCGTACACCACGCGGGAGAAAATAGTGATCGGATTAGGGGACAAAGGGAGCTAACTTAGCCGAGTAGACGCTTTCTAGAAAGCAAAGAGGATTAGAGGATATTGATAACAAGGCATGTTTGTTTAAGCAACTAATTGGGTTTTAAATATGTAATTTTGGGTTTGGATATTGGGGAAAAGCATCGACAAGGATTTTGATTTTTTGAGTATAGGTGATTTTATAATGAAGGTGACGCATAAGATATGATGGTCATCGAGCCATGGACTATGTACAACTAGGTAGGAGATATGTCACTCATGAAGTCATGAAATGTGTGACTTGTATGTTATCCAAAATGATTTCCTTTCATAAACTTTTGAATTGGCATCATAAAAAATATGACACTTGCACCAAGCTTAAAGTTGTACGAAAGCAAGTAGTTTCCATTGAAGAAACTCAGAAAAGGAGGAAACTAACATACTGTAGTTGTTGGTAAGAACTAAGAAGATAATGCAAATTAAGCTTCTGTACCTACAAGATGATATGAATCGACAATCTTAAGTGTTAGTTGTCTTAATTTTTGGGAGCAAGGAGATGAACTTGTCCATCGTACGTAGCATCAAGCTCAAAAGAAAAAAGAAACTTGGGAAACAAGAGTAAACTTTTTTTTTTGGTTCTTGGTGTAGTGTTGTACGTTCGTGATACAAGGACAAAAGTGTTTTCGGAGTATCGAGAATTATTCATTTTTCTTAAACTTGTACGTTCGAGTGACTTCAAAGTTTAATGTGTGTACATCAAAAGAAAGAAGACAAATATATCGGTCTCATGAACTAACTCTTCAATTCGTGTAATATGTCTGTTAAGACTCGCATAAATGGTGAAGATTCAACATTTCAGCTGGCTAATATACAACTTCTTCTCTTTTTCGTTACGAAAGAAAAAACTACAGACATAAACATATAGTACATCCTAAATTAAGAAGGTCAAATTGCAAGGCCGAAGAGACTTCTGGAGGTAAACTAGTAGTCTATTTCACGCGAGGGATAGTATGTTCTAAATCATCTACCACGAAATCTAGTTTGCGACATTTCTTTGTGGGAAATCGATTTGGACCCTGTATTTGAAAAACAAACCTGCCTTCAAGCCCACTAACCAACCAGGCCCAAAATTACCGCCATATCACACCAAAGGCCCAAAACTAAAGTTTTCAGAGAAAGACAAAGAAGGCGATTACTCGTTTGCGTTTTGGCTCCTTTCAATTCCCTCGTCCTTTCTCGACGTGCCCAACGAAATGGCCACGCGATCCTTATGGCGCGCAAAGCTTGCTCTGTCCGCAACCGCCCTCTTCGGCGGTGCCGCCGCCGCGACAATCACCACCTCCGAAGACCCCGCCATAACTATGAAGCTCTACTCCACCGTCCCCGTCCGCCTCTTTCGCGACTCCCTCACAGCTGCCGCCGTCGCCTTCGGTACCACCTCTAAACTCTCTCCGTTTTCTCTAAGCGCTTTCAGATTTCACAATACGTCGCCGTTTTAGTGCTTCAGTACAGCATTAGCGTTCAAGCCTACCTAAATTGAAGTCAGTTTCGTCAGATTCATTAGCTTATAAGTAAAATTGTAGTGAAATTTTGATTCATAGATGTGTGATTTGGTGTTGTTCTAGAGTTATAGTACTGGTTAGTTTGATATGATTGCATTTTTAGTAGCTGAGGTGTTAGATTGTAACGGAGTTTTCGGCATTGGCTTGTGATTAGATTATGAGTATTCACTGTGGGGATTGCCTGAAGGAAGCAGTGAGAGGTTAAAGGCTAAACATGAAGTTCACCTCAGGTCTGCGCGTAAGCTACAGGAATTGTGTTTCAAAAATGGAGGAATATACATCAAGCTCGGTCAACATATTGGGCAACTGGTAATGCTTTCGATTTGCTATGTATAGAGAAGGTTTATTTTAGGACTAATTTCAGTTTACCCCATCAACTTTAAGTCGATCATCATGTTAGTCCTTCTTCTTTCAATTTCATCAAAAACACCCCTCAACTCCCAATTTTCATCAGCTGCGCATGTCCAAACCTCTAATCTCCATCCAATTCTTCTGTCAAGTGATGACTTGATATCAAGAAGAAAATCAAATTATGAAAGTTACCTTTCGGACCATTTTTCCCCCATATCGAAACACATCTTTGTTCCAATCACAACCCCCTAACCTTAGTGATTTTGGTGGGATTGAATGCAATTTGTCTATTTTTCCTTTTTTCTTTCTTCTTGATATCAAGTCATCACTTGACAGAGGAATTGGATGGAGATTGGAGGTTTGGACATGCGCGGCTGATGAAAATTGGGAGTTGAGGGGTGTTTTTGATGAAATTGAAAGAAGAAGACTAACATGATGATCGACCTAAAGTTGATGGGGGTAAACTGAAATTAATCCTTTATTTTATGTTTCGTATGAGCTTTGTAGAGGCGTGTAGATTTTCAAGTAAAGAAGTATTAAGTGACTTGTTTTATATGTTCATTCGATTTTGTACAGGAATACTTGGTACCAGAGGAGTATGTCCATACAATGAGAGAGTCTATGTTGAATAAATGTCCGGTTTCTTCTTATGAACAAGTGTGTGAAGTCATTGAGAAGGAGCTTGGAGATAAGCCGGAAAAAGTATGTGTTTGATTATTTTTACTGTAGTTAATTTACGGGAGAGTGCTCGTATTTATTGGAGAGAGAGTATTGGTGTACTGATCTAAGCTTTTTCAATGCAGATATTTTCTGAATTTGATCCTGTTCCAGTAGCAAGTGCTTCTCTTGCACAAGTTCATGTTGCTCGCACACATGATGGCAAAAAAGTTGCTGTGAAGGTTCAGTAGTCGATTTCACTTTGAATAACCCTTTTTACTGCTAGGTCCAGTCGAGTAGTGTCTCAGATGTATAAAAACTTCAAAACATGCACGATGCTTACAAGAGACTAACATTTTATTTCTTTTCATATTTTTTAATATTCAGGTTCAGCACACACACATGACAGATACTGCAGCTGCGGATTGTGCTACTGTAGATGTGATTGTGAACACCCTGCACCGGGTTTTCCCTTCTTTTGATTATAGGTATGTAGACCAAACTAATCATGCTGGTTTATCTTCTCCCTCGATTTCTAATTAATAATAAAGTTTGGTGGACACCGATTTTTATCATGCTACATTCCATACTTTTTTCTTACATGCATGTGAAAACTGTAAATGTTACGATGCAGTTTCATCTTTATAATTGTGAAGCATCTTTTCAGATATAAATAGTGGTATTTGTTGCTGGTTTTAATTCGTGCTTTCATTTACAGGTGGTTGATTGTTGAGATGCGTGAAAGTTTACCCAAGGCAAGTTGCTAACTATCTTAAACTGATAAGTTTCTTCATAAATTGATAGAAATCTATGTAAATTCTTTTTCATGTGTTTAAACCACTTGTGTTTTCTTTGGTGATGGGGAAATTTGTCATTTTTGTGTATTGTGAAGAACCTAAGGGCATCCAAGCTGATGTCCTTGTCTGTATTTTGAAATTTCTTTCATTTTCCATACAAGTTCACAGAACCTTCCTTCTGAGGCACTTAAATGTTCACATGTGGTGTTTGGGCCTTGTTAACATAACTGGCAGTTTCTCTATCACGATAAATCTGTTTACCTGGATTTCAGTAGCCGTATTGTCAATTGACTGTGTCATTGTGGTAATCAGGAACTAGATTTCTTAAACGAAGCCAAGAACAGTGAGAAATGCCTGCATAATTTTCTGAAGCTTTCTCCTCGAATTGCAGCTTATGTATATGCACCTAAGGTGTATTGGAATCTAAGCACCTCAAAGTTGTTGACCATGGAATATATTGATGGAGCACAAGTAAATGATGTCAAGACGATGAAAAAACTTGGGTTACAACCCCAGGAAGTTGCGAGATTGGTATGTTCAAGATCTTCTTATATGCTGACAATATGTGTTGAGACAGTTTTATGAGAAACAGATTAGCCCATCTAGAGTTACATATATTTCCCATTTTATGATCCAGATCAGAAACCATCTGCACACAGAACTGACTGCTATAAATGAAGGTTAAAAAGCACAACTTTGAGTTTTCCAACTCCCGTGCCTTTTTGTTCCTTTGTTTGATCTAAGGATATGATACCAAGAACCACAAAGAGGAAAAAGTATCTGATTCTTCAGAGTACCTTTTGAAAATAAATCTTAGCCTATTATGGCATTTGAAAGAAAGTAAGTCTCCATGTTATTTATGCAGGTCAGTGAAACTTTTGCCGAAATGATGTTCAAACATGGGTTTGTGCATTGTGATCCACATGCTGCAAACTTAATAGTTCGTCCTCTTCCATCTAGCAGAAGGAGCATTCTAGGTAAGGGCTTTTATGTACTCTTGACATTTATGTTTTAGTTTGTAACCATGGCTCTGATGGGTTTCATCTAACCCATTTCCTTAAGAACAAGTTTTCATGTCTCCTGAAACTTTAATACGCAATAGCTTCTGGATCATGTGCATGACTATAATCTGCTGACAATTTATTTGGTACTTTGTGTAGAATTTGGTAGCACTTACAGTATGTACTAGAATTCAAGAAGAGTGTTTAGAACTAGTTAGATGTCTAAACCTTGAGAAATTGATTCTCTGAAGTCTTACATGATCAGATTATGCTTTGGGCTGAAAAATTTATATCACAGATACATTTGGTGGTATTTGTGTCGTTGAACTTTCTTCTATGAGTGTATTATTGCCCACACCATGCGCTACTCATATGTTCCCTTCACTTCGCATGTGCAGGCAAGAGAAAACCACAGTTGGTTCTTCTAGACCATGGTCTTTATAAAGAACTTGATGATGAGACCAGAACAAACTATGCTGCACTTTGGAAGGTACATTTTTGCTTTTGTTGGAATGCCTTTGTTTGATATTGTAGGCACTTACTTTGCTGTATCCTCTAATTTATTGCAGGCATTGATATTTTCTGATGGCAATGCGATAAAGAAACATAGTGCGAAATTAGGTGCCGGAGAGGATCTGTATGCTTTATTTGCAGGAATTCTTACTATGAGGCCTTGGAATAGGGTCATTGACACATCCGTTGATCACTTGGTTATACAAGGAAATGACAGTGACCGTTCTGAACTTCAGGTGAGCTCTTGTACTGGGTAAAAGTGCAATTCACAGTGTAATTTTTTTCAGACTTGTGTTATATGCTGTTACGTCATTACCCCAATGTATTTAGTTCTAACTCATAGTACAAATGAATATATTCAGAATGTTTTCATGGACCGAACTCAACTCACTGAGGAGCGTTATAATCCTTGCAATATCAGTTTTTTATTTTTATTTTTTATTTTTTATGCTATCTGGTTTAGGTGAATAGCTTGAACATACTGTTATCCGTTGTGGTTGAGCTTGATAGCTTTCTTAAACTACTTTAATGTCTTATTTGGCAGATGTATGCTTCTCAGTACTTCCCCCAAATTACAGAGCTTCTGAGGAGGCTGCCACGTGTAATTCTCCTAATGCTGAAGACTAATGATTGTTTACGATCAGTTAGCAATGCTCTGGTATGATATAGCTCTTGCCTATCTGTTTCTGTTACTACTGAAAACCTGTTTATAGTTTGCATGATTGTCAAGTAGCTTCTGTTGAGTACATGAGCCTTAATCTGTATGTCAAAGTCCCAACAAAGTCTGGGATTATAAAACATGTACCTGGCATGGGTGCCTTTAAACTTTAAGTGTCCATGCAACTGTATAGTTTCTTTTAGATGGTTCACTAAGGTGTAACAAAATGTGTGAAAGCTTGTGAGTTAGAATTGTGTCACTACACAATCGTTAGAACCGTTAGTTACTTGGCTTAAGTTTCTTTTAAGAAGTTTTTTTTTTACTCTTTCCTGTCAGCATGATTGGGACTGCTGTGTATTTCACATCTACAATAACTTGCTTTCAGTCTTTAGTTATTGATTTTAGAGGACAAAACATAAATTTTGAACCGTTTTATTGAAATGCTTTTGAAACAGTTGCAGGAACCTTCTCTCGAGACATTCATGATTGTTGGAAGAATTTCTTCTGAAGCCATCATCGAGTCGAAACTACAAAAGAGATCCTTTTTGTCTTGGTTGAGTGCCTGGTTAGACGAATTCCAATTAGAAGCTCGGCTTTTCATAATGCGAATAGCCTTGTGGCTTCTGCGAGTCAGGAAAGTGTTGGTACTGAAATAATGTTGCAGAAACTCAATATATATGACTCATAAACTTGGCAAAAAACAAAGATTGGTGACACTAGAATTATTTCTGTTCTCACCCAAAAATGGGTACACACATTTTTTGTCTCCAGAAACCAAGCCTCTCCATCTACATGCTGGGTCTCTGAGTATGGATTGACAGGTGATTTTTTGACGCAATGAAGTAATGCATAAACTGCATTCGGTTACTATTCTTGTGTGCATATAAAAGTTGACAATGTCCTCTGGGACCTGATCAATGTTGCAGAACCTCATCAAAAGAGAACCCATGGACTGATTATTCGTCCAGGATTTTAATTGTGTGCTTCGAAACATAGAATTCATTCAACTTTTGAAACTGATTCTTTTACTGATAACTTATATTTTGTATTCTTATCTGGAAAATGAATCCTGTTGAATTACCATAGAGATCTGCATATTGTATGTTTATCTAAGAAAAGCATTGGATGAAATAATAACCATGGTTGGTGTATCTGTTCAAGCACATTCATTGTCCTTTGTTAGTTAGGAATCTTAAGAGTGAAAATACATGCAATGAATGCTGCATTTTTTGTTAGTTGGTTTATTAATTCCAGCAGGATTCACTGTTCCTATCTCTCTTTTTCCAATCAACTACACTACTGTGAGTGTTGGGTGTTGTCTATTGCTAGTTTCCTACTACGCTGGTAAGGCATTGGTGTGGTCTGTACTAATGTACTATTGCTCTGTTCTTGCTCATTGGTTCATCACCTTTTCTGAACTTTGCTAATATAACCGCTGCATATCTGATTCTCTCTTACGAAAATGTCTCCAAGGAAAATGTGAAGGGTTTGAACCTGTTTGCTTCTCTCTTATGGGACAGACCCTGCTGGGGTCATGTTCTGCTTGTTAGTTTCAAACCTGTTTGCCATCGGACGGTGAGTATTTTAGGGAATTGAGTGAGAAAATAAATCAGTAGATCACCATATGATTCCAATTTCATTTCATGGCCACAGCCTTGTTGGTTGGTAGTTGGTACTCGTTGAATCAATATAAGGTGCATTAAAGAGAAGGTTTGGTTGGGAGAGTGAAGTTGGGTGGCCTATCATTTACGATAGCGTATTCAGCACACCCGGGTGCGCCGCGCACCCGTCCATCTTCGCCGTCCATTTGACGCGGACTTTTGACTTTTTCAAAATGGACGGCAGAGATGGACGGGTGCGCTGTATAATTTTCAATCATTTACCAGCTTCACATTCTCTATCAGATCTTCTGACCATAGTTTTAATTTCTGTGATGGTTTTCCGTGTACTGTATTGAAGAATGGGGTTTACAAGTGGTTCTTTCTTTGCTTCTTTTGCTATGGTTCATGCATCTTTTACTTTAGGATTTCTGTAGGTTATAGGTAGAGTATGGTTCTGGTCACTACAATCATATGAGAGAAAAGGGGAGGAAGTGCTTACTCTGTAAATGCTTATTGTGGTTGTAAATTTTAAGTGGTTTTGAGTTGGTCAAGGATTAATAATAGTTTCTCAGCCTTTCTCTTGCCTAAAAAAGATCAATAGTTTCAACCTTCATACCTCAAAGTCTCAAACATGTCGGTGGGTGCATCCATCTCCATAATAATCAGAATGCCAAAGTTGATTTGAATTAGGAGCAAACTCACAAATAAGAGTTCTCAAATCCATGGAGATGTACATATACAACATTTGTTGTTCATACAGTATTAGCTTAAATTTCAACTAACGTTTTATATATTCAAGTTCACTAGATCGTAACTGATTAAAGAAATTTATGCTCAATCACCATATATATAAATAACATAAAATAAAACATAATTTCTAAGCAAAGTTATTTTGTTTCGACTTTATATTCTCCACATCATACTATATATTCCGCATCACAAAACCAAGCCGTTGACACATGATACTGTCACACATGAAAAGAGAAGGGTGCATATATACATTACATACAGACAGAGCACCACTCTTCTTCTTCTTCACCCATTGCCACCTTATTTGCTCATAGAGATAGAGAGAATCAGAGAGCCTGAGAAAGATGGTAGGACCGGCAAGGCCTCAGTTTGTTCTGTTCGGATCTTCCATAGTCCAGCTCAGCTTCAGCCATGGCGGCTGGGGCGCCATTCTCTCCGACCTCTACGCCCGCAAAGTAACAATCTTGATGCCCCCAATTGTCTTCTTTTTAATTCCTTTTTGTATATGAAAATGGGGACAAAACCATTATGCTTATAATGACTGTTCTGAGAATTCTCACTCCCATTTTGGGATTTTACTGGGAAACATTTTCTGTGCTGAAAGCTTTAATCTTTGGAGACCCATCTTGTTGGGTTTCGTGGTTTTGCTGTAGGCAGACATATTGCTGCGTGGTTACTTTGGATGGAATTCACGGCGTGCTCTGGAGGTGCTTGAACAAGTTTTTCCCAAGGTGAAAAAGAATCTACCTTTATATTATGTTTCTTTTTGCTGAATTCGGACCACCATTTTTCTGAGCTTTGTTAATTTATAGGTTACCCAGTTTGTTTTACTATAGAAATATGATTGGTTGCAACTTGTGAGGGGAACACCTTTTTCACAGAGGAGGAAGTTTCAGATATAAGACTTAACTATTGGTCAATTTAACATCTTGACCAATAATCAACTGTTAAAGAGAGAAACATGAGAGGGGTTTTGGAGATTTGGATTGATAGGTTTAAATCCACCAATAACAGAGTTTCTGCATCTGCTGGTTTCTGTTTGAAGTTGCTTTTGAGTTTTGAGTATAAAATTACATAAAAGGCTGCACATGTTCTATTAGAACTAGTTGTTTGTTTGTGCGCTCTATTTTTTTTGTTTTTGTTTTGTTTGTGCGCTCTATTGGTTAAATAACTTATTATCTTTTTGGTGTGCTATATATCAAACATCATAAATATATCTGTAAAAAGAGATGAAAAACTACTTGGATATAGGCTGATCTCAATGATGCATATATAGGATGCAGCTGTGCAACCTTCTTTGGTGATAGTCTATTTTGGCGGTAATGATTCTATGGGGGCTCATCCATCTGGGCTAGGACCTCATGTACCACTTCCTGAGTATATTGAGAACATGAGGAAGATTGCAAGTCATATCCAGGTACTTACTTTATTCACCCAAATCATTTCAGCTATGATGAGTTATATAGATTATAGTGGAGTGAGAGAGGCCCTATCTGAACATACATGTTGGATTCTAATGTAATTAGGGTTCATATGTCTGCAATGTGTTTCTATTAGCCTCCTTTTGTGAAACAGTATCCTGCTCAGATATATAACTGAGAATTTTCAGCATGGTTGAGCATGCTAACACAATTTATTTAAATGCAGAGCCTTTCAGATTCAACGCGTATCATTGTTCTTAGTTGTCCTCCTGTTAATGAGGCCACGATTCGTGCAAATAAAAGGTGCTTAGATGCAACTCTTGTATCAAGTATTTTACCTTTTCTGAATGTCTGACATCCTAAACCATGTGTTTGCTCTTGGAAAACAAAAACAGTCCCTATCTCAGCGAGTTAGTAAGAACGAATGAGCTATGCCAACAATATTCTGAAGCCTGTATAAGGCTATGCCAGGAAATGGATATCAAGGTGGTTGATCTATTTACAGCAATACAGAAAGGAGATAACTGTTTTACGTAAGTTAGCCTGACCCCATGGCACTCTCACTTTCTGATACTGCCATTGACATTTGCATTGTCATGCTTGTATATTCTTAAATCATCCGTTGTCCGACTTAATGTCTCAGTTTTCTCATACTCGCTACCTCCACTTTATGTGCTGTCGTGTTGATTACCAATGTGGTATTCAGCAACATTTTACAATGTTTTTGCTATTACACCTTATGCCTATCTAGGGACCTTTCTAAATAAATTAACCAGACTCTTATCCCTCTGTGAAATATTGCTTTCAGTTTATAGTTCATACACTATGATATTTGTCTATTGAAAACATGGATGCTAAATGTCTGCTTTCTCCGAATAGAAGGTTGTCTACCCGTATGCCATAATGCTTATCTAATGGTCACTCTTTGACCGAAAATTATACAGCGCACCCGTCCATCTCCGCCGTCCATTTGACGCGGACTTGGCAGAGCCTTTTGACTTTTTCAAAATGGATGGCGGAGATGACGGGTGCGCTGAATACGCTCTCCTCTTTGACATGCACTCTTCTCATGACTGATCTCCACCGGATAGTATTTGGCGGTGAAATGGTTCTCAATTTCTTCTTTTTATCAGTTTATCCCAGTACATATAAATTGAGTCTCTTTATTTTGCTTTTCAGAGATGGGATTCATTTATCAGCTGAAGGGAGCAAAATAGTGGCGGAAGAGGTACTGAAAGTACTGAGAGAAGCAGATTGGAAGCCAAGTTTACACTGGAAATCCATGCCAACAGAATTTGCAGAGGATTCTCCTTATCATCTCGTTGCTGCTGATGGAAAGACGACGTTAAATCCCTCTGAATGGGCGTTTTATAGAGATTCTCACTGGAACTCTCTATAAAATACCTTTCAGGGGATTTGCAGTTGCATATTGAAGACTGAAGTATCCAGTGGTGCATGGGACACAAGTATGATATAATATAGTTCAACATCAATCGCATAATATTGAAGACATACTTTGTAACAACTGTTATGCCTTCTCCTCTTTCTCCCTAGTTTCTGGTGAATCCTTTGTTCCTATTACTTTTGTCAAAATGTGAAGCCTCAACAAGGGAATCCCCTATTTGGCAAATAAGAGAATACAATTACTTTGGATGTGTCGTACACTAAAACAAGACACCTACGCCTTTTCTCATCCGAATGGTTAGTCGTCAATATCAAATCGCTTCACATATTACCATACTTTTCTAGAGATCCTCTAGATGGTCAATTCTTTTAATCCACATCACTTCTAACTTGTCTTTCGTGAAGCTAATGTAGTAACATATGCTTTGGTAATCGGTTTTGATCTTGGGCCCTAAAACCGGACCCAGATTGAAACCTCTTTGACCGTTCAGGTGACGCTGCATAATAGAGCTACTATTTTGATAGGAATGAGATTTGGATGCCCTTTCGATTCATGGTGAATAACCTCGCTCCCTACGATTTTGTGAATCGCATGCTGCATGTACCTGAACCGACTGTTTCTATTTTTGGTTAATTTTGTTTTAAAGGCAATATATAGTGAAATTACACATAAAATGGTCAAAATATTGACTTTTATCACTCACAAATAAGATTACAACGTATTATTTAGGTTACAAATAATAACATAATAACACTCTCACATCATGTTACACACCTGATTGAGAGCAACAACCACTGATTCCATGTATGTATATAATGGAGCCGCGTTGTTACATTATTTAGCATCACTATATAGAAGAACATGCATCTCACGAGCATCCAACTGATCATACCAAGATCAGCTGATATATGCATATGTGATAAACTAATTAACAACTCTCAAATACAAGTAGGGGTGGACTCGGTCCCAACGGTTCGGTTTTTAGGCACTAACCGAAAACCGAAACTGAACCTTCGGTTTTCTATTTCCTAGAACTGAAACCGATAAAAATATGTAAAAAACCGCTCTTGTCGGTTAACCGAACATCGGTTTGGTTTCGGTGCGGTTTCGGTTACAAAACCTACTATCCGTAATATTTTTCACATTTAACCAAATAACATAAAAACTAAAAATATCAAAGTTGTAAACTATTAACACTTTAAATAAGTTACTCTAATGGGTTCAAACAAGTAATTGAAAGGAAAAGAAAAGCTAAAGTTTATACATAATTCATTTGAAGCCTCCAACATTTATATATTGCAAAAGGGAAGACTACATAAGAGGAAATTATGTTAGACATAAACACTTAAAAACATAATCATGTGTGTGGAACCCTATTATTTGTAACTCATAACCAGTAAGAACATGACACGTAATATAAAATTACGTATTAATAATTAAATGAATATATGTCGGTTCGGTTCGGTTTATTCGGTTTTTAAGATGCACGGAACCGTAAACCGACACCACACTACTCGGTTTGTGTGGCTTTGTGGAACCGATTGTCTCGGTTTCATTAGGTTTTGGTTACTCGGTGTCGGTTCGGTGCGGTTTTAACCGGTTTCGGTTTTTTCGGTGTCTAAAAGTCCACCCCTAAATACAAGTACCAGGGCCAGACTTGATGCGAGTCTGACGAGCCGGTCGACTCAGGGCCCGGAGTTCAAGAGACCCAGAAAAAGAAAATTACAGCTCTTTACATGATAAACAACAGTTAAATAATGCAAAAGAAAAGTACAATTATTGTTCCCATCGAAAAGAAAGTACAACCACAGAGCTCCATTTTCTTACAGCAAATAAAGAATTAAAAGAGGTACTGAATGAGCCCAAACAAACTTGGTTTAACTATACAATATATATAAAATAATATATTTTGAGTCAAAGAAACAAGGAAATAGTATTAAAAGTCTATACCATTTAATTACTATTCAAAATTTGTACCCAAAACAAAAGGTAAACTTTGAAAGAAAATAAAACCTAAGGTTTATAATGTAATTTAAAGTATTAAAATATTAATTATAATCCAAATATTTTTTGATATTGTTTTATACATAGTTAAATCTTGAGTTTATATTTAGTTTCTTAAATTCTTTAAATAAATAAAAATAATAATACAAACTACGATTTGAAGGCCCAATTTTAAGAGTTCGACTCGGGTCTCAAAATCTCAGGTCCGGGCCTGACAAGTACAACCAAGATTTGCCAAAACAATCTTGAGTACGGTCGATAATAACTATTTCCGGTAACATTGGAAAAGTCTCCGGTACCTGATGCCACCCGAACCTGACCGACTGAACTGGATTGGTTCCATGCCCCATATTCTGGGAAAACACCGCTATAACGGTTACCGAAGTCATCTGTCACGTTCGAATACTCACCAACAACGTAAAAATTGTTTGGACTTGTTCTCACTACTGCCCCTCGCCATAAGGTCTTTCTTGTAGAGTTTAAGTTTGGTTGTGTAAATATCCCATCACTGAAGTAGGAAAATGTTCCATTTTGAAGGGTATTATTCGGGAAGTAGCCAGTGATTGTAGTAGTAGAATTCCTCTTTTGTCGTCCACAACATGCAGCTTCGGCAGAAAATGCAGACATGAACATAAGAGACAACAGAAGAGATATAGCGAGCTTTGGTTTCAAGCTGAAAGCCATTTGGACAAACCAACAAGGATGGGAAGATTAATATTAGGATGAGTATGTAATGTGGTTCTTCAATCGTGCATGGTTCCTATTTATAATCCATATAAATGAGTAAATGATGATGAACTAGCTAATCAAAGTAGTTAAGCATCATATCAATGACCTCGACTCCCTAATCAAGAACAGTGTATAATTGCATACAAAGAGTAAGAGTTTTTCGGTACCGAGGAATTTCTAGTTTCGGCATTTTTTACATTTTTGGTGAAACAAACCTATATTTCTAATCAATGATCATAGTATTCTTGTCGTGTTGGGTTCTTCATATGTGAACAGAAACTATATTTTTAATTAATGATTGTAGTATTCCTGCCGTGCTTTGTTCTTCATTTGTGACTTCCACTACCTGTTTAATCAGGTCTTGCGAAACTTGTTTCTCGTAAAACTCAGCTAAGTAGAGAATAGAAGGGGTGGTGTTGGGGTAGTCGTGCGTAACGATGCAGGTGTGGGAGTTGCTGCTTTAGCTAGACTGTTTGTTCATGCTCACTCCACTCTGAATATGGTGTTTGAGGCGTGTAGAGAAGGTCTATTACTTGGTATTCGCTAAGGTTGGTTGGATGTGGACATTGAGAGTGAAGAGGAGGATCTATCTGCGGTGGGTCGAATCCTAGAAGATTGTAAAGCTTATATGTCGATGTTTCAATCTATTAGAATTCATCACATGTACATAAAAGCAAATGGTGTCGCCGATTGGTTGTGGCAACTTGCTAGCTTGGGTGTACTTGATGATAAGATTGTAAAGCTTATATGTCGACGTTTCAATCTATTAGAATTCATCACATGTACATAGAAGCAAATGATGTCGCCGATCGGTTGTGGCAACTTGCTAGCTTGGGTGTACTTGATGATATTTGGTTATGGGAGATTTCTGCTATTATTCAGGACGTTCTCTACGAGCACGGCCGGCCCTGTGTGTTCGGAGGCTATAGGTGAAAAATTTTTCGAAGCCCCATAATAAATGCTTGGCAAAAAAAAATAAAAAAAATTAATAGACTATAAAATGTTCATTTTCAATAACTCATTATATTTGTTAAATAGTTATCAGTTCTGAATGGGAACAAAAAAACTTGATGAACTATGTTACGGCAAGGGTATGATAAAAAATTGAATCTTATTAAATAGAGGTAATAGAAAAGAATCGTATGAATTAAGGTGTGAATGAT
>NC_020497.1:18196960-18227793 GCF_000184155.1 Fragaria vesca subsp. vesca
AAAAAAAAAAAAAAAAACTACAGCTAAGTAGAATTCATAAACTCGTTTCTCAAAAAAATAAAAATGTTCATAAACTCAATTGATAGGGATATCTTTTATGTGGGTGGGTACATCCATCTCACAAGATATCCTCCGTCTCCTCAATTCTTTTAGTCATATGATTTTTTAACTATGTTTTTCGTGAAGCTAATATGTTACCAGATACTCCGGTAATCGGTTTCGGTCTTGGGTTTCGGGTTTTAAAACCCGACCCGGATCGAAACCTTTTGCGGTCTATTAGACACTAGTGCCCAAATTAAAACAAAACAAAAGCAATAGAAAAAGTGACGAGACACGTGTTTCATTTTGGATTGCGAAACAGAGAGAAGACTCACCCTCCTAAAATTTGGAGTTTCCCTCCTTTTTGAATATTTGGATCCTTCTTCTTCCCTCCCTCTCTATTTCTTTCTCTCTCTCCCTCTCAGATTTCACAGCCACCCACAAAACCCAACTCGTTGAACAACTACTCAGGTAAGTCTCAACTTCGATTTAATCACTTTATTCTAATCTATTTCAGTTCCAATTTGTATTATCATTTCCGATCTGGGTTTGTGTTTATTTCTCAGAATCCAATTAGGGTTCTGTTTCATTCTGATTCTTGTTTTGACTTGGGGCTTTTATGTTTTACGAATTGGGTTTTTGTGGGCTTGAGCTCTTTTAGTCGAAGTTTGAGTATTTCAGCTGGATTATATATGCATGCTTCTGGGTTTTGTAATTTGTTTCAAGAAATGCTTCATCATCTTATTGATATTTGTGTTCATCAATCTGGGTAATTGGCGTTGAGTTCATATATGCTGAATTAGTGGCTGTCGAGTACAAGTCGATGAACCCAAATCTGGGAACTCTGAAAATTTCAGATTGGCTTAGAGATTTGATTGTTGAACGAGTGTTGAAACTGTTATGTAAAACTTGTATTGCATTTTGGGTTCTGGTGCTTGTGAATTGTGAGGCAGAGTAGAAGAATTTAGATCTGAAGCAGTAGGTCAATTCCAGTCTTTGTTTTTCCCTTACTGTCCTTGTGTGCTCTACTTCTCTTAGTAACCGTGCGGATTATGTTTCTCTTTTGAATATCCATCAAGTATGGAATCTGAACTGAGGGAGTAAAGTAGTATACATTCATAAAGGAAAAGGAGAATGAGGGGAGCAATGTAATTGATATTAGATCAGCATACATATACACTTTTTTATTCTGTTTGGAAAAGGTGACAGAAGAGCAGAATAAGTTCAACTTATGATCCATGTCAACTTGAATCATTGGTCAAGGTTGGTCTGCAGTGTTGTGTAAACTAATTTAACAATTTTAGTTTTCTTTAAAGAGACGGACTATCTGATTTTCACCTGTGTAATCGGGTCTATTCTGGACTGCCAGTATATGTGTGATTTAACCAATTCATTGCTTCAGGAGTTTGTCTTGGAGATGCAGGGAAGACTGTAAGGACACAAAATGGGGAATTACTATGACATTGATGATATTCTTGCCGAGGACGAGGTTAGTTCTCGTCTCGTTGTACCCAGGATGCACACATTTTTTTCTGATTTATTTACGTGTGTACTGAATGTATTTTCAATCACAGCTTGTATCAGTCATTTTCCAGAAAGGAGCAAATGGGGTTGGAATAGATCCTAGTGCTGAAGCCTATGGTGTAAGTGAACACAGTGGATTTGGGATCTTGGGGATATGGCCATTTCTAATATCTTTTTGGGTGTGTGTTTTCAGGTTGAACCAGGTTCAAAGGTCAAGCTGCCGTTCTGGCTAGCTTACGAGTTACACGTTAGACAAGTAGTAACGATGAAGCTTCCCGCGTGTTTCAATCAACAGTAATGATCCTTATACTTCAATTTAACATTTTTAGTTGCCGAATTGTAGAATTGACTTACTTCCCCCTTTCAGCTATTATCTGTGCTACAGTAATTGAAGTTCTATTAGGCTCAGAAATGTGGCCACTTGAAAGATCCAATTCTCTGGTAGTTTATTTTATCGTGTCTCAAAATGGAATGTGATGAACTGGTAGACCTGATACAAATTCTGCTAGTCCATGGGGAAGTATTAGATATGCAGTGAAAATAAGATGAACGACTTGTGTGACTCATAAATTCACAGTTCATTGGATTATATATCTAACACCTGTGGTTTTATTTATATCAGAACAAGGCTGGAACTGGGGGCCGACGGAAAAGCTGTGGACTTGAGATCTCGATGTTTATACTTCTATGAATTTGGATGCAAGATAGCACCACTGTGAGTCTCTCTTCTGGTGTGAATAATTTTATCAGTACTTTCTTCTCCTTTAGTTGATCTTACAATGGGTAGACATTTAATATGTATGGCACCCTTTGATGATAGAGGTGAAAGAGTACATGCATAAAACCCCAGCACGGATTAACTTTTTTGTTAATGTGAATTTGGTTCTTTGTCAATGTGAAAGTGAAGATTATTCCCAAAGTAAATCAGTCCCTCAAATATTATGTTGATGCTATTCAAAACTTTCAGGGAAAGGAAACTTATTTCTTAAGTTAATCAGCTTGATTAAAAAAAAAAAATCCTGTTATGCTAGAATAGGATATTTCCCATCATCCACCTGCCCCCTTTCACTCTCTAGATACTGTGAGCCCTATGTGTGCAACCAGCTGGAATGTTTTGTATTGCTAAATATATGCTTGATGACAAATTTTTGACACAGGCTACTCAAATTCACTCTATTGGTGAATATTTGACCAAATTAAAAGCATTGCATCCTGGTGATTTCCTTGTTTATGTTTTGGTGATAAGTTGGACACATGAATAAGCTCACAGCTGTGCTGTTTTTTGTTGATCACCTGGTTTGTGTACTTTATGCCGTCCATGTTTTTGTAGCCTGAAATCCATTTTTTTTTTTCTTTAACTATGGATAGGGTTGGCGACAGAGACATGGGATCATTCCTATTATCTGCATTTAGGAACAGGTATCAGGAAGTCCTGGCCAAGGCGCATTCTGCAGCATATACAGCAGCTTCAAAACTCTTGACGCTCTTAACAAAAGAAGAAATTAACTGTGAGATTTATACAACATGTTCTTATCACATCTTCTGCAACTGTATCTCAACCTCTTATGTGAATGTTGACAATAATTATGGATATAATTGCAGTATATGAGGCGGCTCAATCCTCCATGGCAGCCTTTAAGAAGTGGCGGATGGGTGGCCCGAGATTACAGAGAGCTTCCGTACTTGGGAGGAAGAGGAAATCGACTGACTAGTTGCATTATTTACTCTGCTTCATCTTGTCTGAACCACTGTAGCAATTTGATATATACTTTTGGTTCGTGTATGATTATTAGTTTATTACAAGTCTGTATCCTGTAGCATAACTTCATAAGCTCAAGATCTGTACTTCAGTCCTCAAGTTAAACTATAATTGCAAATCCAAAGAAAAATATTACCTCTAGTCCCAACATAATGTCGTGAATTTTGGTTGAATTGATTGATTTTCATGCGACTTTTGCATGTAATAGTGAGATAAATATTGTTTTTATTTCTCCATTTCCTCTTTCTCTGCAGCGTGATCGATCTGATCTCATTCTTTTTACGCATTTATAGTGTGAGCTATTCACCAACAAGGTAATGAACTCGCTAAAAAGAAACCAATATTACGTACATCAAACCAGATAATAAACAAGGGGTATGAGGATATTTACAAAATATAGCATAGTACAAGCACATCGATGCGTACCTAAAAAATATACGTGGACGGTTAATGAATTACGAGAGATAAGAGCTGGCCTAAGGACAAAATGGCCTGTAAATACCTATCCGTTATCATTGCAGACAAAACAAAACATTATAACTAGTAAGTATTCACGGTAGTAAATGTCTCGTGATCCACTTATTTAATATTGTATTACAAAATAACTTGAACTCTCCGGTACCTATATTGATCGATAGTACATTTCATTCAAAAGAAAAGGACACGAAATAGTATATTAGCCTTTCGATAGAAATGTTTACGATATTTTCAAGTCATTTTATTCGTTTCTTGAAAAAAGAATAAAAATATTTAATTAATTAATTATTTATGATTTAATTGGCAATAAAAAAACCAAAAGCAGACAAAGAAACCGACTAGACCGACCAAAGTTTCCAAATGTCCATGCAGCAGCAGCTCACATGACCACCCACGATTCCTCCTCCGGGCTCGACTCTTCCAGCATGGACGATCAACCCTCCACTAAACGCACCGTTTCACTCGACCCGGAACCCGAACCCGGACCCGGTGGCGAGGCCTGGGTCGACAACTTCAACCGCAGCTTCCGCCAGGTCCAGGCCGTCCTCGACCGCAACCGCGCCCTCATCCAGCAAGTCAACGACAACCACCAGTCTCGGATTCCTGCCAACATGGTCAAGAACGTCGCCCTCATCCAGGAAATCAACGGCAACATCTCCAAGGTCGTTTCCCTCTACTCCGACCTGTCGTCTGATTTCTCCTCCGTCTTTCGCAACAAGGACGGCGACGACAAGCCCAACTAGGGTTCATTTTAAGAAGTAAAATTACTAATCTGCCCCCATCAAATGCTTTATTCTAGGGTTTCTGAGTGATGGATTGAGCGTGTGTGATTTGTGTGGTTGTCAGTTGTTTTTGGTGAATAAATTGATGAATAATGGTATGCTTGTTGTTGTGATTGATGTGTTGAATTTGTGGAGATTTTCGTGTCGTGTGGAATTGCTTGTCCTGTTAATTTGAGCTTTTCATTGCGAAGTTTTCGCAATTGTGGTTGGAAATTGTAGCTCATGTGCTTGATTTGATGCGAATGCATACATTTTGGAATGTGTTTCTTTAACTCTAGTGATACTTAATTTAGGTGGTTAATAGGGCTTGTTTTGATCATTTTGGGGGAGAGTAAGTTAGGTATGGTTAGGTTTTCTGCCGAATGCCTTGAAATTGCGTAGATAGCTTGCTTCGTCGATTAGGCAGTGATCTGTGATGCTTATGAAAGTTTGTGTTTTGTTTTACAAGGAAGGATTACAGTGCAACTGCATTTCCTGTTGAACCTGCCGAACTAAAGACGAGGTATTTATGGCTTTTCTCTCAATGCCTTGTTTGTTGCAAGGTTGATACGGAAGTTGTGGACCTCGTATTAAGGAATCTTCTCAGCAGGTCAGCATGGAATGTTCAGAGTTCAGACGAGTAGCTTGTTATTAGTTAGGCTCTGCATTTGGGGTGCTGAAGAAGACTATGTGCTGCTCATAGTAAAGGGCAACTTCTCTCACCTATTCTTATGAAAGGAATTTACGATCATCGTGCTAGCAACTTCTGAATCTGTTTGGTTATGTTGTATTTGGGATCTGTTCTCATCCTTGTATTGTAAAAATCATTCTATCAGTCCTTTTATCAACCTGCCATGATGCTCTTACCGGACATTGGGTTACAGATAGTAAGGAGAAACTCATCTGTTGCCATTCAAGTATTCAAGATTATCATCATGTTGAAGATCTTTTACCAGATTTTAGTTCACAACAAGTCTAGACCTCTTATCTGCAGTTCCTGGACTCCTGTAGTATCTCTGTGTCAGGCTTGAACTTGTTCAGGAGGTTTTATGATTCAATCACTTTGCAGCCTAATATGATCAGAACACTATTAAGTGTGGGCAGATGGCAATTCCGGCTACAAGCTTCTTTATCTTTCAGCACACTTTTGTGCTTGTTACTTATTGTAGTCGATTTTGGGGATATTGGATTCTGTTGGTTTCGTTTCAACTTTGTTTTTGTTGTGTTTCAATGGCTAGTTAGCTGTTAGGAACAATCTGCAAATCCTATCATAATACTAGTCAAGGTTCTACCTTTGCATCTGGCCTCTCGTATGACCTCAATTTTGCTTACAGTCATTCGTCCAAGCTTCTTTCAACCGCTTAATAAGCTCAGTGAGACAATTTGGTGATCTACAATCAATAGCGACTCCTAACTCGACGTGTGACTTGGGTGAGTAATAGAACCAAACTTCTTTCTAAATATTAAGCTACTAACGTGCAACATAAGTATATCGTATGAACAATAATATCTCAACAAGGCCATAGTTGCTTATCATTTGTATGAAACATTGGAGTGTCACATCGGAAGGTCACTGATATTGCCATTTTATCACTTTTGGTGAAAGATTAGGGTAGGGTGATCACATCGGAAGTGCACCGCTGTCTTTGATAACAACCTTGCTCTTAGGTACCCCATTCGATCCTCCTACTTGTTCAACCTTGTACACAACGTCCATTCCAGAAAGCACCTTGCCAAATACAACATGGTGACCATCCAACCTGTGAAGAAAAGGATAACCAAATTGCAAGAATGAAGTTATTGAAATGAAAAGAGTTCAATCTCAACAGGAAAATATCTCATTCTCTCAGTACATGTGCATTTTTCATGTCCAAACTCAGAATGAGAACTTTGTTCTTTATTACTACTTGATTGAGCTAGTTGCCTGTTTTTGAGAACACTATACTTGAAAAATTAACAATGAAGATATCCCCACAAGTTGGAAAGAAGAATCAAGTACCAGCTAGTTTTGACAGTTGTGATGAAGAACTGTGATCCATTGGTGTCTTGGCCAGAATTTGCCATTGATAAATAACCTGTTTGTCATACAAAAGAATCCGGAACGCAAAATTACTAACATATTGGGAATACAGATATTTGCAGTATTCACATTTTGGAAGAACTTTTGGAAGAGTACAACTCGGATTCAAGGAAGGGTAAAGCTTGCCTGGTCCAGTGTGCTTCACTTTGAAGTTTTCATCTGCAAACTTATCCCCATATATCGATTCTCCACCTCTTCCATCACCAAGAGTAAAATCTCCTCCCTGAATCATAAAGCTGGGAATGATCCTATGAAATATACTTCCTTTGTAGTGCAGAGGCTTCATACTATTCCCAATTCCCTTTTCCCCTGCAACCCAAAGGGCTCGTTAAACTCAAAACAACAGCACGAAAGCCATAGCTTCCATCTGATCTTAGAATCACATAATGAAAGAAGCAAAAAATCATAAGATCACAGTACGGGAGCTAAAGTTACTTGGCTACCAGTGCAAAGTGCTCGAAAGTTCTCTGCATTTGAAACACAAAACTATGGTTAACTCTTATCAACGTACAGAAAATGTTAGTACATTACACTGTCACTGGATGAATTACTGGGTACCTACCTATTGTTTTTGGAACTGTTTTTCCAAATAGACCCATGACTATGCGACCTGAAAAACAATACAATGTAAACAAATCAAGAAAACAACATTAACTTACAGAGAGCCATTCATTTTTTCTAAAGCTTTTAGTTTTGGGAATTGGGGGAACACAAAGATTCAATCTTCATACAACTCAATCAATCAAATACTGGAACAAATTAGCAACTACAATGAACATTTAGCTCATTCTATTAAAGAATCCATACCAATGGGTTTTCCATCGATTTCAATATCGAAGAAAACTTGGTGAGTCACTTTTTCCAAGTCATCACTTTCCTGCCAAACCCAGAGACACAAACAACCATAAGCTCTGCTTGCTTCTACATAAAATTGGGTGCTTGGAACAAGAATCAATCCTCACCTCAACAACATCACTTTTGCTTTTGAGGGTGTTTGGCTCTGATAGGACTTTATCATTGCTAAATCGATTCTGATATGAAATTCACAGCACAGATTATTATCAAAACACAAAGTAAATCTGAGTTCTTTGAAATGAGAATTATAACGAGCTAATGGGGAGGTACCAGAATGACAACTAATGTGGCCAAGAGAAGCAAACCCCACAAAAGAGCTGCGGCAGAAACCAACCTTCTGGGCATCTCTCCCTGCTTTCGTCTTCCAAGTCTTCCGCAGCAAAAATTGTAAAAAGACTGATAGTACAAGACCCGCCTTCTTCTTTTTTTGGGCACTTGATACTACTACTTCTTCTTCTTCTTCTTCTTAATATTCCTTCTCTTGTCTTGTCTTCCTTTAAATCCATACAGGTTTTTGACAAATGAAGTATTGAAATAATGATTATTTGGTGCAAAGTTGACAAAACATATTACTCACCGTAATGAATAATTTCATTCACTTTAGGACTATATTGGTAGGTATTTATTTTAATAGGGCTGATATTAGTAGATATATCGACTTTGTTTACCAATATTATTACATTTTTAGTATTGAATCAAAATTACATATAGTGTTAGTAAAGTTTAATTTTTTTGATAGATCCGTAAAGATTGATGATAACCAATAATTAAAATGATAACTATTTAAAACAATGAAAGTGAAACCTATCTTTTCCTAAGATTCTTGTATACGAGGCAGTGAGATTTAAAAATTGATATATTTAGTAATAATTTTGAAATTTAGGTATCGATTTAACAATGTTACTCCATTAGTAATTGTTATTTTTTATATTTTAACAAATTGTAAAGTGACACGTGGACAAGAGAGGATAGAGAAAAGATTTAGCAATTATTTTAGTTATGCATGGATCATTATTTAGCAATTATCAAATTTAACAATAGTTTATGTATTACATCAATTTATCTAAAAAATTGATAAATTTACAATTTAACAATACTGCTAGAGATGCTCTAGGTACACAACTGTGATGTCCTGATGTCTTGATTTTCGAATACAAAATAAACTACAAAATCTTCATTTAAAAAGTAGGTGTGATGTTCAACTCCAAAGATAAGATGGTACAATCACCTATTTCACTAACCATCTCTTCTAATTTCCATTTTGGTAATGGAAACACGGATCATTCCATACTTTATCACGCCATTTGTAAGGAAAGTTAGAAAACTAAAGTAAGTTAAGATCTTTGGAATTTGAGTACTTTGTCGACGTCAGAAGACTTTTTCTCTTCCCACGTCGAAAAAGTACTCAAATTCCAAAGATCTTAACTTACTTTAGAAGAAGAGAAGAAGAAGACGAAGACAAAGCACGTCTTCGAAACTCCCTCCCTCAGTCAGTCCCCTGTTTTTTAAGGCGGTGCCGGTTCATCTTCATTCAACCACCCTCTTCCTATTTTATCATTTTTCATTACTTCACCTATTTAATTTCCGATACGAGAAAAAAAAGAATGAAAATTTAGGAGAGAAAGTGGGAAATTTTCGCAGTTTGACGTTGGTGGTTAGTTTCGAATGAACCAGCTGAATCCTAGGCCCTCTTCCTCTGCTACACTCGACCAAACAGATCCTCAAACACAAGACCGATGTCCCATCCTCACCCATCTTCATCGGGAACCCCAAAATCCAAAACCAAACATACCAAGATCACTTCCCACTCACCATCATCGGAGAAACACGACAAGAAGAAGCACAACAAGATGGGCGACGAGAATGCGACCACCAACAATTACAAAATGTTCATGTTCTTCAACCGCAAGTTCAAGATCAGAGAGTTGAGCCCACCTCCCGATGTCAAGGAACTCTTCTCCAAGTTCGCCGCCGGCGCTGACGTAATGTCCCCCGACCAGTTCTTTAACTTTTTGATCGAACACCAGCACGAGAAGGTTTCCTTGGCCGATGCCAAACGCATCTTACATGAGTTCTCTCTCCGGCGACACCATACTATGAAGCCCAAGAAAGACAAAGACAAGAAGAAAGAGCACAGAACCGCCGGCGAACACGGCCTCACTCTCGACGACTTCTTCAATTTTCTCTTCGAGGAAGAATTCAACGGCCCCATCAAACGTGAGGTTGGTGCAAACTGTGAAATGTGTAATTTTTATACTCATTTGTTCGAATTTAGGGGACTTGTTTATTGTTTTGTTTTTGTTGTTGTTGTCGTTGTTGGTGGGTGAGATTGTGTTGAATGTGTTTATAAATTTTGGTGTTTTTTCTGTTTTTCAGGTACACCATGACATGACAGCTCCGTTGTCGCATTATTTCATATATACAGGACATAATTCATACCTGACTGGAAATCAACTCAGCAGTGACTGTAGTGATGTCCCAATCATCAGGGCCTTGGAAAAAGGGGTCAAAGTGATTGAGCTTGATTTATGGCCTACGTCTTCGAAAGAGGATGTTCAAGTTTATCACGGAAGGTACTAATTCGCTTAGTAAAGCTCATTTCAATCAGGCATTGGTGTTTGTTTTTCGTTCTTTTTTTTGTAGTGTAGGGATGACGAAGTAGAATAAGAACCAATTCTGCACAATGCAGGACCTTGACGGCTCCTGTGACACTTGTCAAATGCTTGAAATCCATTAGAGAACATGCTTTTGTTAAATCTTCCTACCCTGTTGTTATTACTTTCGAAGATCACCTTACTACCAAGCTTCGAGTTAAAGTTGCAGAGGTACTTGGCTTTCATTAGTACTCTTATAGATGGTGTACTGGTCTAGTATTCAGTCATGTTTAAAGGTTCAAATCTGTTGCTTTGCCAATGTTGCCTAGTCTGACTTAGAATTGATTTAATGTGTAGTTGGTTACCCAAATATTTGGAGATATATTGTATTATCCAAAGTCAGAAGACCCGATGACAGAATTTCTGTCACCTGAAGCTTTAAAACATCGAATTATAATCTCAACAAAGCCACCGGTAGTAGGCGAAGGTAATGACAAGGATTCATCTGAAGAATCGGAAGTGGTGAGCTGAGTAATGCAGTTTATGTTCTCTCCAATTTGGTTTCTCATTGTGTGCTTGTTTAAATTACTTCTTTTAATTGGTACAGAGTGACAGTGATAGAGAAGGTGAGAGCAAAGCTGCAGTTGACATCAAACCGGTCCAGTCAGAAGCGCCTGAATATGCGTCACTTATAACAATCCATGCTGGGAAACCACGGGGTGGTTTTAAAGAGGCTTTAGAGGTTGGTGAGAAAGTAAGACGTCTCAGTTTGAGTGAACAAAAACTAGAAAAGGCTGCAGAAGACCATGGAGCTGATATTGTTAGGTAAATATCTGCAGCAAGCAGTTATCTCATCAGCCTTTTGTTATCTGTGTTCTCTAGCAGTGGTCGCTACTCGTTAGTGTAATGATTCCGATACTTGGTGTTGTGTCATGATCTCTAGGTTCACACAGAGGAACATTTTAAGGATCTACCCCAAAGGAACACGAGTTACTTCCACGAATTACAAACCGCATGTTGGGTGGATGCATGGAGCTCAAATGGTTGCGTTTAATATGCAGGTTAGCTTTGAAGTTTAGTGGATAATCTCAATGGAACCTAACAATATGTCAATGGCAGCGATTGATAACAATTAAGAAATATAACCCGATCTCTGCATATAAAATAGGGACGAGACAAATTACTTGAGCTGATGCATGGGATGTTTAGAGCCAATGGAGGGTGCGGTTACTTGAAAAAGCCTGCCTTTTTGATGCATAGGGGTCCAAATAATGAGGTTTTTGATCCTAAAAGGACCTTGATGGTAACAAAGACATTGAAGGTGAGCACAATTTGTTTATCTTGAGTCGAGTTTTTCGGCATATTGGCAATGATCTTAGAGCATTGATGTGAATTGACAGGTGAAAGTATACATGGGAAATGGATGGCACTTGGATTTTAGTCAAACACACTTCGATAGATTCTCCCCACCAGACTTCTATACAAAAGTTAGTAAGATCCATCTTCTGTTTCTCATAATTCGATAATGTGATTCCTATTATTGTTGCTGTTGCCCTTCTCTTTCTTTCCCCCACATGTTGGTATTCCTCAATTAAGTGGGATAAGCTCTTTCCATTTTCCGTTCCTTTCCACATGAAGTTTCTTAGCATTTTAACTTCTATTGGGAACTTCCTCAATGATCAGCCACCTTTTAGAGTCTTCTTAGAGTTTGTGGACTCTCGTCATGGATTCAGAAGCATTTCCGATTTGAAAACACCTGCTGCATTGTTGTGTTCTACGGACTTTGATCATGAATCTAGAAGCCTTTTCTATGTATAAAACCTCTTACATAACCAACCAATTCCTCAACATACTGTGTCTGCCAACTATGAAAGGTACATGGTCCATTGGTGTCTGGCTAGTACTAAAAGTAATCGATGAATTTGTGGCAGGTTTATATTGTTGGAGTGCCTGCAGATTGTGTCAAGCACAAAACAGAGATAATCTACGACGAATGGATACCCGTTTGGAATCAAGAGTTTACATACCGTATGAGCGTTCCAGAGCTTGCTATACTTCGGATTGAAGTCCGAGATTCTGACAGGTCTGACAAAGATGATTTCGGCGGCCAGACATGTTTGCCTGTCTCGGAGCTAAAATCTGGGATCCGGTCAGTCCCACTTTACGATCACAAGGGCGAGAAATACACATCTGTAAGGCTCCTAATGAGGTTTCAATTCGAGTCGAATCTCGCACCTGCCTAGTCTATACTCCACAGCAATCATCCTTTTCCATCATGGCTTTGTGGCCTTTGTCATGGTTTTCAATAGCATACAGGTACTCGATGTGTAATTAGTGAGATTATTGATCATGTTATAGGATTACTTTGTATTGAAGCCATGACATTTACTCGAAAGAAGGTGCTAGTGGATAGTGGAGTTGTCCACTCTTACAAAAATCAATGATCAGTTTATCTAATCAATCATTAGAACAGCAATCTCCGCAATCTAAGTGTTTTTCTTTTTTTTTTCTTTTTTTCTTTTAATATAGAAGAGCAAAATACACGAATAATTTCTCACTCAACTAATCTAATAGAACGCTTGGAACACATAAGTGAGTTAAACGAAACTGAAGGACCATGCAACATATGAGCCCAATCTACTAATTTATCTGCCACAAAGTTTGTTTCATAGTGCACATGTTGAAATATTACAGACAAAAAGTAGAAGCTAAGAGTTTCATATCCTTCACCATAGTACGAATTTGCAAAGGAATGGAGGAATGTCCATGAAGGCATCCGGTAAAGACGTTAGAGCATCTTCAACAGTTTTTCCAAAATTTCTCTAAAATGGAGAAGTAAAAGCCAAAATCTCTAAAAAAATTATGCTCTAACTCTAACAGCTTCTCTATTTTGAAGATTTTGATATTTATTATAACAATAAAATATGTTACATAATCATTGATTATAACAAAAAAAATTATATATTTTATTGTAACAATAACAATAAAATACTAAATATAATATTATATATTTGTAAACTTTTTCGTTGGAGCACGTAAAAAATTTAATTTTGGGAAAGAAACATTTAATTTTAGGGAATGAAGGCTTTGCTACAAAATTTGGGGAATTAATGCTTCTCTTTCTTCTCCATCCCCCATTTTAAGGAATGAGATGAGGAAGCTATTGGAGCACAAAACAGCCCAATTTTCCTAAAATTTGAGAAAATCAAGAAAATGAGGAAGCTGTTGAAGATTCTCTTAGAGTCACATTCTACCGTAGTATCCCAAAAAACAAAACCTTCGACTAACAATGCTAGTGTAATCAACAACTTTGGAAACTATCAAAAAAAGAAAAAAAAATCAACAACTTTGGAGGCTGCAACCATTGCATTCCCTAGGGGATTCCGGATGACAAATCCAATAGCAGGATTAGCGGTTTGCCTAGTCTTGATGAATAGAACCATTAAAGTTAAGTTTGACAAAAGAAATGATATTGTTATTAACACACCCCATCTATTTTCATATCCACATATTTTTATTTTATTTACAAACTGGTCACTTAAATTTGATTTATGATCGGTTCTCATCATGTTATCACCATATAAAAGATGTGTTAATAGTAAAAATTGGTGTGTTAATAACCCAAAAAGAAATCTAACGGATGCCATTTCATTATAAAACGTGATTAAATGTTTGTAATTAAGATATGTTTACTTGCTTGAACGACAACATCCAAAACATCATCGATAATTCGATATGCAGACGTACCAAACATACATGATACAACTACATAAAAAATTATTTTTCTTTTAAGATTGGATTTACGAATATGATCCATTGTTAGATTGTTCCGGAGATGCAATCATTCTGTAAGAAGAAAGGGTACCGACAGGAAGAGGAGGAGTAAATAGTGTAGGGTCGTCGTCCGGCGACGTTGATGGATCCGTCATCCGTCAAGGTGGAAAAGTCATTGTCTGGATTTGGCTGAAGTGGACGTTGAGGTCAATGTCTGGTAGCATTATAGGGTGATGAGTCATCATCTGAATATTTATGTAAGCAATTTAAATCGGTACCAGTACCACTACTCCACCACTATGGTCGACGTAATAATATGATCCAGCCCCAGCCAGCCAGTGTTGTTGTCCTCACATATTATGGCATATGCCGTTCAATTATTCGTTGATTAACCTGTTCGAATTCGCCAGCGTTGCTCTTTCTTTTGCCGACTTAATCTTAAGTTGTGTTAATCCTCTTGGAGTCTTGGTCAAAATTCGAGTCACTATCATATAACACCATGCCACACCTGTTTGGTGTGTTGTAAAATATATTCTTACCCACCTATCTATATCCTACGAGTTACTATTATAGTGTAAATAATAAATGGTACTATAGATATTGTTGAAAATGAGCTCGCTTAAAACTTTATCGCATTGTCAAATACTTAGAGATGAAATATTGGCAAAGGAGTTTGTAAAGTGTTTAAATAGGTAGGTGAAATCAAGAGAACGACTCGACACTAGAGCAAATGAACAATTTCGGCTCCTTAGAAATAATTTGGTTTTTGCTTCTCAGCTTCTGTCATGCAAATATTCGTGTATACAAATCTGATGGCCTTTACAACAAATGATATTATCAATGCCAGACTAATTACTAATTGTACTGCGAGTTTGAACCTGAGTGACTGTTACTACCTGCAAGACGAGCATTTGTATTGCTTGATGTTCTCAGCCTTGGCAGGCGTTATATTCACTCAGTACACGACGCTACGAGCTCGGGAATGACGACCAAACTATTTTATGTCAATTTTTGGCTAAGCAAAAGAAAAAAAAAATGTCATATGACAATGTCATTACAAATTGATTTAGTTTACAAAATAGATAGTCTTGTACACGGTGATGTAAGTACACAGTATAATCTTAACCATCCATATAAGAGGCCAACCATACCTTTGTATTAGTGCATCTAACATTATGGTCTGATTTTTATTGTTAGAGTTTATATTTAATTTGTTTTTGTTCCTCACAATGGAATTTAGAAAAGAAAACAAAAAGAATAAAGACCAAATCCAAGAGTAAAAAACCGCACACTTTTGCATCTCCCCTATCATTATTGTGTTGGTTAAACTTAAGCCAAAGAGTCAAGAATGAAAGAGGCAGTTGTAAAGAGGAAACACCAATCTGGAAATTGAAACTGGACCCCACCCCATCCTTCTTCCATTTCCCACGGTTCTGGCTCTCTCTCTAAACCAACACTTCAACATTTCCACACTCTCCTCCCAGTCCTCACCTGAACAAGTCTCCGGCCACCGGCATCATCATCTTCCGGCGATGTCCAAGCAGACCTACAGAGTGTGCTTCTGCTTCCGCCGCCGCTTCCGCCTCGCCGTGTCGGAAGCGCCGGACGACATCAAGTCCCTGTTCGACCAGTACTCCGAGAATGGCCTCATGAGCCTCGATCACCTCCACCGCTTCCTCACCGAAGTCCAGAAGGAGGACCTGACCAAGGAGGAGGCCCAGACCCTACTGGATCAGAGCCTCCACGAGTTCCGCCACCTCAATATCTTCCACCGCAAGGTTCTCAACCTCGAGGCCTTCTTTAGGTTCCTCTTCGGCGACAACAACGCCCCTATCAACACCAAGGTACGTTGAATTGTTTCGGATGATTAACTTGAGGTTAGTTTCTGGTTTTTCGTAATTTGGAGGTGAGAATTTCGGTGGTTGGTGTGATTTAGGTACACCATGATATGAAAGCGCCTTTGTCGCATTATTACATACACACCGGACACAATTCATACTTGACCGGGAATCAGCTGAGCAGCGACTGCAGTGATGTGCCGATTATAGAAGCTCTTCATAGAGGTGTGAGGGTGATTGAGCTTGATATTTGGCCTAATTCGACCAAAGATGACGTGGATGTGCTTCATGGAGGGTATGTGTGTTTATAAATTTGAAAATCTGACTGTAATTTGGACTGATCGGAGGTGTAGTAATGTGATAGTGAATTGTGTGGATAAATTGGTTTGTGTACGAAATTGAGGCTAAAACTGTGTTTGTTGTTTTGTTATAGGACCTTGACTGCTCCAGTGGCACTTCTCAAATGCTTCAAATCTATAAAGGAACACGCTTTTGTTGCATCTGAGTACCCTGTTGTAATTACCTTAGAGGATCATTTAACCCCTAATCTTCAAGCTAAAGTTGCTGAGGTAGGTTATTTCTGTAATTTTAATTTTATTATTATTAGGGACTTCATACCCTAGTGTTCTGATACTGATAGTATGTACTGTTGTGTCTTCCATTTTTAGATGATCACTCAAACATTTGGAGAGGTGCTGTTTTCTCCTCCGGGGTCCGAGTGTCTTAATGAGTTTCCATCCCCAGAATCACTGAAGAGAAGGGTTATTATATCAACTAAACCACCTCAGGAATATCTTGAGGCTAAAGCTGCTGCCGAAAAAGCTGCTGCGGCTGCAAATGACTTAAAGAGGGGAAAGAGTTTAGCTCCTGATGAGGAAGCTTGGGGTAGAGAAGTCCCGGACCAAAAAGGAGCAGTTGCAGAAGATGATAAGGTGGTGAGGCTGTGTGTGTAACTTGCTACATTGCTCATTTGATGTGCAAAATCTTACTCAAGTTATGTTTTTAGCAGAATAAATTGGATGAAGAAGATAGCCCTGAGGAGGAATATGTTGAGGATGTAGAGTCCAAGTCACCACAAAATGTAGCACCTGAATATAAGCGGTTAATTGCCATTCATGCTGGGAAGCCTAAAGGTGGATTGAGGGAGTGTCTCAAAGTGGATCCCAATAAAGTGCGGCGTCTTAGCTTAAGTGAGCAACAACTTGAAAAGGCATCAGAAACTCATGGAAAAGAGATAGTCAGGTATTTAATCAAAATCTGTTATGAACTGTTCTGTATTCCTTACCGTTTCATCCATCCATGGCATGACCCTGCAGACTATTAATGTTTACTGCTATAAGAGTGTACTGCTGAAATCGACTTGTTTGACTACTCATTTTTTATTATAACAGTAATCCAACATGTTCTTTACTGGTGTCTGGTTTGACATATATGTGAACCAGAAACTAGAGACTAGAATTGTCATCTCTAAACCAACCATGATTCATACATCTATCCTAGTGCATGTACTTCAATTTTTTTGATAGAGTTAACTTATTCTAATGAATGGGTCTTATAGAGGGGAATATTCAATTTAGGGCCAAGTATGTACCTATGTGCACTTTATGTCATATGCCTAGTATTGTATTGTGTATTCTTATGCTTTCACTTCCATACAGTCACATTTTTTTTCTCTACTTAGGAATCCATCATTTTTGGCAATGCAGATTTGTATTCTTGATTATTAATAGAAAAAAATTTCCTATCTGATTGGTTCTGTTCAGATTTACCCAGAGGAATATTCTGAGGGTGTACCCAAAGGGTATACGTGTGGACTCATCGAATTACAACCCAATGATTGGGTGGTCACATGGTGCTCAGATGGTTGCATTCAATATGCAGGTAAGGGTATACTTGTGCCAAAAGTTCTTCCCCCTATTGGTAATTTAAATTATGACCTGCTGCTTCCCCTTTTAAGTAAAACTTGAGCTTGTACAAGTCAAAGGAGATATTAACCTGAGGACCACCATTAGTTTGCTCTTATCTTATGCGTCAGATCTATGCTTTATATCAGTTTATGTTTATTAACAAAGAGGATGAAAATTGAACAACAGAAGGATAATAATTGTTTGTGTTTAGCTAGCCATCATATGGGAATATGAATGTGTTCAGTGTTGAGTTCACATCTTGAAATCAGTATGTGTTTCCTTGTGATAGGGACATGGAAGATCACTGTGGGTGATGCAAGGAATGTTTAGAGCTAATGGTGGATGTGGATATGTGAGAAAACCAGATTTTCTGTTGAACACTACAGAGATCTTTGATCCTAAACAGAAGTCATCAGTTAAGAAAACATTGAAGGTGAGGGCTTTATTTCCAGGCTTCTGACTTCAGTAAATTTTTCACGCTGTAATGTAATATTAGTTTACTCAACCCACTTTATATTATAGCTCATCGTTATGTTTTTATTATCCATTGACAGGTGAAAATCTATATGGGAGAAGGGTGGTATTATGATTTTAAGCACACGCACTTTGATGCGTATTCACCTCCTGATTTTTATGCAAGGGTTAGTGGAGACAAACTACAAGATTAATTTCATTCTTTCTTCCTTGATTGAGAACATCATTTTGATTCTTCTGGCTATCTGATCTCTATTCTGACGTATACTTATGCATTTATACATCAGCATTGGCCTATTTTCCTGTGTCTTGTGGTCCTGGTGTTTCCTTCTAATTTTACTCGCTTCTAATGATTGGAACTATTGTGGATGATGCACATTTCAGGTAGGTATTGCTGGAGTTGCTGCAGATACTATAATGAAGAAAACAAAGACTCTAGAGGACAACTGGATTCCTGCTTGGGATGAAGAATTCGAATTCCCTTTAACTTGTCCTGAACTGGCTGTGATTCGCATTGAAGTTCACGAGTACGACATGTCAGAAAAGGATGACTTTGGAGGGCAAACAAGCCTCCCACTGTCTGAGCTGAAAAAGGGCATTCGAGCAGTTACCTTACATGATCGTAAGGGAGAGAAGTACAAATCCGTAAAGCTTCTTATGCACTTCGATTTAGTTTGATACTACAACAACGTCTCAGAGAAGAACAATAAGCACAAACCCTTTTATGTAAATTTTTGTGTGTGTATGTATTTTATTGTAAAAGAATTGCTTTCCCAGTGTGTAAAGTTGTAGAGATTGAGAAAACAGCTGGTGTTTCATAATAAAAATTTTGAAGCTGTATTCAGTGAGAATATATTTGGGCCTTCCTAAACTTTCATGGGCTTTGTTATTCTAACGGCCCATTGGCCCAACAATGAATAGAATCTGCCGCGCTCTTACAAATCGATCAGACAAAAACCCACGCTCTATTCTTTCTTCTTCCCCAAAATGAATTCGGACTCCGACACCGACTCCGATCACAGCCAATCCGGATCCGGATCCGGACCGGCTCGCCGCCACTCGGATCTATCCGACTCCATTTTCCGATCCTACTTAGAATTCACCGGAAAAGCCTCCGCCACCAACGCCGACCTCTCCAAGATCCAATCGTTCCTGACGTCATCCTCCTCCGGCGCGCTGTCATGTTTGATCTGCTTGGAGCGGATCCGACCCGGCGACCCGACCTGGTCCTGCACCTCCGTCTGCTTCTCCGTCTTCCACCTCTTCTGCATCCAGAGCTGGGCGCGCCAGGCCTCCGACTTGTCCGCGCTACGCGCTTCCACGCGCCTCCCGATTTCGCAGAGCAAAGCGGCGGAGGTATCACTCTGGAACTGCCCTAAGTGTAGAGTAGAGTACACTCACTCTCAAATTCCGAAGATTTATAAGTGCTTCTGCGGAAAACTCGAGAATCCACCGAGTGATGATCCGTGGATTCTTCCTCATTCGTGCGGTGAGGTCTGTAATCGGCCGCTGAAGCACAACTGCGGCCACCGTTGCTTGCTCTTGTGCCACCCGGGGCCCTGCCCGTCCTGCCCGAAGCTCGTGGAAGCTCGCTGCTTCTGCGGCAATGTGCAGGACGTGAGGCGGTGCGGGTTTAAGAATTTCTCGTGTAACAATGCGTGTGAGAAGAAACTAATGTGTGGGGTTCATTGCTGCGCGGAGATTTGCCACGAGGGGCCTTGCCCGCCGTGTAGGGTGAGGGGGAAGTACAGGTGCCAATGTGGGAAGAGGGAGGAGGAGAAGGAGTGTTGTGAGAGGTTAGATTTTAGGTGTGAGGAGGAGTGTGAGAAAATGCTGGGGTGTGGGCAGCATAAGTGTAGTAAAGGGTGTCATTCGGGGGAGTGTGGACCGTGCCCGTTTCAGGGGAAGAGGACTTGTCCGTGTGGGAAGAGAGTGCATGAAGGATTGTCTTGCAAGGATGCAGTGCCGCTGTGTGGCGCAACTTGCGATAAGATGCTCAGTTGTGGATACCATAGGTGCCCCGAGAGGTGTCATCGCGGGCAGTGCCTTGAGACGTGCAGATCGGTTGTCACTAAGTGGTGTCGCTGCGGGAGCTTGAAAAAGGAGGTAGAGTGATCAAAATGTTTTGGTTTATGAATGGATTGTTTGTATTCTTTTTGTGTGTTTGCTGATTTGTTAGTGTAATTGGATCTAGAATAGGTTCCTTGTCATCAAGATTTGACATGTGAAAGGAAGTGCCAGAGATTAAGAGACTGTGGACGCCATCCTTGTAAACGCCGCTGCTGTGATGGGGATTGCCCACCATGCTCGGAGGTTTGTATGTTTCTTTAATTCTATATCAGTACTTTCTGAGTCTGCAAATAAATTGTATTTTGTACTGATATTTTGAACTGTTAGATTTGTGGCAGAAAGCTTCGCTGTAAAAACCACAAATGCCCATCTCCCTGCCATAGGTGTGTGCTCCTGTTAAGTGTTTCTTTGAAAAGTATGCCAGATTGCTACTTGTTAAACCCTATCTAAAATTTATGGAGTATAACTGTTTAAGTGTTAGTGCAGAGGTGCTTGTGCTCCTTGCCCTGTGATGGTGACAATTGCATGTTTATGTGGTGCGACACACTTTGAGGTGCGAGTTCTGTCATTGTGCACTTTTGTTCATTTATATAGATGAGGGATATTACAATTGCCTTGTCAGGCTATATACACTATGTATATGAATGGTGGCCTTGGTTCTGACCGCTGCAAAAAGAATTGAACTCTTTCTTCCTCATGGAAGAATATATCTTTTCATATTTATGTTATGAATTAGCTTTTCCTGTTGTTTGATATCATTTAAAAAAGAAGACTTGGTTGGTAATTGGTATTCTGTTGCCTGGTGACCACTTGCCAAAAAAGTTGTGCAGTTATAAAGTTTTACTTCATTAAGTTGCTTAACGTAGTTGATCTAAACATGTATCTGCCATCTTAATGGTGTTGATTCAGGTTCCTTGTGGTACTGAGATGGATCAGAAGCCTCCTCGATGTCGTAAGCCGTGCCCTATTACTCCTTTATGTAGGCATGGGCCAAATAGCAAGGTACATTTAGTTTCTTTGGCTTAGTTTCTCTCTAATATTGTTCTGTTCTCTTTGCTTTAGAGCTTTATGACATTGTCCTGAGTTTCTTCCAACATATGTTGAGGTGCTTGAAAGTTTGGAAGTTATGGAATGATCACCAGCATCTTGTCTTATGAATGTTAAGTGGGACCTTTCACTCTAGCTGAAGAGCTGGTTTCAGTTGCATTTACTTTCCTATAGTTTGGATCTGTGATATTAGGACCTGATATTTGTTAGCTATAGATAAGAAAAATTAGTCCTTTTCGACAATGTATCTTGCAAGTCATGTTATGGTACTTATGTTTTGTTTCCTACCCAGCCGCATAAATGCCATTATGGAGCTTGCCACCCATGTAAACTACTTTGTGAAGAAGAATACCCATGTGGCCACAAGTGCCAGCTAAGGTTTGCAGAATTTTAATAACACTTTATTAATTTGAGTATTCTTTTTATCTGAAGTATATAGTTCTCAATCAATATATTGTAAATGGTAATATATTTTCTTAACCTTAAGGTGCCATGGACCTAAACCTCCTCCAAATCCAGAATTTACATTGAAACCGAAGAAAAAGAAGTCTTTTCATCCGCCCGAGTGTACTCCTGGTTCTCCATGCCCTCCATGCCCAGAGCTTGTTTGGAGATCATGTGTGGGCCAGCACTTCGCAGCGGACAGAATGGTTGGTTTTGCTTGCAGACCATTTCGAGTAGTACCTGGTTATATCATCTTGGTCTCATCTTTCTAAGTTCCATTGTCTGTTCTTTGTTCCTTGTTTCAGATGGTCTGTTCAGATAAATCATTATATTCCTGTGATAACTTGTGTGGGAATCCTCTACCTTGTGGTAACCACTTCTGCCCTAAAACTTGCCACCCGCTCAAGAATCAGTCTTTGCCATCAGCGCAGCAAGCAAGAAGTGAGCCTTGTGAAGTGTGTCATCTTCCTTGCGAAAAGGTGTTATTAGTTCCTTTGTGTCTAGACGTGTATTGATTTCCTGTAGGAAAGGTGTTATTAGTTCCTTTGTGTCTACCCTTTTATATTCGTTTGTTTGAACGCCTTCCATGAGAACTACATATTTCCTAATTAATATTTCAACTGTTTCTGTTCAGGAGAGAGCGCCTGCATGTATACATCCTTGCCCCTTGTCATGTCATCCTGGAGATTGCCCTCCTTGCAAAGTGCTCGTTAAGCGATCATGTCACTGTGGTTCCATGGTCCATGTTTTTGAGTGCATATACTATAATAGTTTGTCTGAAAAGGAGCAAACAGCTGTTCGTTCTTGTAAGGGTCTCTGTCATAGGTAATTCAAAATCTGTTTTTTTTTTCTTTTCTTTTCATATCAGAATAAAATTCAGAAGGGAGATCAGAATTGATGTTCATTTTGCAGAAAGTTGCCTTACTGTACGCATCTGTGCCCAGAGACTTGTCATCCTGGTCAATGCCCATCACCTGAGAAGTGCTCTAAAAAGGTACGAGAGAGGAATGATCAATTGAAAACTATACTAAATTTTTCTTTCTATTGTAAATAGAGGGACAATAATGTGAGTTATAGCTAGCTTTCAGTCTGGGAAATTTAACAGCAGTGAATATTACTATTTAATGTGCTTTATCTGTCTGACTTGATTTCGAACGTCATCTGCAAGGTTACTGTTCGTTGTGGATGCCAGACCTTGAAAAGGGAGTGGTTATGTCATGATGTGCAGGCAGCCTATCGCAATGCTGGTACTGATCCCAAAGATATAACTAAGAATCAATTTGGACTTGGACTCCTACCTTGCGACTCTAATTGCAAAAGCAAACAAAAGATTGTTGATTCAGAATTACATTCACGCAGACCTAAAGTTGTGGAGGTAATACCATTAACATCATCCTGGTGCACTTCAATATGTGTTTGTGCATCATTCTTATGCCATCATATGTCTTGAAGGTGAAGGAACCAGATACTGATAAGCCTGTACCAAAAAGGAAGAGAAGGCGTGAAAGGGGACAAGAAGTGCCACAAATCTCGACACTGCAAGTATGTATTGTATAGAAAATGAAAATCCTCAGCACTTTGAACTGCCTCTTCATCATATTGCTAACAGTGACTTCTCATCTCAACAGAAAGTTTTTGCCCACGTGAAGCGTTTTCTTTTGGTTGTCACCCTTCTGGTGCTCTTAGTCACAGCTTCATATTATGGTTACAAGGGTCTCCTCCGGCTATCAGATTGGATGAATGAAGTAGAAGAGAAAAGGCAGAGAAGACACCCCGGTATCTGATCGACGAGGGTAATACATTATACTCCCATACTGAATTCGAGTAGGTACTAAGCATGTCTTTTTCCCTCGCTGCCGAGGAACTAGTCTTGCCTAGGCAGAATTTTGACTGTTTCCATATACTTCGGAAGTAATTGCCACTCCAACTGTTTTACATTATTCATCTGCACTTGATGTGACACTTAGAGTTCAGAACAGAAATTTGACTAGCTAATCCTAGTCAACACACGCTAGCAATCATAAAGTTGTTTTCCGATTACATTATCATGATGTTGAGCGATGAAGTTTCCAAGTTTTAACGTCATGTGTGGTGAAGTATGGACTGGTTCGAGTCTGGA
This sequence comes from Fragaria vesca subsp. vesca, assembly GCF_000184155.1. Lineage (NCBI taxonomy): Eukaryota > Viridiplantae > Streptophyta > Magnoliopsida > Rosales > Rosaceae > Fragaria > Fragaria vesca. Next base: position 18,220,723 of record NC_020497.1, read on the forward strand.
GGAACTTTCTAGGTTCTAGTAGATTGGTTTGAGTCTGTGATTTCAGAATTTCTTAGATTATTTTCGACGGCGCAGACACGAATGAAACAGAAGTTGAATTTTTTTCTAAATTTGTTAATTGGATTTAGTTAAACGTTTACACGTGTGTCTGGGTTGCACACGGGTTTGACTCGGTCGCTGCAATTTTTTTCTTTTAATTATTATTATTTTTTATTTGAGCAACTCACGGTGAAATGTTAGCGCCATACCTGATTGCAACATTAGTTCCCCACATTTCACACTGAAGCCAGCAATGACGTTCATATGATATGATCAGTTATAATACTATGTTATAATACTTGATATGTATGACGATGTACAATACGGTGTAATATTAATCATCTATAATCAAAAAAAGAAAAGAGGTGTGTGAATTTCATATTCTTTATTGTATAATAAGCATCTAAAATCAATTTCTGATATCCGAAAATCTATTAACTCAACTATAGTGTTCATTCCATCCCTTTACATCACTATGCATCTGTATTTGTGTGATAGTTTTATGATCTTTGGTGAGGAAATGAACCAAACAAGACTTAATCTCAGCTCTGTCAAAACAAGACTTGAACAACAAGAAAAGTCTGTAAAGTTACCATGGGTCATGGGGAGTTAGTAAATGTGGACTTTTGTCCTTCCATATTCTATAGTCTAAATAGACAATTCGATGATTCCAACTGCTATTTTAATCTTCCAAACATGTAATCAGATTACAAGTCTATGACCTCAAAAGTCAGTCTGAATACATGCACTGTTTTAATATGTTGCAATGTATATAGTATTAGAACGAATATAAATTACAATAATGAATAATGAATTCACTACCAAAGTTCATATTCATTGCAAATTCACATGGATGTCACATATGAACAGATTCTACAATTGTTAATAAATTTGAACGAGGGAGGAGGTGGGGTGTCACCGGCCAACCCCAAATCTCCAGAGTTCATACTTCTATTATAGTTTCATAAATAGGTATATTTATTGGGGAGCATAAATTAAACTCCAGCATGCTATTGCTATCTTCTTAAATTAATCCATTACTTTTAGCAACAAGGCCACCGTTTTATTTAATGGACCAATCGTCATCTTAATTCAATTTTTGATTAAACTTTCCGATCATGTTAAGGTAAACGTCTTTTTAATTTGTGATGTTCTTAAATATTCAATATATATTAACACGTTAACGTTCTGATAAATGAGAAGTCGTGAAAATATTTTATTTACGATAACTCACCAAAACATCATTGTCGATCGATGACGATTTTGTTGGGGTGGAGACATACACTGTTCAATTTTTAGATTCTCTGTTGATGAACTTGAAAGTTCAAAGTCAAAGAGTGCGACTCAAACTCTTTTCCTTGTTGCTTCTTTTTTTTTTCCTTGCTGGACCATGCCAACCTCATTACTTTGGGGATTGAAAAATTCTTAAAGACTGACCATCGGGAGCTCTACATCAACAGCTCCCAAGTACACACACAAAAGCTAAACCTTTTAGGCAGCACAAACTCAAAGCACATTTATGTTTTAGAAAACTGGAAAGCGATTCCTATCTTCACAATCTTTGACCCTTTCCAACTTCATATTTGCTCTCCCAATTCGCCAGACAACCATGTCCTTCACCTTTGTGTGAATTGGACAATCCACATGGTCAAGATTTCACATTTCTTTGTACACAAGCATGCTTTCATCAGTTCATGTATGCATTGAAACATTAAACAATAATGTTATTTACGTTCCTAATTTGTCATTTTATAAAGCACGTTGATGAAGAAGAAGAGAATTTGAACCCCCAATGGACAACCAACACTGCAATTCATGTTTGTTTGAAGCTGTCATTGCACAGGAAATCCTACACTACTGCTCAATGTTAGACAGGGAACTCTAAATCTTTACACCCCAAAACCAAAAGGTGCTATTTCATAGGAAAAATAAATGAAAATAATTGAACAAAAAATATTCCTGTGTTTGGCTTTTTGGTTTTGGGGAAGGACATTACACTCATCTACTACTCGGCAGAGATGATTGAGCCGCTAGATATGCTGCCAACAGGGCTTTCCTCGCAGAGACTTAAAGCTCGCTCCAAATTGGCCACAATGTCAGTCATGGTTGGTCTATCTTTACCTTCCAAGTTCACACAATGCATTGCAGTATACGCCACCAACTCAACCGCCTCTGCTTCATTGATTTCCGGAGGTCCAACCCTTGGGTCCAAAACCTTCTCTAACTCTCCGGCCATGATCTGCGGCACGGTGTAGTCCACAACACTGGTGGGTGTTCCTCCGTCTTCACTGTTCCTAAAGATTGCTCTTTTTCCTGTCAAAAGCTCTAACAACACCACACCAAGGCCATACACATCACTCTTTGCTGTTAATAAGTTTAAACCATAGTACTCTGGATCAATGTAGCCAACGGTTCCAGCTGCCTTCATTGGCCTATAGTCCCTGCCATGTTCCGGACCCAATAGTGATAATCCGAAATCTGATACTCTTCCAGTCCAATTACCATCGATCAGAATGTTGGAGGACTTTATATCTCTGTGAATTATAGGAGGGACTGCATAGTTGTGGAGATACTCAATGCCTCTTGCAGCATCTAAAGCCACCTTGATCCTCATTTTCCACGAATTAATCAAACTACTACTCCTCTCGACATTGTTCTTGTCATGTAAATGATCATAGAGCGCACCATTCTTCATGTACTCATAAACCAACAACCTCTCCTCCTTCTCCTCACAATACCCAACAAGCCTAACCAAATGCTTGTGATGAAGCCTCGACAAGAACGCCAACTCTGAATCAAAAGCACTCTCTTTCTCTTGATACTTCTTCATCTTGGTTGTAGTTTCCCCTCTCTTAATAGCAACCTCGCGCCCGTCATCCAATTTCCCTCTGTACACCACTCCAAAGCTCCCTGCGCCAATCTTGTTCTCCAATGCAAAACCATTAGTAGCCGCTGCAAGCTCAGCCAGTGAAAACTCCTCAGCCCTCTCAGTGTGCTTATTTGACGAAGTCCCACTCCTCTGCCTCCTCATGATCCTCGAGCCCTGCCGCCTAATAGTAGCTGATCTTGAAGGAGGGCTGTTGTTTGACATATTCCCATTGTTGGAACTACCACCTCCACCTCTAGTAATAGTAGGCTGAACTGAATTATGAACTTTCTTGTGCCCAAAACAACCACCCCTCCACAAACAATAAATCACAGTACAAATCCCCGCAAACCCTCCAATAGAACCCACAATGCAGAACACTAACAACCCCGTCTTTAAACCCCCGGATGGAGAATCCGCCGGCGGTTTCACCGCCGGAGACGGCGGTGATGTCGGCACCAAAATCGGACAAGGATTACAAATGTTCCCAGAGCCATAACAGAGCTTCTGAGACTGAGGATAAATACCACATTCACTACAAGACGACTGTACACAACGACCTGGAAGAATCTCCGGCAACCCAAGCTCACCTTCAACCTCTGAACTAGGCCAACCAACTCCCCAACATATAATCGAAAAGTTACTCGAGGTTAATCCACAAGTGAAATTAGACCCTGAAACGATCACCTGAAACGACGTCGCTGCAGTCACATTAGACCTGAACTCTCCTCCTCTGCCGCCCCAGCAAATCACAGACTGGTTTGAAATTCTAATAGCACAGCTGTGGTTATCTCCGAGAGCCAAGCCGGAATAACTTCCCGGCGGTGCATTTAATTGACCAGAGTCGTTGTTGCCTCTGCAGATTATTGACCCAGTAACGTTGACTCCACACACGTGAGAACCACCAGCTTGGATAGTCGCCATTGCCGTTTCTCCGAAGCCGTTTTCAATCTCGGCGGCCATGGAAGTACTAGTCCCCCAGCACCGGACCCTTGAACTGTTCTTGGTGATTCCACAAGAGAAGCCCGACCCAGATGAGATGGACCCGAATTGGTCCGACCCAGATGGAAGTGGAAACGTTCTGGTATCTCCTCGCCAACATTTCACGGCGCCGGAGCCTGCCACGCTGGCGCAAAAATGGTTTTCTCCGACTGATATGTTTTCGAGCTCACCGGTTTCGTTAAAGTAGACTCTTTTCGAAGTAAAGGTTGAGTTTTGAGAGAGGAGATTGTCGTAACAGAGGAGGGCGTAGCCGCCGGAGCGGAGGCCGCAGAGAGAGGTCCGGCCGCCGGAGATTGACGAGAAGGAGATGTTGGGCTCGACGTTGATGGTTTGGCCTCGGAGGTAGCAGACTATGCGCTGCGTGGGTTGGCCGGAGACCAGGCCGCAGACGGCGCCGGAGGGGTAGCTGACGGCGAGAGTGGCGCCGGAGCCGAGTGCATGGGAAAATGGGACGGTGAAGAAGACGGTGAGGATGGAAATGAAAACGGAGAAGGGTAGTTTCGTCATGTGAAAATAATGGGATTGAAGGCATCAGTGGTGGGTTCAAGTCGTCTGGTTTGATTCATTGGGGGGTGGGGAAGAAGAAGAAGGTCTAAGGGGGCCAGAGAGAATTGTCGAGGTTTCAGAAACTGGTGCTAGTAGTTAATAGAGTTATAGGCTTTCTCATGTGAGATTATTTGTCAGCATTTATATGTAAATTCGTTTCATTCTTTTCTCTCTTTATTGGTTTTTCCTTTTTTGGTGTGTATAGAGAAAACAATAAGCTTTATATGGTGGGAAGGAAAACCAAGGCAAAGTAGAATTCCCGAATTCTAGATATCTTAGACATTGAACAAGAGAAGAGATAGAGATTTGAGTGTGATGTAAGTCTTAGATATGGTAATGAGTTTAGGATGTATGAGTGTAAACTTTTGATTAAAGCGATAAATACAACAAATAAATGAACTGTTATTCGAATATACGAGCTGACAGTTATTTGTTTATACGTGTGACAAGTGTTAGAATACACGAGTATCTGAGAAAACGGTCAACTTTTGTTGGAAGTGCAATTGCACATGTGATGGGGAAATATGATAACGTAGATGCAACAAACATTATTATGCCGTTTCCACTTTAATAACAGACACGAGGAGCAAATCATAGTTTAAATGTGTGAATCTTTCTTGAAATTGTAAACTCGACATATTGTCAAATTATTTGAACATACGTATAACAGTTATCATATTGGGCGTGTGATGATCATAAGGATATACGAATATTTAAAACCTGGATTAATTTCATTAGAATCATGATATCATACATTATGAGGAAAATCCGGAAAATGAAGATGAGACAATTTTGACAATATACAGATGGACGTGCAGTTAACTTTTGATTTCCATATGGGATTTCGCTTGATGAAAAAATAAAAAACATGAATTATAATATTTGGAAGTGATTTCGAGTCACATATAGTTTAATTTATGAGTTTAAACCTAAAAAAAAGTCGGTGCGATAACAGTTTGAAGAGAAAAATGTGATAAATTTAACAATTTAAAAATGACTAAATACAGTTTAAGTTCTTAGTCTATATCTTCAAATGATAAGGTTAAGTACAAATTTGAAAAGAAAGAGTCGATTGTTTTTTGGACAGGAGTTTGAAGAGAAAAACGTGATAAGTTTAACAGTACAAAAATGACTTTGTGAGTAAGTACAAATTTTGATACTAAATTTTGAGACGACAGATAAGAGTTTATTCACTTATTGTCATGTAGACTAAAGTTTGCAAAAGTTATAGAATCAGTTAGGACTAATCAGATTTCGATAATCTTCCTTTGCATGAAGAAGGGCACCAAACATGTGATAACTAACATAAAACCAAACTACCAAAGTGTCTTTGAGGATAACTATAACTCTTACAAGTATAGATTCTCTAAATTTGAATTTGAACGTGATAAAGAAAAAGTCGACTGTCATTTAGGCTGAAAATTGTAGCTGAGTTACAAAACCAGTTCATGGATAACTTTTATTTGCACAAAGAAGACTACAAACGGTGTTGTATAGCCAACATAAACCTACCAAAGATGACCAAATAGTAGTTTGAAGAAGCACAACACACGTGTGTATATGAAGAATCAAAATAAATATGCCTAGGCTCCTCCAGAGGTGCAAGCACGAGAGCATCCATTTCTGCAAAACCATGGATTTCATTTTGAAGTTCTTCACGATTATTGAGGTATTTTTACGTTTTTGGCTTTTGAGAAAAAGAGCAAAAAAAGCCAAAACTACAGAGGGTCAAGAATCTCAATATGTGGCATTAGCTATTAGAATCTTAATAATTATGAACAATATTCCACTCTTGTTTTGAAATATATTTCACAAAAAATTTGACATTCAAACTTCAAGTCTTCAACAGTCAGCTATTAGTAATCTGACTTAGTAAAAAAAAAAAAAAAAACTATTAGTAATCTATCAATTAACATTAATTCAATAGAAGAAAAGATGAAGAGTGCTGTTATTGAGACCTCTAAATTTGCTCAGTATACCTCTCATACTCTTTCCACCTCCCTTTTAATTTTAATTACAAGCATTTGCTAATTAGACCTCCTTTCAAATTCATAAAATAACCTTAGATATGTTACTCACATATATCTTGATAATTTACTCATCATACCTCTTATTTATTGTCTAGACCTCTCATTCTTTTAATTTTCTTTTTTCTTTTCGCATGCTATCATTGAGACCTCTATTCCTTGATTTTTTTTCGTTCAAACCTTTTTCACGACCTCAATTCTTTGATAAATTTTTTATTTCTCATAGAATGTCACCCAACCTCTATTATTTGATCAATTTATAATAAAAAAAATTCAATGACGTCAACTTTTCTCTTAAAAATCAAATAACACAAAGTATTAGATTTCAAAAACTTATATTTACCAGCCCAGTAACGTCTCTCCTTATAAGTGAGTGGTCATAAATTTGACTCACAGTAGACTCATTGTAGCATATTAGTTGTTTATTTGATAAAAAAAACTTATATTTACCAAATTAGCTTTTCTTTTTCTATTTTACTTGTGCTAAACGATCAATGATAACAATTGTATATTATGTATATTCTTTATTTCCCTCTATTTTATGTACATTATTAAATTATTTCAATAGTTATTTAATTGTTTATTATCGAT
>NC_020497.1:18227867-18236407 GCF_000184155.1 Fragaria vesca subsp. vesca
ATTCAACTATATATATATATATATTATTTTCATTATTTTCTTCTCTTCTTTTTTTTCTTTGTTGATGCTTCGTTTATCCCATTACTCGTTATTTCTCATATCGATTTTGTATGTAAATTTCCATGTCTAGTCGCTTACTTATATATATTAGATTTGTTTTTTTTTCATCGGCGTCAGACTTTTTTCTAAGTAAAGTTTACATTTTATAGACATTGTGCATCTTGATATCAAAGGATACCAATGAGTTGTTAAGTTTGAGAGTTTTTTCTTGTTTTTTAATTAGGATTTATACTTTGATGTGATTTTAATTGTTCAGTTTGTAATTCCATTTTTATTAATCTTATGGTTTTCTTTAATTTCATTTTGTTTTTGGAGTTCAATGGTTATTGGAAGAGACTGATATTGTGTGTATTACAAATCGGTGAATAAACTAAATTTAAAATTAAAATATATATAAGCGGGGTGAGAAGAGATTGAATGTAGGGTGAACAAAGCAAATATGAAATTGAAAAAAATATATGTAGGGTGAAAAAAGAATTTAGGGTGAACAAAGAAAAAATGGAAAAAAAGTATTTTAGGTATTGTAAATGAGTGAGCAAAATAGACTTACAATTAAAAATATAAAAATGAGGTGTGAAGAAAACGTGAGGTGAAAAAAATAATTTGTGGGGTGACAACAGACGCACCTTTTTTTTTTTTTCGTGGCTTGAAATTCTGTATTTTGCTTTAGGTTTTGAACATAGTCAAACAATCTTGGTAAAGACCTCCAAAAAGTGAGCAGCTTTCTGCAAAATTTCAATCTCAAATAGTCCTGTCGTTTTTCAATTTCTAATTTGCAGAATCTCTCTTCATCACAAATAAATCATTATTTTTTTATTAAACATTCTGTTCATTATATGATGTATACAACTTTTAAGCCGATCTCACAATTCACTCTCCTTCCATTTGAAGATGAACTTTCAACTTTGTGCCCACAGTAGCTAGCTAGATTATAACTTTATAAGCATTTGATCTTGTTCAGTCATGTTTACTTAGTCATTGACTGACCAAGATATTCGTGGTCAGTCACCATTAGATACCATTAGATTTAAATCTAAGAGTGGGGAAAATTATTTTTTAGTAAATTGACTATATGATGGTTACTGACCATGAATCTTTTAATCAGTAACTGACCGTGTGAACATTATTTTGATCTTGTATAGAATTTTTATTAATACACAAAATATATACAAATCATTCAAAAGGTTTGTGACGTAACACATGCGTAGTGTATCCAACTCATATGTAGTTTTGTGATGTAATCTTTTTTTTTTATTGGAGGAAGTTTTGTGATGTAATCTAACCTCGAAAATGAATGAAATTGTTGATGTGACATAAGAAGTATGCATATTAAATATGAAGGTCTACCATGAATGGTAAGGTAGCCACTAGCCAGTTGAACAGACAAAAAAACGTGGTCATACTGACGAAATTAGATAATGTGTTGCTTCAAATCATGTAAGAAAGGTTCAACAAACATATAAATCAACTGAAAATTAAAAATTGCTTTGTTCTTTAGAATCTTTGACATGCCAATTACCATTAAACACTTCTATTCACATTTAAACGTTTTGACGTGTGAAATTAGATGATCTCTCACAAATTGGAAAGGAAACATGAATCGATGAGACTAGTAGTAATGCATATGAGTATGTGGATCATATATATGGTGCACAATTTTTGTCTTTTGATCAACTTCAGGAAAGAAGAGAGGTTTGAATGTTCTAAAGTCGTCTAAACAGCACTACAATAAGTTTAGGGATTGTTCATCACAGATGGAGAGTGAGAAGCAGTACTGGCCCAATTGCTTATTAGAGTACTTATAACTGTTGGGGGAGATTAGAACATAGCTAATAGTATATCCAAGGTAATAATCATCTTTGAATACAATATTACAAGCCTTCTCATAGACTATACAGAAGTGTTTACAATCAAATCTTAATCATACAAAGCTAATGATACAAAGTTGGCCTTTCTCTGCAAGGAACTGGAATTTGTGTCCAGGGAAACATGGAAGGGTACATTATTGAAGACAATTATGAAAAAGTGATGCATTCAAAATTATGGGCAATAGTGAATCACCAAGTATGAGAATAAATCAATTCCAGAATGAATGAAAGAGGAACAATAAGGCTACCCTTTGCTTTTTGTTGCTGATTTTATAGACAAACTTGGGCTACAGGCATAGTTGTAAAAGGGCTTCTATCCTGAATTCCTGAGAAAATGATCAGTGCTTCGTTAACAATAAGAGTTGTGGTTCCTCTTTACAGTAAGACCACCCTTTCCCCTTGCCTCAAGTAATATAGACATTATAGAGTAGCAGTGAGAGTTTGGCAAGAAGTGAAAATCACAAAGAGGAACACCGGCCAATTATACAAAAATGAGCTGTGTTCATTGATTTACATTAAGAGTTGTGGTTTCTTTACTGCCAAATAAGACCCTAGCCTTTTGCCATTTCTTCTATGCTTGGTGATCTGAGTGGTAACCTAGCTCATGGCCTCCGGCGGTTTGTATTTGTGTCATGAACAAGTTTTCGGTTTGCTTGTTTTGTAAAAGCCGCATTTTAGTAAAAGTCAGAAAAAATCGGACTGTTGATGATGCAGGATTGAAGATTTCACTCTTTCATCACTTATAAGTCATTACCAATTTTTGTGGCATTAGTTTCCAGTTAGTTCAAGGACTTACTTGAGATAAAATTACTTGAAGGCAAACCTTGTAATTTTGGAATTTTGGGGAAAGACCTAGAAATGAAGTGCCTTACGGTTCTTTGGGTAAATTGTTCCTTGACGTATAAGATGAAAGTTTTGGCCAAAGAGTACACCTGTTCCCTGCCTCAAGTAATCTAGACTAACAGTGAAATCTGGCAACTGAAAATCACAGAGAGTTACCATTATAGTAGAGTAAGCATGACTATTACCTTTGCTTATGATTTTATTGGCAACAATTTCAGAGAGTTGTAACGGAACACATAGGGATCTGAGAGAACTAAAAGCAAGCTAAGTAGTCCTGACATATATACGTGATTGTTTTATGAGTTGCAGAGTATGTAGTGAATAATTTGTATGCAAGATGAGTACATGCATATGTGCTCGATCAAGTGCATACCTGTGTTGGTGCGGAAAAATTCGACGGAAGATTTCCTCACCTACCTCAAGGTTTGAGCCCCTCACCACATATTGTGCTTAAGATGAACACATTTGTGCTCAGGGATTGAGTCCCTAGTTGCAGGACTACCTATGCCTTTTCTTCCTATATAAATCCAGTGTGAACAGTCCCGTTAGATCACCATTAGATCAGGTCACTTTAAATCTAACGGTTGAGAGATAATGAGACTAAATTAACCTAAAACACATTATTTCATATCTCTTAATCATTTTTAAACAACATAAGCCATTGATTGGATCCATAAATAGGCCCAAAACCAAGATTGTGTTTCTACTTTGGCCACCCACAACCTTCCAGCAAGTGTGGGCAATTGACATGGATTCGGCCCACCAAATGGTTTGGGTTGGCAGACTTCTCTAGGCACCCGACCTGACAGTTTTCCTCCTCTTAACACTTCCGGTCACCGTCTCGGAGAAGTGTGGACGTCTTGCTCGAGTTCGAATCGGCAGCAACAGAGCATCGATTGGCCCCATCCGCTGCCCTTCAAAACTGAGATCTGTTGGCCACATGACCTCTGCCCCTCTTCTCCGTTCAACCAGCCCAAGGGAAAATCTAATCCGGCTTCGCCAATTGGTCTCCATAGCAGCAATTTGATGTGATAGGTCAATCCAGACCACCATCACCTTCATTCCTTCATATCTGATCTTCATCCCTTCAGATCTGAAAGACCACGAAGCTTTGTGTCACGCTCGTTGGGGTCGGGCTCTACCTGCAAACATCTAACCAGTTGTTGAGAGCCATGAGGTGGGAGGGAGGAGCAGCGATTCCTCATATAGGGGTTGGGGGTTGTAATTGATTGACCATGACAAGTCTAGATATGCCTCCAGAGGAGGGCTTGATGCCGAAAGGGTCTGGCTTAGAGTCGACGTCGTCGTCCGCCTTTAGAGACCCCGGCCAAGACGGCGGGGGTTTAGAAAACGGGAAAGGCTGCAGAGAGCCATTAGGGTTATGTTTTGTGGGTTTTTTTCCAAACTGCCAGCTGTAAGATTAATGCATGAGTTATCTGGAGTAGTATCAAAAGATAATTCAAACGTACAAGTGCATTGATAGCTTGACAGACTGTGCGAGCTGGATGCAGCGAGATGAATTCATAAGACTTAAAAGTACCGCAATTGAGCGCCTTGGCTCTAGTTTTATGTTTCTCTGGTATCTTGTTTTGTTTCTAGTTTAATCCTCTTCAAGTGAGCTAAATGTCTAATGTAACGGTATTTTGATGCTATTCTGTCCTGAATTTATTAATGTTATAAGACTGCTGTCCATTTTCCTTTAAAAAAAAACCACCCTTTTCCTTTCCAAAAAAAAAAAATATAATCTGCTTTCTCTTCGTTCTCTTTCTTCTACCCAGAAGTCCCTTCCTATTCGCCGGAGACGAAGACCCAACGACGGAAGCTGCCGACCAAGGCTAGCTCTCCACCTCCTACACCTTCTCCTACGAATTATTATCATTTATTTTTTCTTTCAGAAATCCCCTACATAAAAGTTGGAACTGTGTGATAATCAACCAAATTACAAATCACAGTTCATGAACCATCTCTTTCAAGTGAACTATTTGTCTGTTGGGTCTTCGCTATGGTGAATTATCTTGGTGGTTTTCCAGCAATTTGATGAATTTTATGAGAGGAGAGGGAGAAGAATGGGGAAGACGGAAACGAGGGGATTAGGAGAAGATTTCCAGGCGTTGGGTCTCCGTCCCCGACAAACGCCATCACTGGGTTCCACCAAATTTGATGTTTGGATTGTTTTTAGGAGGAGAGAAGGACGAGAAGAGGAGGATTTTGGGAGATTAGGAGAACTGAGAAGTGATGTCTGGGTAGAAGAAAGAGAAAGCAGATTTTTGATTAAGAGATATGAAACAATGTGTTTTAGGTTAATTTAGTCTCATTATCTCTCGTTAGATTTAAAGTGGCCTGATCTAATGGTGGTTGACCAAATCCCTCACAGGTGAACGGGCCTGCCAGTGTGAATCAACTTTGGTGCGCTGGGATGCCCTAAACTTGTTTATGGCGCTAACCAATTCTTAATCATTTCCATTTCTTGACTGGAAACACATTTGGCTTGAGGTCGATTCATTCGTTGTGCTTCATTATCTTATTTCCGGTTCTCATGTTCCTTGGCAACTTAGAGTTCGTTGGATGAATTGTATGCTCTTTCATAATGACTTGTCGCTCATCTCACATCTTTTGGTAATGAAATAGATTTTGGCTTGGTCTCCTCCTTTGTGCTCTTTTCTTCTCTCTTTATGTTATGGAGCCTTGTCACTATGTTCCATCAAAGAAAGAAAGGGAAACAAAAGTTAATGTATTTGGCATTTTGGCCACCATGCATACCACAAGTCTTACTTGATATCCACTTAATTAGTGCAGGGCTGCTTTCAAGTTTCTTACCCCCGGAATTTGATGTCCTTCTTCCTTGGCTCTGTTAAATTAAATACAGCTAAACTTGAAGGGGAACTTGAAATGCCTTGCATAGTTTTCTCATGACCAACTACAACTAGCTTCCTGCATGAGCAAACTCAATGGAGCTTCATAAACTCAGGTTATTATGTGCATTTTGGTTTAAAACCATGACCTATCCCCTCCTCATCATTATGATCTTCTTCCTACCCACCACCATAGCAAGATCATCTGGAAATGAAACCGATCAATTTGCTTTACTCAAATTCAAAGAATCCATAATCACTGACCCACTAGGGTTGTTGAACACATGGAATAACTCCCTTCACTTTTGTAACTGGCATGGGATTTCCTGCAGCTCAAGGCATCAGAGAGTAGTGGCCTTGAACCTTTCTAATTCTCATTTGAATGGAACCATATCACCTTACATCGGCAATCTCTCTTTTCTAAGGTCCATCAACCTTGAAAACAACAACTTCTCTGGTGAGATTCCGCAACAAGTTGATCGTTTGTTTCGCCTGCGACATCTCACTCTACTTTTCAACATGTTGGAGGGGCAAATTCCAGTCAACTTGACATCCTGCCCGGAACTGAGTCGCATAGATTTATGGTCAAACCATCTTACAGGCACAATTCCATCAGACCTCGGCTCATTGGTGAAGCTTGTGTACTTAAATCTTGAGCAAAACAAATTGACGGGAGGCATCCCACCTTCCTTAGGAAATCTTTCATCAATCAGTTTCCTTAGTCTGACATATAACAATTTGGTGGGCAACATTCCAGAGGAGATAGGCCGACTGAGAAGCTTATTGTTTTTCAGCATTGGTGTCAATAAACTCTCTGGTATGATACCTCCTTCCCTTTTTAACATATCTATGGAGTCCTTCACACTTACAGGTAACAAGTTCAAGGGGAGTATTCCACCCTCCATAGGCTTCAACATGCCTAATCTCCAACAACTGTACTTTGGCGGAAATGAACTTTCCGGGCAAATCCCATCTTCACTTTCCAATGCTTCTCAGATTTATGAACTTGATGTTTCAGAGAATAATTTGGTAGGGCAAGTTCCTAAAAGTTTTGGAGATCTTTCAGATCTCTCGTCACTCGATTTAAGTGACAACTTTCTAGGAAGTTTTTCTGCTAATGACTTGGATTTCGTAACATCCTTGGCCAACTGCAGCCAACTGGAAATGCTTGATATGAGTGCCAACAATTTTGGAGGTGTTTTATCCAACTCTGTGGCCAACTTGTCAACTCAACTGACCGAAGTCTTCTTTCAGGGAAATCAAATATCAGGAGTGATCCCTGAAACATTAGAAAATCTCAACAATTTAATAGCCTTGGGCCTGGAGGATAACCTGTTCAGAGGCACCATTCCTACCTCTATCTCCAAGTTACAAAAGCTGCAAGACCTGGATTTAAACGGTAATAGATTATCAGGAGAAGTCCCATCTTCCATAGGAAACCTCACTCAATTGTATCAACTCGACTTGTCGGCAAATGGCTTGGAAGGAAACATTCCTCCTAGAATTGGGAACATCCAACATTTGCAGAAGTTGGATATATCACATAATAGGCTAAGCGGAGATATACCACCGCAAGTGATTGGTCTTTTCTCCCTTGTCTCTCTCAACTTGTCACACAACTCACTAACTGGCAGCCTGCCTATGGAAGTGGGTAAGCTGAAGAACATATATGCCCTTGACATCTCTGGAAATAATTTGACCGGAGGAATTCCGGAAATCATTGGTAAATGTATGAGCCTTGAACTTCTTTACCTACAAGGGAATCTCTTTCAAGGTATGATACCTTCTTCTTTGGCTTCTTTGAAAGGTCTTCAGTATTTGGATTTTTCACAAAACAACTTGTCAGGTCAAATTCCAAAAGATATACAAAGACTTGCCTTCTTGCTATATTTGAACCTGTCTTTCAATAATCTGGAAGGTGAGGTACCAAGAGAAGGAATCTTTCGAAACAGAAGCGCAATATCCTTGTTTGGTAATACCAAACTTTGTGGTGGTGGTGTTTCGGAACTTCAGCTACCAGCATGCATCATCAAAAAGCAGAGAAAACTCAAACTGCAGTTCACAATTTTATTGGTCATTGGATGCTCTCTTGTGTTTGTAGCCTTGTTCATTCTGTATTGGAGGAGAAAAATGAGAAATAAATCATTAGCTGGAGACTCATCAACCAACTTCCTCTCAAAGATTACCTACCAGACACTTCATCAAGCTACTGGTGGATTCTCCCCAAGCACTCTGATTGGATCAGGCGGTTTTGGCTCTGTATACAAAGGGATTCTTGATCACGAAGAACAGAAAGTAGTTGCCATAAAGGTCATCAACCTTCAACAGAGAGGAGCTTCCAAGAGCTTCACTGCAGAATGCAATACACTAAGAAATATCCGGCACCGGAATCTTGTCAAGATCTTAACATGCTGCTCTAGCATGGATTACAATGCTACTGAATTCAAAGCTCTAGTTTTTGAATATATGTCAAACGGAAGTTTGGAGGAGTGGCTGCACAGAGAAAACCAATCAATGAGTTTGACCCTTCTTCAAAGATTGAATATTGTTGTTGATGTCGCTTCTGCATTATGTTATCTTCATGACCATTGTGAACCTCCAATCATTCACTGCGACATAAAGCCAAGCAATGTTCTTCTTAACGATGACATGGTTGCTCGTGTAGGTGATTTTGGCTTAGCCAGACTCATCTCAACCACCACAGAGTCCTCGCAAACTCAAAGTAGCACAATTGGAATAAAGGGGACAATCGGTTATGCTGCTCCAGGTAACATTCCCCACTATGTGAGTCTGATAGTGCATTAGTTCAAGTAAAAAAATTTAGCTTACTAGTACTTACACAAATCTGTATATATCTCTAAGCTCTAACTATGAAGTTTTCCTTTTCTTGCATATTGACGATATATATATATATACA
>NC_020497.1:18236427-18271500 GCF_000184155.1 Fragaria vesca subsp. vesca
ATTAAGTACATGGGTGCTAAGTTCTAACTAAACTATTGCAGAAGGGTTCACAAACTGAAAAGTATATAATACAAAGAGAGCTGACATACTTGATTGTGTCCTGAGTTTGCAGAGTACGCAAGTGGTGTTGAGGCATCAAGACAAGGAGATGCATATAGTTATGGGATCCTTGTATTGGAAATGTTCACAGGAAGAAGACCCACCGATGAAATGTTCAAAGACGGTCTGAAACTCCACGACTTTGTTAAGATGGCATTACCAGGAAGGCTTGCGCAGATTGTGGCCCCTGCGCTTCTCGCCACCCTTGAAGAAACAGCTCCTGCAGCAACCAGAAATGAAGTAAACTACATGCTTAGAGATCATAACAGTGAAACTGAAGCCGATGAGGAAAATATCAACTATGAGAACCTAAGCAAGGTGAACACACATGTGTGGAAGTGTATACATTCAATCCTTCAGATCGGACTGGCATGCTCGCAGGAATCACCAAAGAATAGAATGTCAATAAAGGATGTCGTCAGGGACTTACACCGTATACAAATGGCTTACACTGGTGTTGTGATCCATCGAGAGAGACCAAGAAGATAAACAACAGGTGCTTTAAATTTACTTCTTATAAGTTATGATGGTGCATTTAACTGATATGTTTTTTCTTCCAAATTTTAGTGTGTCATTGCCTAATCCTTATGTTCATTCTATAAATTTTAGTGTGGCATGGGAAGCGATACGAGAGTTGTGTAACTGTGGGAAGTTTTACTAGTACTGGAGATATCTAAGGGCAGCATGATGACCTGAACATCTACTTCCTGATGCTAAATTGTGCAAGTGCTCGAATTCGATTTCTATGTTTGGAGTTAGCTTGTTCTGTGGGTTTTTCCAGAGAGCAGATGGAGACTAGCAAATATTGTAGGCTTGTAGCTTAAGAATATGTAGCGTAATAATCGTGAATTCAGTCCCTATTTTATTACTCCAAGGCTTTTGTTAAACCAACTGAGCTAATCTTGGAAGTTTCAGATTAAGAAAATACGAAATCTTGTTAGGGAAAGGTTTGGACATCTTTTGGTAATTGCTCTTATGTAGCAGATGAAAGTTTGGCCAATATTCTTCTCCCTTTCCTCAAGTAATATAGACTAGCAGTGAGGTTTGGCAGAAGCGGAACTCACAAAATCTTTGCTTCCTGTGTGAAATGCAGATGGGGAACCTACCTAGTTTTGGACAATGTTAAAATCCGACAATCAGAATATCTAATGCGTGTTACTTAATATATAGTACAGATAACAAAAATGACAGCGAAAGTATACAACCCATGAAAAAATGAGCACAAATTGACGAGGATCAGTAAACTAATCATTATTGGCAACAATTTCACAAAATTCTGACAAAATGGTAAGGCATCCGAGAGAACTAACAGCAAGCATATAAACAGAGTTGCACAAGGATCAGGGTTTCAACAAATCTACATTATAAAGTATGGCTTCCGTATACGATAGTGAGATGCAACACTTAGACCTCTATTGATAGTACACCCTTGTATCAACAAATTTGCAGTGTACACAGTGATGCTGTACAGAAGAATTGTGGGAGTCGATGATGACACTGCCTTGAACAGACTAATCGCTCAGAATTGAAAGCTTGATATATGCCAATCCTACTATTTCCAACTAGTTGAAGGGATTCCCTGCTTTTGAAACCATTCAGGCATGTGAAACCTCTCATAAAGAACAGGTCTCACATCTTTCTGCAGCGACAGGTGCTTAAGCAGTGGAAGAAGAACATCCAAAAGCTGAAAAACAAACGGTGTGGGGGAAATGAAAAGAGATAAAGAGGCGACGAAGTGGAAGATGAGTGATAAAAAGTAAAGAGGTAATGAGTGTATAAAAGTTCACACGGTTGGATCTTCCTACCTGTGTGTCGTGTAATTGCCCAGCAGAAAATGGAATGCATGGAATTCCATTCAAAGGTTGCAACAAGAAACTGAAAGGGTTGTTGTCAACAAGAACAATTCGCCCCAAATCCTTTGATAGGCCAGATAGATCCTTTACATGCTCACGATATTCCCTGTATTGATTCATACAGCAGCATCAGAGGTTTTACCAATTACCAAACTTATTCTTAAGTCTTAACCAACAACACAGGACACGGGTAATTCCAACAAAATGTTCTAATAAGTACAGGAACCCCAGGGTCACCCTGAACTCTATGTTCTACAAATTGAGAAAAGGAGTAGAAGCAGAAAGGTTTGGCAACACAAAAAGTGTGTTAAGTGTGCAAGACTAGAAATGAAAATTTGTGATTTGTCAGCATCCTACACCGTCATTGAAGTGACTCCACAAAACATCCATAGGAACTTCTATGAGGCCATTAACAGCACAAGCAGTGACATTTTGATATCTTGGTTATGTCTGAATTTGTAAGCTTATAACTCGGTTGTATAGCTTCCATGATGCTCAACAGCATTACTATAAAGTACAAGATATGATATCTATGCTAAAACTGCTCCTCCCTTAATAAACTACATGAACTGAGCATAAGGTTTCAATGTCTGTAAGTGCTAAAGTAACCAAAATCTAAAGAAGCAATGTCAAGTAATCAATGACAGAAGAAACTCAAGTATATATAAAACTTGGGACGAAGTCTGCTAAAAGAGAGGCGACGTGCTTACAGAAAAAGATCAAACACAGAAAGTAGAACTTACGTGCTGGTTGTTGAAGGCCGATAAAGCCTAAAACTGAACCGGTTCTCTACATCTATTCTGTCAACAAGTGGTCTAGCATAACCTGTTACCATCGAAAACACTTACATTCCATAAAAGGAGACAAAAATGAAACACAAAACCGAAAAGGAATATGAAAAATCAAGAGCAAACAAACCTTCAAGTCCAGCAGTAAACAATACAAGATCAGCAAACCCATGAACTTGCTTCAAAAACTCATGCAACCCCGGCCGCTCAAAAACTGTAACATAATTCACCTTCGGTTTCCCATCACATTCCTTCAAAACCCACAAACAATCAACATCTCATATCAAACTCAACCGAAATTTAGCTGAATCAATTACACAATGACAAAATGAGTGCTAGTCAAGCAAAGAACCTTGTCAGAAGAAATACACTCGAGCTCAAACCACTTCATCCCACCTTCAGTCGCCTGAGTCCGAACCATCGCCGGCAAGCTGGCCGACTCGTACGCACACACCAGCGTCTCATCCAGGTCAAGCACCACCTGCAACCAACAATCAAAATCTAAACTTAACTTAACCGAAATTCGATACAATTATAAACATGTGATTGAAGTACCGTCAGCTTCTGCGGAGGATCGTCGGAGTCAGAATCGGGAGCATCGATTTCCACGGCGGCGGAGGAGTCGTGCTCGGGCAACTCGACAGCTGGCAACGACTTGAAGGAAACTTCGGAAGACGACGAAGAAGAGAGTAAAGGGTGGTGGCCGAGAGCTCTGACGACTTGAACGAAGATCTGGAACAGGAATCCGAGCCAGTTGAGCAGAGCCTTCCAGAGTTGCATAGTCTTCGGCGGCGAGTTGTACGCCACCTCGCTCTGAGTCAACTCGGCCATTTACAACAACAAGAGAGAAGTGATTGATTGGGGTTCGTTATAAAAGTAATAAGCTCTACAGAAGAAGACCAATCAGAAGCTCTCGCTGTCTCTCTGTTTCTTCTTGTTTCTTGTTTTCTCGCCGATGGTCGACAAGTCTAGGGGGGTTTTGCACGGGCCGACGCGCGTTTTGGCGCGTGGGGGTGGGGGTGTTTGAGGGAAGAGGGGGACACGCGCGGGAAGGGGAGGTGGAGTGAAAGTGAGAGAGGTGAAAATAAAGATAGCGCCAATCAGAAGAGACAATCTTTTCGACTTTAACACCGACGTTGGTTGTTATTAGGAGCTTAGATTATTCAGATATGGAGGACAGGAAGATGACATTTTTGTTTTCTTTTTTCTTTTTTTTCTTTTTTCTGTTCATGTTTGTGTGTAATATTATCTGGAATTTTATTTGCTTGTTTTATTCATGTGTATATTCTCTGTAGTTCAAGTACCGATTCCTTCTTATCCATGGTGTGTGTGTGAAAATTTGTAGTGTTTATGATGGAACAATGTCACAGGATCATTATCACAATGACTGCAATCTTTTTATGTCCGGAAGGATCCCACTGGAATTCCACTTCTACAATAGGGTAGATGAATTCTACTCTTGAACCCAAGTTCGACTTCCTTGATCTGTAATTTGCGTGAAACACCTGTAAATAGTGACTAATCTAACATACAACTCTAGAATTTAGAGTTTCAATATTCGAGAGCATTATAGAAGACTCAAGTTCAACTCTTCATTCATCTGAAAAAAGTGGTAAAGGGTTAAAATTTCAGAGTATGTAGTGGCAGGAGCAAGAAATGTGGAAGGAAAAAGACTAGTGTGGTGGTTGTCAATTTGGTGGAGAGAGGAATCAAAATAGAAAACAGCATCATACTACTACTGGAACTCTGTACTCATTGGCATCTCTAAAACCCGGATCAATGTGCCATTGATGTTTTTATTACATTGGTAATGATCTGGTCACTCATATTCTGTTCATGGAATTGCCAACCACCATGTGGGTGGAGCATTTTGTACAGTAAATTTATGGATGATTGGATATGTTAATCAGCATGATAATATGAACGAAGCATGTACAGAAACCAAAACTGCAATATGGAAGCGGCATCCCAGTCCTGTACTCGAACAATGCAGTGCAACTCACAAAGTGGTCTTCAAAACTGAGATATAAACAAAGCCACAAAGGGAATGCATTACCACACAAGTTTTAGAATGAACTCTATTCATATGAATAGGAAAGCCAGGGGTGCTCTAGTGCCTCCGTTGCACTTGGCCGTCTCTCAGGATTGATCTCGAGCAAGCTTTGGACAAAGTCAATGAAGCCAATATCAGTTACTTCCAGGTGTTGCTCCAGGGAGGAGTCCTCAGGGATTATGTATTCCAATTGGTTCGTCTCCTGAATGAAATTGCAGGCATTAGTCCACATGGATGGCCTCTTTTACAACCCACACAAAAGAAAGTATAGCTTCTTTTCTTTGTCTAAAATGATAAGTTAAATTGTCAAACAGCAAGATACTTTGCCTTCCGTATTATTCATGCAGGAATGTTTGAGGACACCATGACAATCTATAAAAATTCTACAGCTAAAAGTTAGATAAGGTTTGGAATATGAACCTCATTTATGTGGTAGAGATCTAATTCGTTTGTGAAGTACTTGTCTGTTTCCTGTCCTTTCACTAGCATATCCAGATCAATAGGACCAAGCATTCCAATGATACGTGCAAGGATGGTCACAATCCCATCATTTGGAAAGAGCACCTGAACAAATTGTAGACATTACAATCATCATCAACATCATCTCTATTTGCGTGTGAATCAGTGAATGTTCTGCTAGATAACTTTTTTTCAATTTTTCCCCCTAGGTGGTGGTAAACTAAAGAAAACATCATACCAAAGGTCCTAACAGTAATCAAGCATCTAGCATGGAATCAGTAATATACAGTAAAACTCAGCAAAATGGAAAAAAAAAAAGGGCTCCATATAATGAAAACCAAGCCAGAAAGGGACATACTTCTCCAGAACATAGCTCAGCCAAGATGCATCCAAGAGACCACATGTCAATCTTCTCGTCATATGAGAGCCCAAGCATGACTTCAGGAGCTCTGTAGGAACGAGATTGTACATATAGGCATAAGTTGTCTGTTCGAAAGCAACTGCTTCCGAGATCAATGACTTTTATCTCACATCTTCTGTAACTTTTGATGAGAATGTTCTCAGGCTTGAGATCGCAGTGAATAACACCCAGGTGATGCAAGTATTCCAATGCCTCTAAACATTGACGAGTTATGGCCTGTTAAGAGTGCACGGTTAAGTTCCATACTGGCTGTAGTACATCTTATAAAATTTTACAAGCAGCAGAAAGCTATGTTCATCAAATTAACATGTGCTTGAAGGTAGATGTAATCAAAATAAGTCACTTCTGCTGAGATATATCACGGCCACACAGAGGCATTCTAAGTTTCTAACAATCAAGACCACTGAAACTATGAGAAGATAGAGAGGAAGAGATAGCATAGTCAGACAAACCTGCAACCTCTTTAATGTAAAGTATGCTTCTCCACCAGATTCTCGACTGAACTTCTGAAATTCGTACAAATTCGCCTTGAGTAGTTCACAAACAATGAAGAGATGCTCCTGTTTTATAAAGCAGAAATTTAAGCACAATAAATAATTTTGTGATAGCATGCTATTGTAAAATTCCAACCAATCATAGCAGGAAAGATAAAGACAATAATCACCATTTACCCTGCCTGAGATAATAATTAACAAGTCATATTCAAATGAAGTAATCAGATTTCATTTTATGTTCTATCAAAAAGGTATACCTGGTGATAGAAGTAGTCATAAAGTCGCAGAATGTGGCGCTCATCTGCAGGGTCATACTTGTTTACAAACTTAAGAAGTTTGATCTCATCTAAACTTTGATCAAAAAAATCTTTATCATTTTTTATGATCTTTAGACAAACATCAACTCCTGTGTGAAGATCATGAGCCTGTACAACCCTACTGAAAGCAGCCGAACCCAAATATTCAGTTATATAATATCTGCCTGCAACTATGGTCTTTAGCACAATAGGCAGATCCTTGTTTGCTTCAAATCCGGTCCTGAAAATGGCACAACACACTATTAAAGCTGATAGATACAAATCAAGTACCAACAAACAAGTGCACGAGCTCAAAACCCTATGTAAAGATTCAAACATAGATACAGGAACACCCTCTCAAGCTAAGTGTTTTTTCCTGGTCATGGTGAATTTAGTTGTCAATGTCTTAATTGTGGTGACTTATTCTTAACTTGGTCTGTAAGGACATAAAAGTGCCAGTTTAATGGACATGCACACGGAGAATTCAGCTATGATTCAAACAAAGCTACAGAAAGCAAACTATACCCAACAAACCTGTTTTTCCTGTGTATGACTCTTAAATCGAAAACTTCATACTCATTCTCATCAGTGTTCTGCATAAAAACTTCATTACTGTCTTCATCAGTAGCAGCCTCAGGATCATGGGACTCTTCATTTACATCACTGTTTCCAACTTCAGAGCTGTCAATTCCATTCGGCCTAAGATCTTTCTCTGCAACCTTACCATGTAAATCAGAAGAACCTTTTTCCAACCAGCCATTTGTTGAACTCCTTTTAGGAGAGTAGCTAGAACTCTTCCTTCTTCTATTGGTGGAAGGAAAACCGCCGAAAACATCCAAATGACAATCATCCAAATTAGTTTCGTTCAACTTTTCACCAGCAGGCTCCTCCTCAGAGCCTCCTTCAAGCAGATGTTGCATTTCATATTGATAGTAGTTTGTCACATAGACACCTTTGGCATCTATGGAAGATATATTAGTAAGACATTTCTTGTCCAAGTAATCAACGCTTATTTTGGATGGAAATGCTTCAGATTTATAATGCAGATCCAGCGTGTCCTCGTTTTTCTTGTCAGTGTCTGAAGTCATGATGAACTTATCCTCAGTGGGACAGCCAAAGTAGTCTACCCCGTCAAAGCAAGGAGTCATGTAGTCTGCATCGTCTTTCTCATCATGCCCCAACAAGTCATTTTGCTTATCGAAATCATGGTAATTGCGTGCAGTGCCAAATTGTGAGAATCCATCAGATGAAGCCTTGGAACTGCCTGGAGATGTAGATCGAACTCCATATGGATTTGTAAAATCTGCAAAAGAGAAAAGGCTGATACTTCACTACCAACCAACACACAAAAAGCAACAGCAAGATCATCATCACAATTGGAATACTGAGACTCTAAAGCGCCTGAAGTCAATGAGTATTACAGGTGCTCTGTGCTTGGTTAATTTTCCAAACATGCATTGAAATGCAAATATCATCCAAAGATCAGAGACAAAAGGAGAAAAAGGGCAGGCAATTCTTCGTTTTAGAATTCCATCCAAGAAAGTTAAATAGATTCAGCAACAGAGTGGTACCATTTTTTATGTATCTTGAACATTCAAAAAGACTAAAAAAATAATAATTTCGATTGTTGAGAAGTGAGAATGTAGTACTGAACGGATTCAATTCAACATGATGAGAGTGATACTCACTATTCACTGATCACTAATGATGAAACATGCTTATAGCAATCAACAAGAAGCTAAATTCTGATGAAAAAGTCAACAACTTGAACTAACCTGAAGAGCACCTATTAGTAGTAGAAGACCCCAAACTCACAAACTCATCATCGCCGGAACTCGATCGCGAGCTCGACACTTCAACCACACCTAAAACCTTCGATCTCTGAAAACTCGACCGAATCCTCACCGGCGGCAGAGGAGGAGCCATCGGAAACAAGAATTTCTCATAGTCAAACGAACCCAGATCGCCCTTTTCAATCATATCCTCTCTCAGAGCCGACTCCGCCTCTGAAAAGCCGTGTTTCTTCAGAAACTCGAGCACTGCCTCGACCTCCATGGACGTGGAAACTCAGGGAAGGAGTGGCAAGGAAGTAATATATGGAAGTGGGAGGGGCAGAAGTGGAAACTAAGACATGGTTCCGGGTTTGCATGCTTGTAAGGGAAACAGAGAGGTATAGAGTTCTCTTCTGTAAATCCGAACAGAAGGGTGGTGCTGTGGTGTCTCTCACCAACTTTGAAAAGTGAAGGGCTTTGGGTTTCTCGGGGTTTTTGGTTTGGGTGGGCCCGTCTATCGCTTCGGTCGTACACGTGGCGTGATGAGGATCCTACAAGTGGAAAATGGTGGAAATGAATTTTCTATTTTAGTACCGTAACGGGTGGGAAGTCACATTTGGTCGTTTTTTGGGACCATTTAGAATTTACTTTCTTATAATTTTGTCACTTAATAATCTTCCATGAACTTTTTTTTTCTTTCCTTTTTCTTTATGGTCAATGCTTTAGTACTTTAGATACTAATGAATGAAAAAAGTGAAAGAAAGGAAATCTTGCTACTAGCTACGCAAGTTTTTTTATGCGAACAAATTTAGATTTGGTTATTATTTGACAGTAAAATGTAGCGATAAACATATAAATTGATTTGATTGATATCTGATTTGGTGACGGACTTACGTTAAAGAATTAAGTTTTGAGTGTAGAGATGTTTGTGGAGGAAACAAAGTTCAACATGATAGATTTGAATAAATAGGATTGGATTTCCTAATTCCCTTTGTCCGCGCATGAGAAGATTTTTTTATTTTTTTAACAGACATGAGGAGATTTTGATTAAGGTGTTTAGGGATTTCTGATTTGTTGACATGATTACTTATAAGTCCCACAAAATTAAATAAGGATGATTCATTCTCGTCACATTTAGAGTCATTTGCTTCTTAAGCAAAATGTGGACCAACTTCAAATAATACACCAAGTACAATTGAATATAGGTGCTAGCTTCAATAATCTATGGCCCAGTTTGGTATTGAGTTTTAGAGATTAAAATCACTTATAATCACCATTTTAGATAGATTTTCTGTTTAATAAAATCTTAAAACGTGCTTATCTAGAACTTTTTAGTTTAAATAACCACAATTTTAGAAAACAGGTTGGGGGTTACTTATTTAAAACTGAGTTTTTAAACCACAATACCAAACTTTTTAGTTTATATCATCATACAATGAATTATATATTTTGTTCAAATATGTTGAGTCTAGCTAATGACATTATGTATCTTAATCCAAACTATGTAGTAAAGGAAATATGCATTTGATGGTTGGTTTGCACTTTTCTTACATAAATGATTTTGAACAGAATTGCTTAGAGGTAACGTATGATTAATTACCTAAAGTAGTTAGCTTTAAAAATGCGGTTTACTAGATAGTTTGGGTGGAAAGAAATATCAAAATTTACTAATTTACCAATTTATCCGCTTACCACACAAGGTGACAATGTTGTTAACTTGTTACGTGAGATTGAGTAGGATTTGACAATATGAATGTGAACTCATGAATCATCTGGTAAATATGATTCAATTATAAGAAGACGATCGAAAATTTCTAATCGCGTCATTGTTTTTGTGAATAAATGCTTAAAATGAATACCGAATGTCAATGATGTAAAACGTTTTGATTGAGTTGGGGATACCTGGCTAGCTTCTCTAATGCAACTGGTCCAAAAAAGTTAATTTGTTGTGGGGAAGAAGCTAGGATCCAATTGTGTTACCGGTATAACCTACTTTTCATATGGAGGCCATGAAATGAGTAAACACGACCCACCGCCGATCATCATCATGGTTGTTCCTCCGTCCCTAATTGTGGACACACACACACACAGACAGCTTTAGTTTTTCACTTTCTGGCTTTCCTTCTTTTTTCCATGTGCTATATCTCGATCACACAGTAAAAGGATGATCATAATAATCAAACCATAGCTAGCTTCCATCTTCACCTGTCTCCTTCCATTATTCGATCTCTTTTCTTTGTTTTGCTTCGTATGTTTTTGAAATTTGAATCGATCAACTGCAACAGCCCGTTGGGAATAATTAGCCACAGTGCATAGTTTATATGTATTATGCTTGATATGTTTGAAGTCAGAGTGGCATATTTCGAGCATCTTTGATCTTTCTTTAGCTGATGGCTGTGGAATATATATACCCAAAACAAAAGACAAATGGAGTAGTTGAATGTTTCCAAAACCCAATTTAAAAGTCCTAAACAAACTTCTGGAATAGAACTAACATAATGATAGCTACAAGCCTACAACTATACAATTAGAAGTTAATGAGACTACCATAATAGCTAATTATAATTCTGGGTATTCTAGATCTTAAGTCTGTTGGCTAAATAATTATTTCTGTACTCTAGCTGGTGTACGTCATTCATTCTTTTGGATCAGATAGAAGCAAACATGGGCAGGTTAGAAGTTAGAATCACTGACATTAATGATTAACGCTTGAGATATAATGCTGGATTAATTTAGCAATACTCTTGAATACTATATAATAAGGAGTTTGGAATTTGGAGATGATTTTTCCCTTCTATTTTAATTATTAAGATCTGACAAATGAGACAGGAACATAGTAATATTTCTGCAGGAGAGAAAAGCTTGGTTTCTGATTTTCTCCCTTAATTTTCCTTGAAAAAGGCTAAGGGATCATTATATATAAACACATGCAGTGTAGAGAAGCCACAGAAGCATATATATGAAATATATGAAATTCATAATGCTTGCTTATAATAAACATGCATGTGCTGAGGCTGCTGAGCCCTGAACCTCTGTTTTGATTCAAAATCATAGTGCCCAGACAATGCTGCATGCAGCTGATGTACTTGGAATTATTGTATTTTCGGTTCAGCATAATCACACAATGCCGCCGGTATATACACGTATAATACTTGTATTTTATGTATCTGTGTACTTGAATACTAGCTAGGATAGACTAGGGTTTCGAAAGATATCTCAGGATCTCTTATGGTTATGGGTAAGGTAATGTGTGGTTTCAAGTTTCTCTGAAGAAGAAGGAAGAGAACAAAGAAACATTAAACACGTAAATACGAAAATACGGGAAAGGACAAAATAGTATTTTAGCGGCACTGAAATTGGAACTGTCATCTGATGAAGATTCGCCCAGAAATAAATGCAGAGGTGGGTGGGTCCCTGTAGCTGTAAAACTCGAAGCTTTGTGTAAGCGTGACATGTGAACTCGTTTGGTCAGTTGGTTCCCGCGTGTTTGAATATTATTATTGGGCTACGCTGAAGGTGATCATCCAATAGATTTTGGGCCTCACTAATGGATAGGCCCGATAATTATATTTTTGGTGCTTCTAGGGTTTAGGGAGGTGGTTTACCTAATTGATCTAGGGAATCTTGAGGGGATGATGAGAAACTGCACATATGAGAGATGTGGGTGGGGTTTTGAAGGTGTTATTGATGATTGTGGGAGTTGTGGGAAAGAGGGAAAGATATGAAAGCTAATTAGATGATGAAAAAGTGAATGTGTATGAGGTCCGTGACGAATGATTAATTAGAGATGATTATGTTTTTTAATGTGAAACGTATTGAGTGAAGACATCATGTTTTAGCCGCTAGAATCAGGGATGGTGATTTAGTGGTAGGGGGCGGCAAAGTTGCAAATTGTTTGATACATCGCATTCATACATTTCTAATTGATGTGACGAGAATTATAACTTTGAAAGGTTTTACCAAGATATCAAGAACCGATGCTAGTTCAATTTAATACACATTCAGCTAATTCAGTCCGGTTCAGATCAACTGGTTGATTCGGGTTTGACTCTCCTTATACCAGAAAGAAACGAAACTCATGGTTTAGTGGGTGTAGCTGAATCAAGAGGCAACTAAAAGTGGAGGAACACTATCAAAAACACAGTAATGAATTCTCAACTTATTGCAAACCCAGACCCCCCCCAGACCCCCACCCTCAAAATAATGACACAGAAAAGTGAGGATTGGTCAAAATCATGAAGAACTAGGTTCCCCACTAGCTTAAAACCAAATAAGTTCCCATTTTTGGTATAGAAATTAAATAGCGTCAACAACTAGGCCACTGAGCCACCCACCCAAGTGACCCAACATTGTTCATGTTTCATCACTTTAATCTCTCTCTCTCTTTTTTCTTTCCAAACCTCCATCATATAATTCTTCTTTACCTGGAAAAGAAATAGAGACTTTTCTTCTTCCACAGTCCAAGGATCACCTCAAATGTCTGGTACATAGTCATACGCATCTCCTACTAAGGAATAGGAATCTCCACACACATGCATCCTCAAATCAAATTATTAAAGTTGTTGCGTTATAAAGTTGAAAAATGTTGAAGCTTTGCACCATTTATGGAATAGGAGAAGATTCGAGTTGGTTTGATTTGGTTTTCTGATCTCTTATTGTGGTGGTAAAGTGGAGGGTTCAATATGTCCGTTGCTTTTCAAAGTTGCATGTCATGGTGGCCTATCATGCTTAACGCTTTTACGTTATTTTCAAACTTCCTTAAATTTATGTCATGTATCGATATTATTATGTATTTTTTGTCGTTATATGCTATTTTTTTTTCTCTTATAAAAATCATATTGCAATATTGAGTACATTTTACCCATTACTATTTGGTTTAGTTGCATAGTCTCATTTTTAGTAAATGAGAGGACGTGAGTTTGACTCATAAAATTTTAATTTACCTGATATAAAAAAAAATATTGAGTACATTTTGCTATGATCAGAATATATGATAATCTTTCACACTTTATTGTAAAATCTATATCATATCTCATGGAGAGATAAGTTTACAGCTAGTGTCATATAAAGGCACAAACAGATGACACTTGTTGAACAATGAATACAACTAGCTCATATATGATGGGTGATGATATGATCATTGATTACAATTCAAAACTATAATGCATAGTTCTGATCGAGCGATTATGATTGAAAAGGAAATTAATGAAGGAAATCATATCGAACCAGCTTTATGAGACAAGCATGTTCAATCATGGTCCCAAAGAGTTTTCAATTCCTAATTGAGAAGGACGTTGAACAAATTCGTGGCTACTCCAGATTAATCACCCCCTAGCGACAACTTGTCACATAGTTAGAAGCTTCATTTCATTCATCTAGCTAAATCGATCCTCGAGCAGTTTCAAGGTACCAGGGAACATTACTTCGACCTTAAAGCTCATACATGAATTAATACACAGTTTTAAGCAGAGTTTAACGAGTTTTTATCAGGGAACAAGGATGGAATCGAAGATAATGAAAGAATATGTGCTTTGATAAGTCATAAGTATGTGAAATATATAGAACATTCATTTTGCACACAACTTACAACTAAAACCCAATTTGCAAATTTGGTTCTTATTTACTTCAGATAATACTTTCTCCTTAATTCCTCTTGCACACAACTTACAACTATCACAAAAAGACTTTCTCTGATAAAAAAAAAAAAAGACTTTCTCTTGTTTACTCATTACTCGATGGAGAAAACGCACCATGGGAAAATAGGAAATTGAGTATAAAGCGCGGCGTAGAAAGAAAATGGAGATGGTCGATGGCCATAAACAAATGAAGTCAAATCCCATCACTTTATATCAATCCATGGAAAAGCTTCATTATTCAGAAATGGTGCATGCAATGATGCCCAGAAGTTTTCAACCCAGTAAGTGAGAGTAGTGTTGACTAAATAAATATCGAACAAACCGTTTAGGACATCTAGAATTTACGATGTTTACCTAGTCAAGTATTACTATTAAATAAATAAAAAATAACTAAGTGTGATATTAGTCTTACTTTACTTGACTATATCCACTCTCCTGCACTTGTGTTTTGGCAGCTTCGAGTTAGGTGGTTAAACTACCTATACAAGATCTCTATAATAATTTTTAAATCTTCTCACATATTCAGATAATGAAATAGGGTAGCAGATGCTTTAGCTAATCACGGAACATCTCTGTCTGAGCATATATGGTAGGATGTGCAGAGGCAGAACCAGGAAATACAAATGATGGGGGCCGATATAAAAGAGGTTATTGAAAAAAAAAACATAATATATAATATAATAAAGTTTTTAAATAGGGTTATACATTAAAAATAGACTCGTCGCTCCTACATATCGTGAAAGTCATCAATAATCGAGTCATCAATGATCAATTTCATAGCAGCATATTTGTATAATCGAGTCATCAATAATCAATTTCATAACAGCATATTCGTATAATCGAGTCATCAATAATCAATAATCAAACTCTATTGTTTCAGTTGTATCGAATCTTATTCGTTGCATATCAAGAAGATGTATTTGTAGTCTCTCAATTGATTTTGAACATATTTGTACAAATATGCTACTATGAGTTTGATTATTTATAGAAGACAATGTTAATTGGTGGGGTGAGGTAGAAGTATAATTGTATTAGGAATATGTTAATATAAAACTTTTATTATTCTTTATTGGACTAAACAATTAATTTTCCTAGAAAGAGAAAGTTTTTATTATTTTTATTAGCTAGTAAACCAAACCAATCTAGAGAACTGGGGTGCCAGTATAGGTAAAACTTCTAAATTAGTTAGACTCCAAACACCAAATGCATATAAAATCATAAATCTGGGGGGTGCCATGACACCCCTTGGTCTCTATGTACCTCCGCCAGTGAGGATGTGCCTCCTTTATTTATCTTGTCTTATTATGAGCGTGATCTTTTGGGTCTGCTAAATTTTAGGTTTCGTTAATTCGTTTGTTTTTGTTATACTGGTTTGTTTTCTTGATATTATATGATTTTTGTACTATATGGCTGACATTGGCCTAGTTCTCCAGCTTATTGTACATTTTTTTTAAATAAATTTTCGTAGGAGGATGATATTAGTCTCTCTACGCTTAACTAAAAAAAAAGTCTAACAAAATAGTTGAAAAAAAAGGTGTAACAAAATAGTTGATCTATCACCGGTATCATAATGTACTAAGTGGCATTCGATCGAGGGAGACATATTACGGATCATGTAATTGAAAAGTTAGAGAAGTTTCTTTGCTGTGGTGTATTCCATTTGGAGATTCTATACACACATGAGATATTTCATGAGTCCAGATTCCCTTCTTTTCCATCTCTATCACAAAAAAGAAAAAATAAATAGAATTTTAGTTAGAGCTTTGGGAGGAAGTGTGGAACTGAGAATGTAGGTCTCTTTGGCTCTGGGGAGGGTAACAACTACGCGTATTTGAAAACGACACTGGCTTTCCACATTTCTCTAGTGATAATGACAGCACAGTCGAAGCCATGGGCGGGTTTTATTAGCTAGAAAATATATATGATTTTTCTCTTTCATATATATAGAAGAACTTGTCGGTAGAATCTTAGAACAATTTAGAGTGCGGCTAAGTAAATTTAAAGATCTCAGTAACGAACTCAACAATTTATGCTCTTGTATAATCACACGATTAAGCTATTTCATTTCAGCGAAATTCGTCAATATTTTCTAGAATTTATACCAATTCAATATACTTTTACTTAATTACTGTGGCCATTTGACACACTTCCTTGTTACTTTATTATTAGTATCAACACTTGCAATTTTTCAGTGAACCGGCTACTGTGATTTTCCATCAGTTTGCTTGTTCAGTTGTTCTTCATTGTTCCGATCAACCCTAAGCTTAATATTGTCACGGCCAGCTTCTGCAGTAGTGCTGTTTGAAACTGGAGGGATCCTCCATCGATGATGATGAAGGTGGCTGGAAAAAAAACAAAAAAAGAAGAAGAAGGGTCTAGTTCACAGACCTTTATCGTAAAAGGCTGAAGTACTGGGAAAGGCTTGGCAAAGGAAAGGGTCCAACAAATAAGGTAGAAACAAAAACACACATCAAATCAGACACTGTTTCTGGGTAAGTCTGGACGGAGGTTCTTCCCTCCACACGGTGAACATTCACTGGATTAACGCCGTTAACGAATTGAAAAAGTAAAAAACAGAAAGCGAATAACAGTGATGCCTTCCACCGCTCTTTCTCTGCAACTCGTCGATCTTCCTCAACTCTTTCTCTGCTTCTCCTTCCATCATCTCTTCACCATCAAGAGAGATACTCAAATATCAAAATTAAAGTTGTATGGTTCTTATTAGTTCCTCTGTCATCTCTTCACCACCAAAAAAGAAACATGCATCGCTTAAACCCAATATCCAAGAAAAAAAAAAAAAATTAGTTTTGGCGTTTTGGGTATCAATCCAAGATCTTCAATGGGGTTGGCCTGACCCCCACTATCCATATCAACCCAGCAACGTAAATGGGTAATTCAAGATGGTATCTGACTATCAGCTGGCGTGTTCATGTGCAGGAAAAAGAGGAAAGAAGAAGAAAATAACAGAAGCAAGGTCGAGAAGAAGAAGTTCATTAAAGATAAGGATGCCTGAATTTGAAGAAATTATACAACTTCAAATCTGGAATTTACTACCTTCAATTCAACCCAATATGACCTGTGTTTCTTTTCTCGTTTTGCTGACGGAACGTGAAGGAAGAGTTAGTCAAAATTTAGTCAAGATTTACCACGTGAGGGTGGAGGGAAGAATTTTCGAAGTCCGGAAGCGTTTAGGTCATGAGAGCATTTTCACCGATGCGCCGATTAGACGACTGATCGGTTAATTTCTTCTATTTTCCAATGCACCGGGCATTAATTATTAATTGCCCGATTGATTAATGGGTCCTACGTGAATAGTGATTGCCTAGGCAATCCGATTGCTCATAATTGCCCATCGTTTTGCCTGACCAATTTGGTGGGCTCCATTTTCTTCTCGTATCTATTTTACAACGGGTAAACCTTGGCACCTATGTATCGGAAACAACAGCTTAATTATGGCCGTTGGATTAGGATCTAACGGGTATTATTAAATAGCAACAGTAATTCTTTTGTCAATTTAAAAAATCACAATATTTTTTTCTTTAAAAAGTTACATCACTCCCTGTAATTTCTCATAATTTCTGGCACCTAAATTTTCAAAAGTTTCTCCCAATCTTCTTCCTTCATCGATTTATTTTCCATTGATTAAGTTTTATCAAAGATAATTAATATTTTGTGATTAATCTTGTTTATCAAATTATAAGTTTAACGTTTTCAGTCTAAATTATTCAAAATTGTATTATGAATAGTGAATTAGCATGCAAATTGTATTCAATTGATGCATTGTCAAAATGAGAGCAAGTTATCAATTTCAGATGAATAGTGAATTAGCACTGCCAATTCAATTGGCAAATCAGCAATTACCCTTGCCCAACGGGTGCAATTACTCTGAGGAAGATGTTGGGATATAAATCTCACATCGGGAATATGAACATTACTTGTGGGTTTATAAGGGTTTGAGCCTTTCCACCTATTACCAATTGGTTTTGGATATGAACCCCATACTACTTTATCATGGTATCAGAACGGGTTACCCACGTCCACGTGTGAAGCCCAATGGCTACACGAACTCCATGTCAACCCCAAATGTTATCCACGTGTTAGGTTTGACCCAATGGCCACACGAACTCCACGTCAATCCTAAATGTTGTCCACGTGTTAGGCTTTAAGATTCGTCACATGTGCTGAGGTGTGTTGAGATAGAACTCTCACATCGAGAATATGAGACATTGTATGTGAATTTATAAGGATTTGGGTCTCTCACCCATTACCAATTGGTTTTGAAAAACCTTTGATGTTGGGTAGGGGTCAATTCCAGCGAGTGCTCGCTCTCCTTGGATTAAACTTGCAAATGAAAAAAGAAAAAGAAAATTTTAGGGTTTGATATTGTGGAGGGGAGGATCATGAGTGATATGTATGTGTATGGTGGTACGTTGTTGTAGCTAGCTAGGGTTTGATTCTCGTCCCCATCACACTTTACTCTCTAATGTCTATCACTCTCAGACAGAGAATAGTACTGTAATGGAAATTGACTTGTGTTAAATCCCATGCTGACCGCTGAGGTCCAAAACAAACCAAGCAAGACAGCAAAGCTTAGTTTCTGGAATGGGAATCTCAATGATCTCATCAGTTGCTAGCTTTTCTGATTTAAAACAGACCGACCCCATGAACACATCTCTTCACCGACTGATTCAACCCAGAAATCTCAATTCATTGATTAGTATGTGTATTATTTTTCACTAGTCTATTTTCATAGAAATAATTTATCGATCCGGTGATGAAAAGCCCAAGAACATATGAGGTAGCTACGCGTGGTGTCGATCTTTTAATGGTCTGAGAATAATCTTGTTTGAGTTGAGATGGATAACGAAGTGATGCAAAACCTTAGCATGTTATTATTCTTTTGGTGATCAGTTGATAACACTTCACTCTCACGTCCCTTCTTTCTTTCGTTTATCTTTTTATCGATTCGAATACTCTTTTTATTATCATTGAACCATTTTAATAAACATCTTGTAAAACTTACACGCAAACAAAGAGCTAATACACGTTTTTCTGTTACAATATACTAATAGGCAAGCGAAAGTTCTTGTATGCACCTTTATGTAAGTAAACCGAGAGTTAATATGCAATCTCAACCGTACATCTAATCTAGTCATTGATTTGGCACTAACCATCATTTTAACGTCGTTAAGGATAAAGTAAAAGTAGGAGCCGGTAAACACATAAACTAAATTGGAGAAATCTGAAAATAGAACACTGAATAAGGGTGTGGAGATCACGCCAGGATGTCGTGGCTCAGCCACAGAGTCCGACGATAGAGCGGCCGATTCTCCTCTCCAAACAAAGCCAAAACCGCCACCAGACCAGCCTTCTTTGGAGCACTGAAGCTCAGACTCGTGGCTGAATTGATTTGCAAAGGTAAATAAGAAATTGGGTTTGGTATTAAATGATTTGAATCAGAGGGTAATTGGTTCTAATTTGTTCTCGTTTATCAGACCCCAATTTTCCCACCAAATAGAATTAATTGATCAAGCAAGACTGATGAATTTCATGAGGATGAGGGTTGGGCAAGAAGAAATTGGAAACATGAAACCCTATAAATGAAAATTGAGGAATTGAAAGGTTGAGGAATCTGAGGGTTGAGAAGGAAGAAGAAACAAATATGGAATTGAGGAAGTTCGGGGAGGATGAAGAAGCAGATCTGGAATTGAGGAAGGTCGGGAGGATGAAGATGAAGATCTGGATAGAGAGGCTGGGTTTTGGAGGCAGAGAGATGGAGAGCTGGGTTATGGAGGCAAGCAGTGGCGTAGCCAGAATTTATTTATAGGAGGGTCAAAAGTTAAGTGGATATTAGATATTAAACAATAAATTAATCGCAAAATAACTTATTTAATTTGTGCATAGTTTTCACTTCTCATACATAACAAACCATTCTAAAACATTCAAAAACCTAAAAATTAGGTTCAAGAATAGGCTCATAACATTAACATTGATTCTTGCGGTTGCAACTGCTGCAGTAGATAATTGTGCTGGTGTAGTAGATACAAAATGTGATTCTATATTTTCTTTTGGTAAAAAATTACCAACTAGTTTAATAAGGTTTTGCCCAAAAATTTATATATTAAAAAAACAAAAATCATGGTGTAAGTTTTTGTCGCATGGGTGGGGAAAGTCTGGTCCAAAGTAAGACTATACTTGAAAGACAATACAAAAGACAATTAATTAATATTTTAAAACAATTGGTGGCAGAATCGGGCAGTATTTATATAAAGTATAATATATTTGCCCCAGCCAATCAACAGCTACCAAAGAAAAACAGCTGCGCCTGAAATGTCAGAGGGTTCAATTGAACCCTCTCGCCCCATTGTAGCTACGCCCCTGGAGGCAAGGGAGATGGAGAGATACGCAGAGCAGAAGGTTTTTACTGCACATTTTGGTTTTTATTATTTTTTATTACTAACAGACGTTTGCTATCTGTTAATGGTTCAAGTGCACCAGTGCATTGAATCCGCTCTGATAGACAAGTAGTCAAGAATGTGTATAATGAAATGCGTGATAGAACTACTCACTAATCATATCATGCTCACTAATCGTAAAATTATTAGTTTTAATATAAAGTTCTTCGACTGTATTCAACTGTATCTAAAAAGACTAAGAGAGTAATTATCTGTGACGTATATTCTTAATATTAATGTCGATGACTAAATTTTTTTTAGAATCCATGCATGATTAAAATGAATGAAGAGGATATGTTCATATTCACAGCAATTAGCTATCTAGCATCACCATCTACGAGTTTAACCTCAAATTATCATAGTCATGAAGAAAAAGTATCCACAGTAAATAAACAACCCGTTGAAATTTTGCCGCCAGATCATAAAAGAGAATCAGAGATAGATACTATACGAATCTACTCGTAGTCTGATACCAATATAATAATGCATGTTGATGAGTTGAATACGTTGGAGTCAACTCGATCATAAACACCCAGTACACCACCACAAACGGTGTTCCATCGCCGTCACCACCGTGCTGGCCGCGTAAGCAGACAGCGACGTTGACGCTCAGTCGGTGGCCCACTCAGTCTCTCATCACTAGCTAGCTCCAAAAGCAAGTGGCCACAGCATCTTTCCATAATTTTCATTGCTTTCCCTCCTTCAAACACCCATCATCATTGTCTCTCTCTCTCTCTCTCTCTCGCCCCTCTGTTAGATATGATACTCTGTCCAACACAGAATCTATTCTCAACCAGTCACCAGCTTACCTGTTCTTCTCATTTTGCCTTTTCTCTTCTGGCCCCACCACCCAGTTCCTCTAATTCCTTCTTCACCCAGCTTATATATATATTCTCCTCTAAATTCATACACATATTTTACCAATAAATAAACACAAAGGTTCTGCCTGGTTCAGTAGTTCAGTAAGTAACCAGAATTTGTTTCGGTTTTTACGGCGATGCCTACGCCAGTTTCTGTAGCCAGGCAATGCTTAACACCGGAGGCAACCCACGCGCTCGACGAGGCGGTGTCCGTCGCGCGCCGCAGAAGCCACGCGCAGACCACATCCCTCCACGCAGTCTCTGCTCTACTCTCCCTCCCCAACTCCGCCCTACGCGAGGCCTGCGCGCGTGCTCGCAACGGGGCCTACTCGCCGCGGCTCCAGTTCAAGGCGCTGGAGCTCTGCCTCAGCGTATCCCTGGACCGGGTCTCGTCGTCGACCCGGCAGCTCAGCGACGACGACCCGCCCGTTTCGAACTCCCTCATGGCCGCCATCAAGCGCTCTCAGGCCAACCAGCGACGGCAGCCGGAGAATTATCACCTCTACCATCAGCTCCAGCAACAACAGTCGTCCATGTCCTGCGTTAAGGTCGAGCTCCAGCATCTTATTCTCTCCATTCTCGACGACCCGGTTGTCAGTCGGGTCTTCGCGGAAGCGGGTTTCCGGAGCTCCGAAATCAAGATGGCCATCCTCCGCCCTTTTCCTCCTCTTCCTCTGTTTCTCCATAATCCGGGTCCGGGTCCGGGTCCCGGTCCGGGTCGTCGTCGCCGGCCCGTTTTCCCGTTCTCGGGTTTCGCCAACGGAGACGAGAATTGTCGGAGAATTGGAGAAGTTTTAGGAAGAAACAGGAATCCTCTGCTCCTGGGTGTATGTGCTTACGAAGCTCTTCACATGTTCATGGCATCGTTAACTAAAGAAGGTATCTTACCGGTGGAGCTGTCCGGTGTGAGTTCAGTTTCGATCGAAAAAGAGTTATCTCAGTTTACATTAACTGATTCCGACAAAGGGTGCTTGAGTTCGAGGCTGGCCGAGGTGGGTGAGTTAGTGGACAAGTGTTTGGGAGGTGGAGTTGTGGTGAATATTGGAGACTTGAAGATGCTAGTTGGGGAGGAGTGTTTGGGTGAGTCAGTGAGATATGTGGTGGCCCAGTTGACTAGGCTGGTGGAGGTTTACCGGGGAAGTGTTTGGTTCGTTGGAGCTACGGCGAGCTATGGGAGCTACTTGAAGTTTGTGAGTATGTTTCCGTCGGTAGAGAAAGACTGGGACTTGCAGCTTCTGCCGATCACTTCGGTTGGAGCTGAATCATACCCGAGGTCCAGGTGAGTTATGTTGCTCTATGAACTCTTATGTTGGTTTGAAACTTGGGTGACTTTGCTTGACCTCTTTGGTTTACATATGGTTGTCTGTTTGCTTATGAAGATTTTATATTAGTATATTAATCTTATCTCAGATACTATTGCTGGCAGTTTCTGGTATAAAAATATTGGAATCAGTTGCTCTCAGCTTCTTCTTGGTCTTTTTTGATGTACTTTTGTTCTGTTTTAGTGATAGTATTGGACAATTCATTATGGCATTTGCAGGTGTGAGATTATAGGCCAAAATCTTAGCTTTATTTGGTGAAATATTGACCAACTCCTTGAATCGTTAAGTATCAGGCTATAGAAACCAAAAGAAGAGTAAAGACTTGTAATTTTTTTTCTCTATTCTTGCATGCTTTTGAAAAGAATTGATGTCTCTAGGAGCACAGTCCTTTTCCTCTTCGCTGCTCTAACCACATGGTCTTCTTTTTGTATTCAATGTTGGCTCAATCTGAACAAGAAGTTGTAGTATGAGATTGAACATGTGTGTATTCACCTTTGACTGGTTCTTTACTTCTATACTCGCTCGTTTATATCCCATCTGTCTTGAGATGATTGTTTAAAAAATCGAAGTCATTTGAACTGTTGTATGCATTTGTCTGGGTTTAAAGTTCATCTTGGTGTTAATTGTTAATTAGGGCTGTGTTACTCTGTTATCTAATAGTTCAATCAAACAAAGGGGAAAAAAAATTAATGAATTTTTTGGTGTCTTATTGGTGCTGTTATTGCTGTGCATCCCAAGTTTTGATATTTGTTTTTCTTTTCCATGTGTCTGGAACAGTTTGTTACGACTCTATTTTCAGTTTGACTCCTAATTGTATTTGCCAGTTGAATCTCTCTCATTGTTTCCTTGTCATAATGTATTTCCAGCTTGATGGAGTCATTTGTTCCACTTGGTGGGTTCTTTTCTGCACCTTCTGACCTAAAGCTTCCGTTAAGTTGTTCAAATGGGTTATTTCCCCTCGATCATCAGTGCAGTGAAAAAGATGATCAAGAAGCATATGCTTTTCCGAAGGGAGGCTTTGCTACTTCAGTGGCAGGTCAGCATGCTAGCTTGCCTTCTTGGATGTGGATGGCTCCACTTGGCACAAACAAGGGGTTGGATATGAAGGTGTGTATCAGAAATTCACAATCATATATATGCTATTCATTATCATCATATCAGAGATGCAGCTAGCTAGATTGGGCATTTAATGGATATATTGCTAACTGAACTCTTACATGGCTACATGTACAACCATGTTCTTGAAAAGCCTTTTTGCACTTCCATGTTTTTCCAGAAATTGAGCACTCTAAATTTTGATTTGTCGAAGGGGTATGAAAAGTTATGCCTAGTAATATTTTGGTCAGTATGTGGTGTAGAATATCTCCTGCTATGGTTGCTTAAATGACAACCCGGTGTTTGACAATATGTTATATGTTGAATGTTTTGAACTCTGCTTCAAATTACATGTCTTTTAGAAAATAAGAGAAGTAATAGCAATTTATTATGTAGTTTTTGCATTATTCGTTTGAAAATTAGTTTATCTCTTCAGTGCAGACCAAAGACGATGGAGTGCTATTGAGTTCCAAAGTTACAGGACTGCAAAAGAAATGGGATAATACACATGAATCTCATCCCTTGCCTTTAGCAAACTTGTTTCCAACTATTGTGGGCTTTGAGTCTGGTGAAGACAAGAAGCACATTCACAGCAAGAAGACCAATATTTCTTCAAATGAAAAGTCATGCATCCCCACAGATGTGCAAGAGATATCCTCATCTCAGTCCAAGAGTGAAAGTTTCTCTTCCGGGGTATGGGAAAAACCTACAAAAGATGAAGATACTGAATCGGGTAGTGTCAAGTCTTCTTGTAGTTTGTACAATTCAAGCATGGTTGAGGGTAGCCGAACATCTCCAACATCTTCGACTTCTGTGACAACAGATTTAGGATTAGGAATATGCTCTTCTCCTGCTAGTAAGTTGAACTTAAATCTGAATCAAGGTAGTCAACATGACATGTCAGTTTTCTCTTCTGGAAATTCCTCTATTTACACTGCTCAGTCATCATTCTGCTCAAGGGCTGACAAACATGGGCAGTTTGATCCAAGTGATGTCAAGATGCTTTTGAGAGCTCTCTTTGAGAGAGTGAGCTGGCAAACTGAGGCTATAAGTGCTATTAGCCAACGAATAGCGCATTGCCGATCAAGAAGTGAACACCGGACTGGATGTAGGCACAGAAGGGATATATGGTTCAACTTTGTTGGACCAGATAGGTATGGTAAAAAGAAAATTGCTAGTGTGCTCGCTGAGTTATTATACGGGAGCCAGGAACAACTGATCTGTGTGGATCTGAATTCTCAGGATGGATTGCTCCATTCAGACACAATGTTCGGTGGTCAAGTGTTGAATGGTTATGATGCAAAGTATAGAGGTAAGACAGTTGTTGATTATGTGGCTGGAGAACTCTGCAGGAAACCATTGTCAATTGTGTTCCTGGAAAATGTAGACAAGGCAGATGTCGTTGCTCAGCATAGTTTGTCCCAGGCGGTTTTGAGCGGTAAGTTTTCAGATTCCCATGGAAGACAAGTCAGCACAAGTAATGCAGTGTTTATTACAACTACAGAAAAGGGCTGCAGC
The DNA here is from genome assembly GCF_000184155.1 of Fragaria vesca subsp. vesca. NCBI lineage: Eukaryota > Viridiplantae > Streptophyta > Magnoliopsida > Rosales > Rosaceae > Fragaria > Fragaria vesca. The sequence goes on from NC_020497.1 coordinate 18,261,549, forward strand.
ACTCTCACTTCCAAAAGGGTTCCTTCCAAATATTCCGAGGAAAAAATCTCACAAGCAAAAGGGTGGCCCGTTCAGATTACAGTTGAATGCGCACTTGATGGCAGGGCTGTAAGCCAAAACTGGACAACATCCTCCAATACAACTAAAGAAAGCATCCCTCATTTTCTGAACAAAAGGAAGCTGTCTGGTGTGGGCAAACCTCTAGAGCAGCATTCAGTCTCAGAGATGAGTAAACGGCCTAACAAAACGTCGACTAGGTTTCTGGATCTCAACCTTCCAGCTGAAGAGAATGCAGTGCAACATCTAGACGCTGATGACTGCTTGTCAGAAAACTCCAGTCCCTGGTTGCAAGAATTCACTGATCAGTTTGATGAAACAGTGGCATTCAAGCCGGTTGATTTCGATGCACTTGCTGAGAATATATCAAAGCAGATCAAAAACAGTTTCCACCAGCTCATTGGTTCAGAGTGCTTGCTAGAAATCGACACACAAGTCATGGAACGACTACTTGCAGCCGCATATCTTTCCAACAAGTACAACGTGGTGGAAAACTGGGTAGACCAAGTCTTGAGCAGAAGATTCGCAGAGGTCCAGAAGCGACACAACCTGAATGCTCATACTATCGTAACACTCAAAGCTTGCGACGGCTTTTGCTTGGAGGAGGAGTCATCTCCGGAAGACTACCTCCCACCCGAAATCATACTAAAGTGAGTAGGCATTTTCTTAGAGAAGTCTCTCCTTGTAAATTAGATGTAAAAAGTAGCTTGTAACTTGTAGCAAGCCCTTGTTTTAGCTCTTCTAGGCCTTCGGTCCGTATCGGCTTTGTAATAGGGTTTTGCTTGCTGCCTGATAACATAAATCTGCAGCAAGTGTGCTTGTATCAGTTGTATGAATGTGAATCAATCTAAAACTGTAGTGTGCTTTTGTAAAACAAAAGGAAAAGAAAAAAAATAATATATATATATATATATATATTGCCAAGCCAAACAAAAAGCGCTTTTACTAAAAGCACTTTTAATAATGAGCTGTCCCCTGGGGCCCAAAGTTAAAGCCCAGATCTTTCTCCTTATCAGTCAAAAAAATAAAAATAAAAGTAAAATCAGAATATTACAGAATGCCATCTACGAGCCCTCCTCGCAGCGTCGAAGAGATCTTCAAGGACTACGCCGCCCGTCGCTCCGGCATCGTTCGCGCCCTCACCAACGGTCTCTCTCTCTCCTCTAATTCGGTTCTTCAAATGCGTTTGTGTGTGTGTGTGTGTATATATATATGTATCTATATGTGAGGTTTGTTGAGGCTTTGTTCTTTTTGATTTTCAGATGTGGATGAGTTCTACGCGCTCTGCGATCCAGGTGTGTTCTTGCTTCGATTTTTAATTTTTAATTTTTATAAGCTTTAGTAATTAGCATATGATTAGATACTTAATTTTTTGATGCTTAAGAAATTTTTTTTTTTGTTGAAAAAGAAGTGAAGAATAGGTTATGATTAGTGGAAATGTTGAAGGCGTATGATTAGTTTAATATCAGTGTGATATGTTTTTTTTCTTCTTTTTTGGTTTAATTTGGTAGTGTTGGTTATTTTGTTTCAGAGAAGGAGAATTTGTGTTTGTATGGACACCCGGATGAGACGTGGGAGGTGACTCTGCCGGCGGAGGAAGTGCCGCCAGAGCTTCCGGAGCCTGCGTTGGGCATTAATTTCGCGAGAGATGGGATGAAGCGGCAGGATTGGCTGTCTTTGATTGCAGTGCATAGTGATTCTTGGTTGCTGTCTGTGTCTTTCTACTTTGGGGCTCGCCTTAATCGGAATGAGAGGTTTGTTGTTCATTTCCTTGATGTTTTTCCTGAGTTTATATGTTTGTGGGGATGTTAGGGTGGTTTGTGTGCAACTGGATTGTAATCATGCTTATTTATGTGCAAATAATATCATGGTTTCTCTTTGTTTGTATTCTAATTCACTCACCAAAGATATGTATTTCAGGCATTTTGTATCTTTCGATGGACTCTAATTGCCTGTTGTTTCTTTGTTTTGAATTTCTTAGATTTGGACTTCACAGCTGATTAATTTCTTTTTAGATAAGTTCAAAGATTTGGATTTGACGGCTGATTACTTTCTCTTTTATAGGAGTGTATGATAATTTTGGGGGGCGGATTATACAACTTGTTTACATGAAAACATAGGCAGAGCTAGCTTTAGTCATATGTGTCTTTTCTTCTGGTTCTTGTATATATTTTTTTTGTGTTATTTTTTTCATCTTTAAGTAAGACTCTTCTAATTGATATGACACTGTTGTTTCTTAAACAGTGAAACATGAGGCAATATAGAAAACCTGTTATGTAGTTATTTTGTGTCAAGGTCCTTTTTAGTCATTAGATCAAATCCAGATGTATAATTCGGTAAGATTCAATGTATCTGCAGTTCTCATATCCGAGTTAGTAGCTAAGAAACAAGACATGATTTAAGGACCCTTGAGAGTATATGCGTGTTTGTCAATCAAGAGAGTAAGAAAGATGTTCTCTCTGTTGGGAGAATGGATGAAGTGAAACATTTTCCTCTGCACTAGGGTTGGACTTCCTTGGCTAGTCTTTAAGAATCTTTTTTGTTTACTGATATTATGGAATTATGCAAGCGTGTTCGATGTCTAAGCAATTCTGCTGATGTTCCTTATTATTGCTTTAACTCAACTCTACTAAGCCTGATGCTGATTTTTCTCTATTCTTTGAATCATGGATTGTTAGAGTGCCTGTTTGATTGGAAATATATTGAGCACACAGTGGCTGATTTTTCTTCTTACATATCTGATCCTCAATATATTTGTTGTTGCTGCATATCACCAAAAAGAAAAGAGAGTTTTTGTGGTTGCAGAATCTTTATGCATTTTATGATTTTATCTCTTAATATAATTCTTCATACTTAGACATCTCTTAATATAATTCTTCATGCTGATTTTTCTTCTTACATATCTGATCCTCAATATAATTCTTCATACTTAGACATCTAAGGAAAGTGTTTGCAGAATCTTTATGCATTTTATCTCTTAATATCCTCACACATCCAATTCAGAGCTTTCAATTTCACTCCCTTCTTATGCTGTTTGATGCCTCCACCCTCTAGTTCCCTGATTCAATGAACATTTTCTTCATAGTTGGTGTAGATTGTATAATATGGTATACTGGACACCTGATTGTGAAGGCCAATGGCCCAACATATCTAAATTGTGATTTTTCGGGCCATCAATCATGGTAGCCCCCCAAACGCAGGAGATTGCAAGTGTGCTGAAATAACCATATTTGTGTTCCTGTCATGAACAGGAAGCGTCTATTTGGCTTGACCAATGATCTGCCAACAATATTTGAAGTTGTAACTGGAAGGATGCCCACTAAAGACAAACCCAGTATGGATAGTGGAAGCAAATCCAGGAACAACGCAAAGGTGATACTCTTTCTAGTTGACAATTATGTAGTTTTGGGGTTTTCAAGATGCTTTGTCCCTTTATGCAAAATTTGGGCTTATAGACTCACCTCTACTTCACAGAGATCAACTGATGGACCAATGAGGACCAATAGTACGTTGCTCAATGAAAATTATGTGGAGGATGAAGATGAGCATAGTGAAACTCTGTGTGGAAGCTGCGGGGGAAATTACAGTGCTAATGAGTTTTGGATTGGCTGTGACATCTGCGAGAGATGGTACCATGGGAAGTGTGTGAAGATAACACCATCCAAGGCCGAGTATATCCAGCATTACAAATGCCCTTCTTGCTCAAAGAAGGGAAGACAGTGATGACTGATGTCGACATGAATCAGTGATCCAAGTCTAGGTTTTTATTTCTTTATAGTTTTATTGCATCTCTGGATCCTTTTTAAATTTCAACCTGTCATATTATTCTACAACTGTATGGTGGGTAATCTCTTGGTCGCAGAAGTTTAAGCTACAGTTTTACCCAGCTGTTTGTGTTCTTTTGTTCATTGTATAGAATCAATTTTGTTTGATTCAAGGTTCCTTGTTATATTTCTACTCTGCACTTCCGATTTGACAGATCAAATACTTGGTTCTCCCAGAAGGAGATGTGCACCAACCAACTATGCAATTGGTGAATTAGCTTCTAGTTTATCTATAGTTGTCTGTCATTATGCATAGATTGTCAAGTAGTTAACCATTTCATTGAGCTGGTCTTCAGTACTCGATGTTAGCTATGTCAAGTACAATCTTATACGCAAATGTGTACGTTCAATCTGTAAACATCATAGATTAGAATAATTGAAAGTCGAAACATCACATACTTCGGGAGCATTCTAACCACAATCTGAAGTAGGACACCAAGTTCATGTTGAGTTTGATTTGTATCTATATTGTCGTCCCAGAAATTGCCACCTCTAACTTGTTTATGGAATTTTAGATAACCACTTGAGCAATTTGGACTTTGGAGCTAGGAGTTGACACCAAGTCTTCTTCGCGTGCTTTGTCTGTCTGTCCAAATATGAAAATGAAATCCCAGGTGACACCACCTCCATTATTAACGGTGGAGGTGGTACGCTGCCGACATCAGCCATATTCCGGCGAGAAAATAAAACGTTCTGGTGAAATACTAAACGTGCTTGATTGACTTCAACTCCGGCACCTACATTATTAAACCTTTGTCCCCAAAACCCAGAGGGAATGGCCCCCCCCCGTTCACAATAATAATTCCACCATTGAAACTTATTATCTTCCCTTACCTAGTGGTGCAAGGTATCCTTATAATATGTCCATTTTCCACAAGCATTCTACATTATATGCATGAACCTCTGGCCTCATGACTCATGACGATTCTCTGTAATCAAGAGCCGGAATTCAATTATGGATAATTTCTAGTGGTGCTTAGAAAAGTGTCACTAAAAATGCGATAACAAGACAGTGATGAATTAAAGAATTTTTTTTTAAAAAATAGTTTATTTTAATCGATAAAGACTTTTTATGGTGTTTCCTCTTACTATAATTTTCTCATACGTTAATTTTAGATATAGCATAATTATCTATTCTCAATTTTATAGAACCAACAGAATATCCGAAACTTCTTACTTCAGTTTCTTTGACATCTTTCATCAAGCTAAAGTAAGATGCTTAATTGAAGAATCTGTATAGATAAATGGAGTTTTCAAGACAAAGAAATATGCAGCAGATCCCTCTTGCTGGTACATAGATTTGTTTTAATACACCAGTAATTAGGTATAACTATACCAATATACATACATATATATATATATATACATTAATTGTACATATACGTACGTGATGAAACCATCACTCTGTAACGCGAATATATCACAAAGACTAGATGATCTGTTGCCACAGGTTTCTCTAAAGACATGGTTTTAAGCCATACCAAATACCTAATGCATGGAATTATTTGGGGGTTGGGGATGATTGAATCATCCATCTGATATTAGGTTGCCATTCTTGTCTTATAACTCCTCCAACTCTATCCCAAAATGTGTATTGTCATCATCATAAATAAGACATTTTAACCAATTTGTTTCGTCATTTCGTGTCCTGGCCTTCCAAGAACTTACTGATCGATGACTTATCAGTTATCGATATTGAACTGATATGACAGATATTGATGGATAATCCTGCATAAAATTCTTCCTTTGTTTATATCACTCTAATCAATCAAATATATATATACCAGCTAGCTGCGGTGCCTTCCATCTGAGCGAGGCACTTTGTTCTTCTTGATTGGCCTCTCATAACCTCAAAACCGACCGGTTGTCTCTAGACGCTTGTCAAAGTCGGATGCAGCCCTAGAATAAAACTTGTTCAAATACCTAAACAACAACAACAACAAATTAATACGGTTCAAACAAGGTGTCAACTATACTTATATCCTAGATATAGTTCTTTTTTGAGTGCGTACAAGTTGAAAAACCAAAGCCCTCTAAACGAATGATAGATCGATTAATTCTAGCTCGAGCAATTAGATGATCCACTAATCTAGTTGACTAGCTTACCTAGAGAGACTATTAACTATTAGAAACATCTTTAATTAGCAGCTAAGGATCACTGAGATTAATCATTGAATATATATCACGTCATACTGTTCATATATCAGACTGAAGAGATCGAATACAGTGTTACATAAAAATATAAAAATAGACATATAAATCCATAATTAAAACAGCAAACAAAACTGCCCGAGATGTCGACCAGAACAAATATTCTACAAACAATATAGAATGGCAGCAAGAGAATCTAGATCGAGCCATTTGTATTTATGTATTTAGCAGACAAAATTATTAGATATTTGACTGAATTATTAAATTTGCTCAAATATTACAAAACTACTCAAATAGAAGAATACATGTGCTAAATTCGGATTAAACATATACTATTTTCTATCCAGAAGAACCTTAATATATATTTTACTCTACCTGACTTTTACATGATTGAAGCATAGAAAAACAAACTTCTATTAGAGCACGGCTTCATGCTTTAGTAGAAAATATATGCATATGTATATATAAAAAGATGAATGTGAATTCTATAAACTATGATAGGTTTGTTTAGTGCGATCGATGTAGACAACATTAGGGTTGTTAATTAAGTGAGTACGTAATACACTAATGCACATCTCTATTAGTGTGCTTTACTGCTTAACAATGATGAATCTAGTAAATTTGTTTATTGAACATTTGAACTAGATGGGGTACCTAGCAAAAATCGTACACCAAATTGAAGGGAGTGAAAAAAACAAACAAAAAATCCAAGGTGGATGCAACTATAATCCACTAATCCATGGCTATCTACTTAGATCCCTGCAAAAGTAGTAGTGAAGACCACTATGCTTTTCCTCTTTTACTCCAAATGTTAACTTCAATTTGTTTGTCTTTTGTTTAATTATCGTTTAAACTAATAGAGGGGATCAGAGAATATGTATGTGTTCATTAGCCAATTCGAAGAGATCACAAGTTATGTTCTTATTATATAGTGAGAGCAATATTCCAATTGGCTAAACACCTAACCCGAAATTTCCTAAATGAGGAATTTTGAAAGAGAAACTACGAAGTTATATCAAACGCCATGGAATGACTCATGCTGTCGTGCATGCAGCTAGGAGTATTATACGTACACAGCCATCGTTATACAGTTTTTTTTTAATAAATAATAAAAATTAGACGATATTAGCTCCTCGGAGCCATCGATATACAGTTATACTTAGTTATGTTTAACTAATTAACGGCCTATATAAAACTTATTTGTTAGCGCGCAACAATCAGTAGAGACAATTAAGTGTGGCAAAGCTCTGTAGATCACCAAACACAATGATCGTAATAATCGAATATAACAAGGAACTTGAAGCCAATTCAATAACTTTTCTTTAGTTAATTAGTTTTCACTATACTCTGTTGGCTGGTGATGTTATCCTCAATCAGATTCATCTGTCTAATCCCTTTATGACTACAACTTGTACAATCAAACTCAAATGAAGGGATTGAATAGATGTTCAAATCATGTGATTTACAGTAAAGAAATTAAATCTGTATCCACTATAAATCATCCTCGCATACATTTTGAGGAGTCTACTTGAGATTTTCCCTTCGGACCCCTCAATCTTATGTAAAGCCGGTATTCGTCAAATGTCTTCGGCGGGTATAACGCAGGTCTATCCGCCGTGACAAGCTCTTTCGCCGGCTCGATGGGTATGTCACTCTTTGGATTGTAGAAGAATGCCAATGACAGTCGCTCCTTGGCTGGATTTACGATCACTCTATGCTCAACGCTCTTGTACGTTGCATTACTCAAAACCTATGCCAAACAAAATCTTACTTGTTTAGTTGGAGTTCATGAACTTATTGACGCAGCATAGTAGATTACAAGACAGATAAAATAGAGACGATAGAAACCCTAGAACTTGTTACAAAACTGGGTGCACATATTGTAGCATGTATTTTTAACTAAACCCAAATTATTGTCTATATATCCACCTTTTTCTTCTGTTCATTACTAAAAGATTTATTCAAATGAAATTCACCAAAATTGTCACAGGTTGCATCTGAATTTCATTTTTCAACTAGCAACTTGAGAGATTTTTTTGTAAAGATTGATAGAAACTTAATGGATACAATTTCCCCACGAGTATATTTTAGTAAACAACTGTATCATCTTCATATATATATTTTGGAATATAAAGTAAGATAATGTTTGTCGCTTAGGTTTCAAACAAATCCATACTTTTATTTTTTGCTGAAAAACAAAACTTTAATTTAAACAACTTGTTACTTGTTCATGAACCATTTCTGGGGCATAATTCAGATTTCAGAAGCACGACTCCACCACATGGATTTAGATTTGAATCAATTATGCACGTTTTGACCCAAAATAGTCTTATATGGCTGGTCATTAGCTTCTAGTATCCATCAAACAGATTAAATATGTCCCCTGCATGTGCTTCTGGTTCATGAATACTAATTTTGGTCTAAATAATAAGAATACGAATGAATCGAAAAATTGTCCCAAACTTGTTCGCCGGAAAAAAAGAATACAAATGAAACCGAGAACGAAAGTTACCTGAATTTGATCTCCGATATTGACGATAAAAGCATGGGGAGCTGGTTTCACAGTGATCCAACTGTTATCTTTCCGGACTTGAAGACCGGCGACATGTTCATCGCAGAGCAGCAAAGTCATGCCTCCTGGGTCTGAGTGCGATGAGAGACCAAGAGTGAGGTCTGGCTGAGGACACTTGGGGTAGAAGTTCACTCTTAGACAAGCTCCAATATCTTGCCCTCCAAATTTGGTTTGAAGAAAATCTTCCCCTAATCCAAGGTTCAGTGATAAAGCCTTCATCAATCTCCCACACAGCTTGACTACTTCTCTCCCATACTCATCTATCACTTCCCTGAAAAGCCATGAAAATACACCTTTCAGTATTAATTCATCTTGATTCTAATATTATTAGCTTATCACCCAGACGGATGTAAAGTTTTAAGGAATAATAAAAAACCGACAAATATTTAGATATTATCCTTATCGACAGTTAAGATACACGTACTAGTCACACATACAGATACGTACACTTCAACTGTTCATATAATATCTTTATTTACTTACGTAATGCATGTCTATATTGTTAAAAACTTTTTGTAGCATGTGCATATTTAGCATATACTATAAGATAACCCTCATGTGGACTTTAAACTCCAACGGTAAATATCATTTACCTCAAGACCTAAACAACAATGCTTACTACATGCACAACCTAGCTTACTAGCTAATTCTCAATTACTTTTTAGACCAAATAAGATAAATATTTTGCACTCGATCTTGCTTACGATCGTATGAAAATGATCGAGTTGAGACTAGAATAGGTCAGAGAGTTGGGATAAGTCTGAATTACCTGCCGTCTGGGATGGAAGCAGGCCACTTGTTGTAATCCTTCAAACAAAAGGGAAGAAAGTGAAGGAAATAGTAGTCACTCCAATCAAGAATGGCGCCTTTCTCAACTCCAAGCCTGCTCCCATACCCTTCATAAGTCTTGGGTGAGTTAGCATAGGCCTGCTTCATCTCCATCGGCAAATGGAAAAACTCCCGCCAAACCTTCTGCGTCTTGTCCATCAGTTCCGGACTGACGCCGTGGTTCACAATCTGAAAGAAGCCCCAGTCCCGGCAAGCCTCTGAGATTTTATCAAGTGTGGCGGCACGAAGGCCATCGTCGTCGTCTGATGATGATGAAAGCAAGGGTTGGAAGTCGATGATGGGGATATTGGCGTGGATGGGGTGGTCGGAGCTTGGTCTTTCCGTTAAGGGCTTGATGTAGCGGTCAGGCACGACGCCTTTTTCCGACAGGGACTGTACTCGGACAATAGGCTCAGGCCAATCCTGCGGGCAATTCATGATGGTATTGTAGAAGCTGATGCAGCTGCTTTTGGCGTCCAAGGTTGATGCTATTTATACATAACACAAAGTTATAGTTTTC
>NC_020497.1:18271891-18274475 GCF_000184155.1 Fragaria vesca subsp. vesca
AGTGATTTGGACGTGAAATAGAAACGTGAAATTTAATAATTTTTTTAGTTTAGGGCCATTCCTGATTAAGGACAAAGTACAGGACCCAGCGACCAAAAACCCTAGGACAACACTAGGTTTTGTTTAGTTTTAGGACAAAGTTCACAAGTAGTTCTGGATTGATACAATCTAAACTTCGGTGTAGATTTCTTCTTGTCGTTTTCATCTATGTTAATTGTTTACTTCCGTTACCATCTATGGTGTAAATCCAACTCATAATACTAGACCTAATGATATATCACGTACGTACTTACCTTGATTTAAAATCGGTATCTGTAAACTGTCATAAATGAGTAGACTCTTAGCCACAAACATTACAAAGATCTAAAAATTATATTTAAACGAGTTGAATCTTACCCACAAGATGTGCAAACTAAGTGATCGACCACTACTTTGTGGAGTCTAATGTTGTCTATGGATGTGTTTCTTTCCTGAGGTTGACATGCCAACATGTGAAAGATAAGAAATAATACACGTGCTTAATTAGTATAGATTACTACTAAGCTAATCAAGGTTAGTATATTACACATTTTTACCGTAACTTCTAGATGGAGAGGGATCGGTCTCCGGCGATTTCGGCGCCGTGAACGACTTTTACAAACATCAAATCCACCTATTTCATTTCTATTTCTATTTCTATTCTTATATGTTTGTAATTCGATGATACAGACAAAGCAGGGTGATGAGGATGATACTGACTCTCAGATTCTAACGGCTAGCTCGGGTTTCTTACTTTCTTTTATCCCATTACAGAGGATGACCGAGCTGGAATGATGATGATGCATCCATCTTTTCCCCTGTCTCTTCGTTTACATGGAACCAAACTTACTGACTCGTCAATGAGAAAGACATGCATATATAATTTCACGCAGGTAATAATCATAATATTGATCGACCTGAATAAAGAATCCCATGCCAGATTTTTAACTGATAGCGAACCACATGCAGATGCTTCTATGATTTAACGAAAACAAATTAAGCAGATGCAAATGCAGTCAAATAAATCTGATCAATAATTCAATATCGAAATATTCAGAGACCATCTCCACCGGCTAGCTCGATCGATTCCACGTTTTAGATTCCACCTTTCAATCATTAGGAAGTGGGATTCTTCCAATCAAAAACTAAAAGATCAGGAAGAATGGGTCGTGATGATATTCTTCAGTAGACTATTGCAAATTGGACAAAAAGAAAATCATGTAATACATATGAATCACCTAATCAATCTATCTTATGACAATGTACTACTCCACATTTCTTTTTTTGTATTCTTCCATACACATGATCTCGAATAGTTCCCACATAATCTATGCGTTCTGTGTTCATACTCAGATGTATATAAATATGGAACCCTACCTATATATCAAACATAAAGCCAAACACACATCACAGGTGGTACAGTTACTAGCTAAAATTAAACTTTATATTTATCTATATTCATATCTTATGAAGTATATACAACAAGCAAATCTCACCTTACCCACCTTCGTTTTGTTTTGGACATGATCACTCATTGCAAAAAAAATAGATTCAAGGACGTTGTTCAAATTCGTAGAAAAAAAAATTGTTCAACTGACAAAAAAAACAAGTAATGCTCCACCGCCCTTTGGATGTAAATTTAAAGATAGTGAGAATTATCAAAAAGTTTTGTTTTCTATTCTTCTCATTTGATATAAATTTAAAATAGAGCGGCCATGATTAATTTGGTCAGACTACGTGAATATTACCATGTTTTGTATTCTCTTAATACGTACACTAGTATAGATTATGGATCCCGATTGCCGTGTCCTATGGGGAAGTCGGTTAAGTTGATTAAGATCGAGTTATCATATGATAAGGGATTATATTGAAGCATGTATATATATTATGTATACGTTAATGTGACGCAACGCCATACGCGAACATAATGCATTAATATCCTGCGTGAACATCACATGGTATCACATGAATTATCAATAAAAATGGAGTTAGGTGGATGAAGTACATGTCGGGAATTAATGTATGCATGTTTAGTTCTCTACAATGTCGGAGGCCGTTTGGCCGGAGTCAGATCATCTGATAGTTTTGCGGCAATGGGTGTCGATGGTTAATGCTTTTGTGAATTCTAATGTGATTGCATTTATATGGTGTTAAAGGAGTTTCCTAGATTAGAGCTAGCTGGGTTTATCGGTGGTTGATAATTTTGCGTTTTTATGTGAAGAGATTACAAGACAAATGTCACGAGTCACGAACAAAAGCAAATAATAGACACACTCGATCATATATATTACTTAAGCCTTTGTTCAATGACCTTTGATCTTCAACTTCTTATTCTTTCCAAACATAAAACCCCTGTATATATGTGATTTTACTTACTTTAGTTACTTATGTTTTTACCAGTTAATTAAAGGGAAAATGCCCTAATGCCCAAATATTTGAAAATTAAAGCCCATTCCAATTAAAATCTTATCCTTGTGCCCATTCTAATGATTCTTGAGAAAAAGACTATAATACCCTGTGTAACTACACCACACAAATATTATCTCTTTTTCCTTCAATTTTTCCC